>NC_140658.1:29826973-30256973 GCF_978046115.1 Saccoglossus kowalevskii
TCGTGTACCGGGACGTCGAGTAGGAGGCTCGATGGTGGAAGTACCGATATTTTTTCTTGGTCTCCCCCCGCTGATCGGAGGGCATCCTCACAGTCTGTTTTTTTTCAGGCGGTGGTTTACTCGATTTTACCGGCTGCAGCGAGGCTGTGCCCCTGCAGGCTTTCCTCTATGGGGCCCGTTGCGGGTCTCTTTGTGGACCCATCCTCGCACGGCACCGGGTTTGCCTCCGAGTTGAGGGCTTTGGTCGAAGGACTATCGGGGAAATTGCGTCCCTGGCAGGCTGGGTAGATTAGATGCAGTCGGAGCGAGCTGTCTCCACTGCGTCCCCTCGTTGGACGGGGCAAGGAGTTAATAGCCAAACACGTCAGGTTAACACAGGATTTACTTCACCAGTTGGGCTCGTTAGTAAATTGACCCACCTCGACCCAACGCACAGTTGGTGTCCCTGGGCATGGAGTTTTGACACAGAGGTAAGCTTGGTTTAGCTATTTCAAGCGTGTTGCTTAGCGCTAAGCAGCCTAGCCGAATGCTTAGTCAGCGTTCCCTCAGTGTCCCTCCGAGAACTAATGCGGATCATCGGAATGATGACCTCGGTTTTAAGGGTCGTTCCCCAGGCCGCACTACTTGATCTGGGACCAAGTGAAGGAAGCCCTGCCCTGGTGGCCGTCACTGGCCAACCTCGCCAGGGGCCCCCTTGGACCCGCACGCCGCAGGTATGACTCTGGTAACTGATGCCTCCTCCCAAGGTTGGGGAGTGCATCTATTGGATGAACATTTACAAGGATATGGCCCCGCATTAGTTTTGGGACAACCATATCAACCGGCTCGAACTGAAAGCAGTATACTTAGCACTACCATGCTTTCTACTCGTAGTTCGAGACCACAGAGTCCTGCTCTGCACAGGCAACGCAGCGGTGGTCTCCTTCAAGAATTAGGGGGGGACGCGTTCCTCGTTCTTGTCAGTCCTAGTGGAGCAAATCCTCCTTTAGTGCCTGAAATATAATGTGGAGCTAACCGTACACCACCTTCCAGGGGTGAGGAACAGTCTGGCAGACGCGGCTCCGTCTCCAGAACATGGGGTGGCTGATACAAGCCTCCAGGCTGTTTCGGCTGTGGGACAGTCCAAGGTTAGATCGGTTTGCCACACCCCGGAACACCAAGCTCCCAACGTACGTAACACTTCTCCCGACTCCAGGAGCCTGGGTCGCTTTGCTAACCCTGTGGACCCACTTAGTTGTGTACTCCTTTCCTCCCTTCTCGCTAGTTCACCGGGCACCGGAGAAAAGCTAGACAGGTGCACACCTGCATATTGTTATTGGTCGCACCCAATTGGTCAAACAAGGCCTAGTTTCCACTTCTGTCGGAAATGCTAGTCGAAACACCAGTAGTGCTTCCGGACTTACCGGACCTGCTGTCCCAACCAGACGGCGCACTACCACGAGCCCAGCGGGTGTCACTTACATGCATAGAGGCTCTTATTAGACCCGCACATACAAAAGCTTTATCTGAGCGGGCTGCCAACGTCCTGGCCAGGACGAACAGGAATTCTACCAATGCAGCCTACATTTCTAGGCTGTGAGCATACACTGATTGGTGTAGCGGAAAGGAGATTGATCCATACCATTCCTCTATTGACCAGGTAGCAGGCTCCTTCGTCCACCTGTTTCACGAAGTGGGTTTGTCCTACACAGCGATCGTTGGCTACAGGTCGACCTTGTCCCCCACCATTGAGAACGTACGGGAACAAGACTAGCTGATTGTCCTATTATTTGGAGACTATTTACTGCTTTCCAGACGCCAAGACCACATACAAGGGAACTCGGACTTGTTGGCTGTGTTGTCCGCTCTAAGCAGACCACGTTTTGAGCCTCTCTGATCAGCACCACTCAAATTTTTTGACGTGGAAAATAGTCTTCCTACTGGCCCTCACCTCAGGTAGGCATAGACCGGAGCTGGGCGCATTGTCCTTCTCGAATGATGTACCGCCGTTATGAACAATCACGTTGTGCGAAAGACACGAATCGGGTTTCTCGCCTAGAACCAAATCCCAGGACACGATCCTCACCCGATCGTCATCCCCCGGCTGTCATATTTTGTCTGCCCGTAAGGTTAGAAGAAATTGCTTCTCTACCTGGTTCGAGCACGGAGTTGCCACCAAACTGTACTAAAGATTCAGGACGGGTGCCAAGCACATGTCTTTGTGTTACGACCCATGCAGGCAGGATAGGCCGGCCTCCCCAACTTCCATAACCCTGTGGTTTACTGCGACTGTATTAGAGGTCTATTATACTTTAACTTAATTAAATCCTCGACACAGAGCTTGCAGAGACACCAAGTACGAGCGCACGAGGTCTGTGCGATTGCCAACTCACTAGTGCTAGCATCAGGTGCCCCCTTCGAGCATACACGGGGGGCAGGCTTCTGGAGAACGTCTTTATCAACTACCACCTAACAGACACCAAATCCATTGAGGAAGGTCTCTTTAGGTTGGGTCCCGTCATAGCGGGTCAGTCTTGGTTTGTGTTCAATCTATATTCTGTATTCACCATTGGCTGCAAATTGTCTTTTTTTGTTTTTGACTTGTTTTATTTTTTTTTAGAAAAGTTTTTATTTTTTGTTTACTTTTTTAGATTGTAGTTTTTTTTTTAATTTCTTTCTGTAAGACCCTTTTTATCCTTTCCTAAGGATTTTATGCGTCTAATAAAAAAATATATAAATATAAATAATATATGGACCACAAGGGTCCCTGCGCATAGGCAATAAGTCAGTCTCAGCATTATGCGGACAGATTTCTCTACCGTCAGCACTCCCCTGGAAGCTCCCAGGTCCCGCTTTGCGGCCTATGCCCTCATGCAGAACTGTTTCGGTCTTTACTTCGAAAGCTTACTACCCCCAGAATTGGGTTGGGATCTAGCTTTCTCGGGCACACCGAACCCTGTCACGGTACCAGCATTTTGGCTTCTTGCTCCTGTGACAGCACAGGCAAGGTAAAACACCACCCTTTTTTGGGCCTTAACTAGGGTGTTGAGTGATTATTGTATTTCATCCCGGACTGGGAAAAGACTTTCATCATTTTTCTGTTTGCTTTGAAAACCCGCCACCTATCGGCGTCTGACTCTGCCTACAGTTCTACAGTTCGTCACCGGCAGAATCGCTGATTAATGCCTACAGTTCAAAATAGTCATTTTGACTGACCGAAGTCTATGGTGGGTATGAACTATGTGAATAGGCAGGTTCAGAGAACCCTCTGTCTAATTCAAAGAGTTTCTATATTGATAATAAAAAGATACAGATTGACAATCAATTACCATATTTAGGAATCAATTTTAACGCAAATAGTACCTTCAAAACCTGCATTAAATCATTGACTCTGAAAGCACGAAAAAACTACTTCTCAATTAGACATAATTCAATATTTATGCAAATACCCAAATTAACACACTATGTTATTTATTTGACAGCATGGTAAAACCAGTTTTATATACGGGAGTGAAATATGGGGTGCCTAAACCATCAACAATTTCGAACACAAAGGGACACTCAAATCAATCACAAATGACAATTTGGAATATGAAAAACTTCATTTAAAATTCTACAAGAATGCATTAGGAGTCCACAAAAGAAGCTCAAACATTGCATCACAAGGTGAATTAGGTCGATACCCCATACATTTGGAGGTAATTAACAATGTGTTCTCCTACTGGGCAAGGATAGCACATGGAAAGTCCCCAATTCTGACAAAGATAGCTTTACACAATGAACTGGATCTGCACAAACAAGGGCAGAAATCATTTGTAACTTTTATAAAACAAATGTTAGAAACACTTAAATGTAACAAACTCTGGGAAGCTAATAATCTAAATTCTAAAAACATAAAAAGAATTATTCAAAATAAACTTAAAGATACATATAATAATGAATGGATGAAGCAACTTAATAAAAACAACAATCAAAATGTTGGCAACAAATTAAAGACATACCTACTGGTAAAGAAAAATTACAAATTTGAAAATTATCTAAAAGTAATTTTGAATTATAAAATAAGATCAGCAATTACAAAATTAAGAATTTCAAGCCATAACTTGCCAATTGAGAAAGGGCGATACAATAATATCCATCAAAAACAAAGAATATGCAAATTGTGCGACTCATCTGAAGTGGGTGATGAAAAACACTATGTTATGAACTGTTCAAACTCAGATATTAAATCAAATAGAGAAAAACATTTTCACAATATTAGCTTTCCAGAATTTGAAAAACTAAATCAAGAATGTAAATTCATTTACCGTATTTGTTAAGTGCTTTGGATACTCATTTATGATAACTTTCGCCAAATATGTTATTTCTATTTTAAATGTAGTTAATAGTTGTATTTAGTGGCCATACTGCCGTATTGTACTATATCTGTGTTGTGTCAATAAATTATTATTATTATGTAATGTATTATGCTATGTATTTCAAAGGATTGTTCTAGTTTGCTTGTTACTGTTTCAGTGATTTTTTCGTCATCCTGAGATTGATGGTTTTTCCCAAATATTCCCATATTTAAATTTTTTAAATTTTGTTTTATGTCTGTTACCCAGTGGTCTTTTCTTTTTTTATTAAGATGTATTCCAAGATTGTAAGCTTCATACACTAGCGAATTTGGGTTAGAATTATTTATTTTGATCCAATATTTGATCATATATTTTAAGCTTGTTGCTAGGAGTGGATATCTTCCCAACTCTAGTAGGTGCCAAATTACTTGCTTTGCTATTTACTTTTAGAAGGTATTTGCAGAAATGTATTTGTACTTTTTCCATTGGTGTAGACAGATTTGCCATTAGATGCGATTTGTTGACGTTCTCGCTCGTCCAAATTTCACTGCAGTAAAGCATAATTGGTTTTACAATTGCATCAAACATTTTTAAGTATGTTTTGGTTGGAATTAATTTTTCTGAGAATAGCATTTGTTTCATTTTGAAACATGCCTTCATTGCCTTAGCTTTGAGGTCTTCTTGTGCTCCGATGAATTTACCTGATTTGAGTAGTTTAATGCTGAGATATGTGTAGGTTTTTGTATTTTCAATTTCCTGCCCATAAACATAGAATTTTAATTTGTCCTGTGATTTTTTTGACCTATTAAACATGACAATTTTCGACTTAGAGATATTAATATTGAGTTTCCATTTCTGACAGTAAGCTTCAAGAGAATTTATGGCATTTTGTAAGCCGTTATGTGATTGGGACAACACTATGAGGTCGTCTGCATATAGCAGACATGGGAGACTTGTGCTTAAGAGACTTGTTAGGTCATAAAGATGTTTTAATGTCATTTACATAGAATAGAATAGAATAGAATAGAATAGAATAGAATAGAATAGAATAGAATAGAATAGAATAGAATATTTGATTCAAAATAATGTAAGAAATTACATAATTTATGGCCAAAAACCAACATAGTAACGCACAAATTCAACAATAATAAAATAAAAATTAAAAAGATGCATACATTTCTAAGATTTTATGTCTATAGACTCCTAGACTGCTGGCAATGAAACTATCTTTTGAACTCATCAGTTTCCTAAACATGATCTGCTTAGGCAAACTTAGAAATTGTTTGTGCATTGAGATTACTCCCATAAATTTGCACCTAGCAGATTCAATCTCTGGGTTCCTGCAATCTAAGAAAGTATGCATCTCATTGCCAACAGCTAGATCATCACATAGATATTCATACCACCATGCATACACGGACTTTGAGTTGTTTGTGATCCAGTTCCATGTGTTTTATTCATAGGAAATCAAGAAGGTCATTTTGGAAAACAATTTCTTATTTATAAGATCTAAAGTTTTAAAATGGACAAAATATGATGCGGAACGCTTTTATGCTGAACACAAAGGTAATATACCCATCACAGGTTCACAGGTTCACAGAGATACAAGCATTGAATTTTCACCAGACCCACTACTTTTATGACATTACAGCTATACAGCCATTACACCTCAATGACATCACACACAGACCTCACCAGACCCATCACCATTATGACGTTACAGCTATACAGCCATTACACCTCAATGACATCACACCCAGACCTCACCAGACCCACCACCATTATGACGTTACAGTTATACAGCCATTACATCTCAATGACATCACACCCAGACCTCACCAGACCCACCACCATTATGACGTTACAGTTATACAGCCATTACATCTCAATGACATCACACCCATATCTCACCAGACCCATCACCATTATGACATTACAGCTATACAGCCATTACATCTCAGTGACATCACACCCAGACCTCACCAGACCCATCACCATTATGACGTTACAGCTATACAGCCATTATATCTCAGTGACATCACACCCAGACCTCACCAGACCCATCACCATTATGACGTTACAGCTATACAGCCATTATATCTCAATGACATCACACCCAGACCTCACCAGACCCACCACCATTATGACGTTACAGCTATACAGCCATTACATCTCAATGACATCACACCCAGACCTCACCAGACCCACCACCATTATGACGTTACAGCTATACAGCCATTACATCTCAATGACATCACACCCAGACCTCACCAGACCCACCACCATTATGACATTACAGCTATACAGCCATTACATCTCAATGACATCACACCCAGACCTCACCAGACCCACCACCATTATGACATTACAGCTATACAGCCATTACATCTCAATGACATCACACCCAGACCTCACCAGACCCATCACCATTATGACGTTACAGCTATACAGCCATTACATCTCAATGACATCACACCCAGACCTCACCAGACCCACCACCATTATGACGTTACAGCTATACAGCCATTACATCTCAATGACATCACACCCAGACCTCACCAGACCCACCACCATTATGACGTTACATCTATACAGCCATTACACCTCAATGACATCACACCCAGACCTCACCAGACCCACCACCCTTATGACGTTACAGCTATACAGCCATTACATCTCAATGACATCACACCCAGACCTCACCAGACCCACCACCATTATGATGTTACAGCTATACAGCCATTACATCTCAATGACATCACACCCAGACCTCACAAGACCCACCACCATTATGACGTTACAGCTATACAGCCATTACACCTCAATGACATCACACACAGACCTCACTAGACCCACCACCCTTATGACGCTATACAGCCATTACACCTCAATGACATCACACCCAGACCTCACCAGACCCACCACCCTTATGACGCTATAGCCATTACACCTCAATGACATCACACCCAGACCTCACCAGACCCATCACCATTATGACGTTACAGCTATACAGCCATTACATCTCAATGACATCACACCCAGACCTCACCAGACCCACCACCATTATGACGTTACAGCTATACAGCCATTACACCTCAATGACATCACACCCATATCTCACCAGACCCACCACCCTTATGACGCTATACAGCCATTACATCTCAGTGACATCACACCCAGACCTCACCAGACCCACCGCCATTATGACGTTACAGCTATACAGCCATTACATCTCAATGACATCACACCCAGACCTCACCAAACCCATCACCATTATGACGTTACAGCTATACAGCCATTACATCTCAATGACATCACACCCAGACCTCACCAGACCCACCACCATTATGACGTTACAGCTATACAGCCATTACATCTCAGTGACATCACACCCAGACCTCACCAGACCCACCACCATTATGACGTTACAGCTATACAGCCATTACATCTCAGTGACATCACACCCAGACCTCACCAGACCCACCGCCATT
Organism: Saccoglossus kowalevskii; assembly: GCF_978046115.1. Classification (NCBI taxonomy): domain Eukaryota; kingdom Metazoa; phylum Hemichordata; class Enteropneusta; family Harrimaniidae; genus Saccoglossus; species Saccoglossus kowalevskii. The sequence goes on from NC_140658.1 coordinate 29,834,781, forward strand.
ATGACGTTACAGCTATACAGCCATTACATCTCAATGACATCACACCCAGACCTCACCAGACCCACCACCATTATGATGTTACAGCTATACAGCCATTACATCTCAATGACATCACACCCAGACCTCACCAGACCCATCACCATTATGACGTTACAGCTATACAGCCATTACATCTCAATGACATCACACCCAGACCTCACCAGACCCACCACCCTTATGACGCTATAGCTATACAGCCATTATATCTCAATGACATCACACCCAGACCTCACCAGACCCATCACCATTATGACGTTACAGCTATACAGCCATTACATCTCAATGACATCACACCCAGACTTCACCAGACCCATCACCATTATGATGTTACAGCTATACAGCCATTACATCTCAGTGACATCACACCCAGACCTCACCAGACCCACCACCATTATGACGTTACAGCTATACAGCCATTACATCTCAATGACATCACACCCAGACCTCACCAGACCCATCACCATTATGACGTTACAGCTATACAGCCATTATATCTCAATGACATCACACCCAGACCTCACCAGACCCATCACCATTATGACGTTACAGCTATACAGCCATTACATCTCAATGACATCACACCCAGACCTCACCAGACCCATCACCATTATGACGTTACAGCTATACAGCCATTACATCTCAATGACATCACACCCAGACCTCACCAGACCCACCACCATTATGACGTTACAGCTATACAGCCATTACATCTCAATGACATCACACCCAGACCTCACCAGACCCACCACCATTATGACGTTACAGCTATACAGCCATTATATCTCAATGACATCACACCCAGACCTCACCAGACGCACCACCATTATGACGTTACAGCTATACAGCCATTACATCTCAATGACATCACACCCAGACCTCACCAGACCCATCACCATTATGACGTTACAGCTATACAGCCATTACATCTCAATGACATCACACCCAGACCTCACCAGACCCACCACCATTATGACGTTACAGCTATACAGCCATTATATCTCAATGACATCACACCCAGACCTCACCAGACCCACCACCATTATGACCTTACAGCTATACAGCCATTACATCTCAATGACATCACACCCAGACCTCACCAAACCCACCACCATTATGACGTTACAGCTACACAGCCATTACATCTCAGTGACATCACACCCAGACCTCACCAGACCCACCACCATTATGATGTTACAGCTATACAGCCATTACATCTCAATGACATCACACCCAGACCTCACCAGACCCACCACCATTATGACGTTACAGCTATACAGCCATTACACCTCAATGACATCACACACAGACCTCACTAGACCCACCACCCTTATGACGCTATACAGCCATTACACCTCAATGACATCACACCCAGACCTCACCAGACCCACTACTTTTATGACATTACAGCTATACAGCCATTACACCTCAATGACATCACACACAGACCTCACTAGACCCACCACCCTTATGACGCTATACAGCCATTACACCTCAATGACATCACACCCAGACCTCACCAGACCCACTACTTTTATGACATTACAGCTATACAGCCATTACACCTCAATGACATCACACACAGACCTCACCAGACCCACCACCCTTATGACGCTATAGCCATTACACCTCAATGACATCACACCCAGACCTCACCAGACCCATCACCATTATGACGTTACAGCTATACAGCCATTACATCTCAATGACATCACACCCAGACCTCACCAGACCCACCACCATTATGACGTTACAGCTATACAGCCATTACACCTCAATGACATCACACCCATATCTCACCAGACCCACCACCCTTATGACGCTATACAGCCATTACATCTCAGTGACATCACACCCAGACCTCACCAGACCCACCGCCATTATGACGTTACAGCTATACAGCCATTACATCTCAATGACATCACACCCAGACCTCACCAAACCCATCACCATTATGACGTTACAGCTATACAGCCATTACATCTCAATGACATCACACCCAGACCTCACCAGACCCACCACCATTATGACGTTACAGCTATACAGCCATTACATCTCAGTGACATCACACCCAGACCTCACCAGACCCACCACCATTATGACGTTACAGCTATACAGCCATTACATCTCAGTGACATCACACCCAGACCTCACCAGACCCACCGCCATTATGACGTTACAGCTATACAGCCATTACATCTCAATGACATCACACCCAGACCTCACCAGACCCACCACCATTATGATGTTACAGCTATACAGCCATTACATCTCAATGACATCACACCCAGACCTCACCAGACCCATCACCATTATGACGTTACAGCTATACAGCCATTACATCTCAATGACATCACACCCAGACCTCACCAGACCCACCACCCTTATGACGCTATAGCTATACAGCCATTATATCTCAATGACATCACACCCAGACCTCACCAGACCCATCACCATTATGACGTTACAGCTATACAGCCATTACATCTCAATGACATCACACCCAGACTTCACCAGACCCATCACCATTATGATGTTACAGCTATACAGCCATTACATCTCAGTGACATCACACCCAGACCTCACCAGACCCACCACCATTATGACGTTACAGCTATACAGCCATTACATCTCAATGACATCACACCCAGACCTCACCAGACCCATCACCATTATGACGTTACAGCTATACAGCCATTATATCTCAATGACATCACACCCAGACCTCACCAGACCCATCACCATTATGACGTTACAGCTATACAGCCATTACATCTCAATGACATCACACCCAGACCTCACCAGACCCATCACCATTATGACGTTACAGCTATACAGCCATTACATCTCAATGACATCACACCCAGACCTCACCAGACCCACCACCATTATGACGTTACAGCTATACAGCCATTACATCTCAATGACATCACACCCAGACCTCACCAGACCCACCACCATTATGACGTTACAGCTATACAGCCATTATATCTCAATGACATCACACCCAGACCTCACCAGACGCACCACCATTATGACGTTACAGCTATACAGCCATTACATCTCAATGACATCACACCCAGACCTCACCAGACCCATCACCATTATGACGTTACAGCTATACAGCCATTACATCTCAATGACATCACACCCAGACCTCACCAGACCCACCACCATTATGACGTTACAGCTATACAGCCATTATATCTCAATGACATCACACCCAGACCTCACCAGACCCACCACCATTATGACCTTACAGCTATACAGCCATTACATCTCAATGACATCACACCCAGACCTCACCAAACCCACCACCATTATGACGTTACAGCTACACAGCCATTACATCTCAGTGACATCACACCCAGACCTCACCAGACCCACCACCATTATGATGTTACAGCTATACAGCCATTACATCTCAATGACATCACACCCAGACCTCACCAGACCCACCACCATTATGACGTTACAGCTATACAGCCATTACACCTCAATGACATCACACACAGACCTCACTAGACCCACCACCCTTATGACGCTATACAGCCATTACACCTCAATGACATCACACCCAGACCTCACCAGACCCACTACTTTTATGACATTACAGCTATACAGCCATTACACCTCAATGACATCACACACAGACCTCACTAGACCCACCACCCTTATGACGCTATACAGCCATTACACCTCAATGACATCACACCCAGACCTCACCAGACCCACTACTTTTATGACATTACAGCTATACAGCCATTACACCTCAATGACATCACACACAGACCTCACTAGACCCACCACCCTTATGACGCTATACAGCCATTACACCTCAATGACATCACACCCAGACCTCACCAGACCCACCACCCTTATGACGCTATAGCTATACAGCCATTATATCTCAATGACATCACACCCAGACCTCACCAGACCCATCACCATTATGACGTTACAGCTATACAGCCATTATATCTCAATGACATCACACCCAGACCTCACCAGACCCACCACCATTATGACGTTACAGCTATACAGCCATTACATCTCAATGACATCACACCCAGACCTCACCAGACCCACCACCCTTATGACGCTATAGCCATTACACCTCAATGACATCACACCCAGACCTCACCAGACCCATCACCATTATGACGTTACAGCTATACAGCCATTATATCTCAATGACATCACACCCAGACCTCACCAGACCCACCACCATTATGACGTTACAGCTATACAGCCATTACATCTCAATGACATCACACCCAGACCTCACCAGACCCACCACCATTATGATGTTACAGCTATACAGCCATTACATCTCAATGACATCACACCCAGACCTCACCAGACCCATCACCATTATGACGTTACAGCTATACAGCCATTACATCTCAATGACATCACACCCAGACCTCACCAGACCCACCACCATTATGACATTACAGCTATACAGCCATTACATCTCAATGACATCACACCCAGACCTCACCAGACCCATCACCATTATGACGTTACAGCTATACAGCCATTACATCTCAATGACATCACACCCAGACCTCACCAGACCCACCACTCTTATGACGTTACAGCTATACAGCCATTACATCTCAATGACATCACACCCAGACCTCACCAGACCCACCACCATTATGATGTTACAGCTATACAGCCATTACATCTCAATGACATCACACCCAGACCTCACCAGACCCACCACCCTTATGACGCTATAGCTATACAGCCATTATATCTCAATGACATCACACCCAGACCTCACCAGACCCACCACCATTATGACCTTACAGCTATACAGCCATTACATCTCAATGACATCACACACAGACCTCACCAGACCCATCACCATTATGACGCTATAGCTATACAGCCATTACACCTCAATGACATCACACCCAGACCTCACCAGACCCACCACCCTTATGACGCTATAGCTATACAGCCATTACATCTCAATGACATCACACCCAGACCTCACCAGACCCACCACCCTTATGACGCTATAGCTATACAGCCATTACACCTCAATGACATCACACCCAGACCTCACCAGACCCACCACCCTTATGACGCTATAGCTATACAGCCATTACACCTCAATGACATCACACCCAGACCTCACCAGACCCATCACCATTATGACGCTATAGCTATACAGCCATTACACCTCAATGACATCACACCCAGACCTCACCAGACCCACCACCATTATGACCTTACAGCTATACAGCCATTACATCTCAATGACATCACACACAGACCTCACCAGACCCATCACCATTATGACGCTATAGCTATACAGCCATTACACCTCAATGACATCACATCCAGACCTCACCAGACCCACCACCCTTATGACGTTACAGCTATACAGCCATTACATCTCAATGACATCACACACAGACCTCACCAGACCCATCACCATTATGACGCTATAGCTATACAGCCATTACACCTCAATGACATCACACCCAGACCTCACCAGACCCATCACCATTATGACGTTACAGCTATACAGCCATTATATCTCAATGACATCACACCCAGACCTCACCAGACCCACCACCATTATGACGTTACAGCTATACAGCCATTACATCTCAATGACATCACACCCAGACCTCACCAGACCCACCACCATTATGATGTTACAGCTATACAGCCATTACATCTCAATGACATCACACCCAGACCTCACCAGACCCATCACCATTATGACGTTACAGCTATACAGCCATTACATCTCAATGACATCACACCCAGACCTCACCAGACCCACCACCATTATGACATTACAGCTATACAGCCATTACATCTCAATGACATCACACCCAGACCTCACCAGACCCATCACCATTATGACGTTACAGCTATACAGCCATTACATCTCAATGACATCACACCCAGACCTCACCAGACCCACCACCCTTATGACGTTACAGCTATACAGCCATTACATCTCAATGACATCACACCCAGACCTCACCAGACCCACCACCATTATGATGTTACAGCTATACAGCCATTACATCTCAATGACATCACACCCAGACCTCACCAGACCCACCACCCTTATGACGCTATAGCTATACAGCCATTATATCTCAATGACATCACACCCAGACCTCACCAGACCCACCACCATTATGACCTTACAGCTATACAGCCATTACATCTCAATGACATCACACACAGACCTCACCAGACCCATCACCATTATGACGCTATAGCTATACAGCCATTACACCTCAATGACATCACACCCAGACCTCACCAGACCCACCACCCTTATGACGCTATAGCTATACAGCCATTACATCTCAATGACATCACACCCAGACCTCACCAGACCCACCACCCTTATGACGCTATAGCTATACAGCCATTACACCTCAATGACATCACACCCAGACCTCACCAGACCCACCACCCTTATGACGCTATAGCTATACAGCCATTACACCTCAATGACATCACACCCAGACCTCACCAGACCCATCACCATTATGACGCTATAGCTATACAGCCATTACACCTCAATGACATCACACCCAGACCTCACCAGACCCACCACCATTATGACCTTACAGCTATACAGCCATTACATCTCAATGACATCACACACAGACCTCACCAGACCCATCACCATTATGACGCTATAGCTATACAGCCATTACACCTCAATGACATCACATCCAGACCTCACCAGACCCACCACCCTTATGACGTTACAGCTATACAGCCATTACATCTCAATGACATCACACACAGACCTCACCAGACCCATCACCATTATGACGCTATAGCTATACAGCCATTACACCTCAATGACATCACACCCAGACCTCACCAGACCCACCACCCTTATGACGCTATAGCTATACAGCCATTATATCTCAATGACATCACACCCAGACCTCACCAGACCCATCACCATTATGACGTTACAGCTATACAGCCATTATATCTCAATGACATCACACCCAGACCTCACCAGACCCACCACCCTTATGACGTTACAGCTATACAGCCATTACATCTCAATGACATCACACCCAGACCTCACCAGACCCACCACCCTTATGACGTTACAGCTATACAGCCATTACATCTCAATGACATCACACCCAGACCTCACCAGACCCACCACCCTTATGACGCTATAGCCATTACACCTCAATGACATCACACCCAGACCTCACCAGACCCATCACCATTATGACGTTACAGCTATACAGCCATTATATCTCAATGACATCACACCCAGACCTCACCAGACCCACCACCATTATGACCTTACAGCTATACAGCCATTACATCTCAATGACATCACACCCAGACCTCACCAGACCCACTACTTTTATGACATTACAGCTATACAGCCATTACACCTCAATGACATCACACACAGACCTCACTAGACCCACCACCATTATGACGTTACAGTTATACAGCCATTATATCTCAATGACATCACACCCAGACCTCACCAGACCCACCACCATTATGACGTTACAGCTATACAGCCATTACATCTCAATGACATCACACCCAGACCTCACCAGACCCATCACCATTATGACGTTACAGCTATACAGCCATTACATCTCAATGACATCACACCCAGACCTCACCAGACCCATCACCATTATGACGTTACAGCTATACAGCCATTACACCTCAATGACATCACACCCAGACCTCACCAGACCCACCACCATTATGACGTTACAGTTATACAGCCATTATATCTCAATGACATCACACCCAGACCTCACCAGACCCATCACCATTATGACGTTACAGCTATACAGCCATTACATCTCAATGACATCACACCCAGACCTCACCAGACCCACCACCCTTATGACGTTACAGCTATACAGCCATTACATCTCAATGACATCACACCCAGACCTCGCCAGACCCACCACCATTATGACCTTACAGCTATACAGCCATTACATCTCAATGACATCACACCCAGACCTCACCAGACCCACCACCCTTATGACGTTACAGCTATACAGCCATTATATCTCAATGACATCACACCCAGACCTCGCCAGACCCACCACCATTATGACCTTACAGCTATACAGCCATTACACCTCAATGACATCACACCCAGACCTCACCAGACCCACCACCCTTATGACGCTATAGCTATACAGCCATTATATCTCAATGACATCACACCCAGACCTCACCAGACCCATCACCATTATGACGTTACAGCTATACAGCCATTACATCTCAATGACATCACACCCAGACCTCACCAGACCCATCACCATTATGACCTTACAGCTATACAGCCATTACACCTCAATGACATCACACCCAGACCTCACCAGACCCACCACCCTTATGACGCTATAGCTATACAGCCATTATATCTCAATGACATCACACCCAGACCTCACCAGACCCACCACCATTATGACGTTACAGCTATACAGCCATTACATCTCAATGGCATCACACCCAGACCTCACCAGACCCACCACCCTTATGACGCTATAGCCATTACACCTCAATGACATCACACCCAGACCTCACCAGACCCATCACCATTATGACGTTACAGCTATACAGCCATTATATCTCAATGACATCACACCCAGACCTCACCAGACCCACCACCATTATGACGTTACAGCTATACAGCCATTATATCTCAATGACATCACACCCAGACCTCACCAGACCCACCACCATTATGACCTTACAGCTATACAGCCATTACATCTCAATGACATCACACCCAGACCTCACCAGACCCACTACTTTTATGACATTACAGCTATACAGCCATTACACCTCAATGACATCACACACAGACCTCACTAGACCCACCACCCTTATGACGCTATACAGCCATTACACCTCAATGACATCACACCCAGACCTCACCAGACCCACCACCCTTATGACGCTATAGCTATACAGCCATTACATCTCAATGACATCACACCCAGACCTCACCAGACCCACCACCCTTATGACGCTATACAGCCATTATATCTCAATGACATCACACCCAGACCTCACCAGACCCATCACCATTATGACGTTACAGCTATACAGCCATTACATCTCAATGACATCACACCCAGACCTCACCAGACCCACCACCCTTATGACGCTATAGCCATTACACCTCAATGACATCACACCCAGACCTCACCAGACCCATCACCATTATGACGTTACAGCTATACAGCCATTATATCTCAATGACATCACACCCAGACCTCACCAGACCCACCACCATTATGACGTTACAGCTATACAGCCATTACATCTCAATGACATCACACCCAGACCTCACCAGACCCATCACCATTATGACGTTACAGCTATACAGCCATTACATCTCAATGACATCACACCCAGACCTCACCAGACCCACCACCATTATGACGTTACAGCTATACAGCCATTACATCTCAATGACATCACACCCAGACCTCACCAGACCCACCACCATTATGACGTTACAGCTATACAGCCATTACACCTCAATGACATCACACCCATATCTCACCAGACCCACCACCATTATGACGTTACAGCTATACAGCCATTACATCTCAATGACATCAAACCCAGACCTCACCAGACCCATCACCATTATGACATTACATCTATACAGCCATTACACCTCAATGACATCACACCCAGACCTCACCAAACCCACCACCATTATGACGTTACAGCTATACAGCCATTACACCTCAATGACATCACACCCAGACCTCACCAGACCCATCACCATTATGACGTTACAGCTATACAGCCATTACATCTCAATGACATCACACCCAGACCTCACCAAACCCACCACCATTATGACGTTACAGTTATACAGCCATTACACCTCAATGACATTACACCCATACCTCACCAGACCCACCACCATTATGACGTTACAGCTATACAGCCATTACACCTCAATGACATCACACCCAGACCTCACCAGACCCACCACCATTATGACGTTACAGCTATACAGCCATTACACCTCAATGACATCACACCCAGACCTCACCAGACCCATCACCATTATGACGTTACAGCTATACAGCCATTACATCTCAATGACATCACACCCAGACCTCACCAGACCCACCACCATTATGACCTTACAGCTATACAGCCATTATATCTCAATGACATCACACCCAGACCTCACCAGACCCATCACCATTATGACGTTACAGCTATACAGCCATTACACCTCAATGACATCACACCCAGACCTCACCAAACCCACCATCATTATGACGTTACAGCTATACAGCCATTACACCTCAATGACATCTCACCCAGACCTCACCAGACCCACCACCATTATGACGTTACAGCTATACAGCCATTACACCTCAATGACATCACACCCAGACCTGTATGACATCATACCCAGACCTCAATGACATCATACCCAGACCTCAATGACATCATACCCAGACCTCAATGACATCACACCCAGACCTGTATGACCTTAGCTTACAATCATCGCTATTATGTTACAGCCATCACACCTAGACATAACACTCTCACCTCAATGACATCCGGACCAGAATTAGATTAACACACTGAATATATAAGTGTTCTTTCATATTATCTATTAAAGGAAAAGTATTTTTCCATCGCTTGGTTGATTACATGACTAGTGGACCCATAAGTGCACATGCATTAGCTGGAGAAGATGCTATCAGTCGATGGAGGCAGTTAATGGGACCAACCAAAATATCCAGGTATATATAAAGACAACCCAGCCTTGAGAGGATTTTGCAGGTACAACTTCTAGACTAAAAGAAACATTGAACTTATTGAATTAAATTACATAGACAGATTACCACTCTCAGCATTCTACTGCATGAGACTCCATAAGATAATACATATAAATAGTTAAATCCCACCATATAACATCAAGCATTGACTAAAATAGATCATTGGTCCGACTGCTGCCTCAGTAATGTCAACTTTAGGACCTCCCAGCATAACATTGACTTGTTAGGTCAACGGTTTCATCATTTCCACTAAGTGTCAACTGAGCAGGACTCTTCATGGTAACATTGACTAATTTGAATTACTGGTCCCATAGCTGCCACCAATTATATGTCAACTGAGGGACTCCCCAGGGTAGCATATTGATCAAGTTAAATCGTGACTGCATTAAAATCAACCTTCCATACACCATTTTTATGGAGAACTTAAGATTTCTCAGAATCACCAAAACTTGTTTGTCTATTCAACAAAATCTTGTACTGAAAATATTGAAATTGATCCATTTTACCTTCATGTGATTGCTTCTTCAGAGAAAAGGAAATCGCACCAGAGTCAATCAGAGCCAAGTATGGTTTGTCAGATACACAGAATGCAGTACATGGTTCAGGTTAGTTACCATTGAATGTCTTAATGTCTGTGTAAATCATTCAAAGGACCTAGTTTTCTGGCCTCTCACAAACTGAATTAAATGTCTCAAATTTTGCAGTCGTGGCTTCATTCTTAATCAATCACATGGTCATGATTGATGAGCTGAGCATTGCTAATCATGTTTCATCGTATCAAATCAGATTTTAATATCGGATTGTACCAATACAGAAGTTACAGAATACAGTAAAAGATGGCAATAAAATGAGAACATATAAATTGTTTAAATCGTTTTTGAAAATAGAAACTTACCTAACCGAAATAACAAACTTCAGCCTTCGGAGAATTGTGAGTAAATTAAGGCTTAGTGATCGCAATTTAGAAATTGGAAAGATGCAGACAACAACGACCACAAATTCCCACGGAAGAGCGATTTTGTAAAAAAATGTCTTACAAATTCAGTTGAGGACGAACAACATTTTATCCTAGATTGTGAATTTCTCGATAAAGAAAGAGGGGAGCTGTTTCAAGAAATAGGAATTAAAAATAAACTAAATAAAACAGACAATTTCATTTAAATTATGACATGTTTCATACCCCTAGCAAAGTTTCTAAATAAGGCAAAACAGAAATCAGGTATATGATAGCTATCACCTCTACACTGGGAGAATCCTGTAATTAGCATTAATTTTTTTTCCTATTAAGCTTTTAACATCTTTTAATTTTAATTTTATCTTATCATAGTTTAGCTACTGTATTTTTTTGTATGATTTGTATTTTTTTTTATTTACCATACTGCGCCCTCTGATGGCATAGTAGTGTAATAAAGTTATTATTATTATTATTATAAATTTTCAGACTCACCAGACTCAGTTAGAAGAGAAATTAAAATAGTTTTTCCTGAATTTTGCATTGATGGTTGGTATGAGAATGAAGAAAAGTTGTACAGAACAAAAGACTTTCATTTCTGTAATTCAATGGACGCTCATGTTCTTAATAGCCCAGCAGCTTAAGCTACATATATTGATCAGACTATGTATTTTCTGATCATTTCACAGCATGATTGGTCTGTTGCGAAAGAGTTACATGATCAAATACTACATTCTCTATAAGCAGCCTGTGATTGGGTTACATTGCCATCAGTGAAAATATTTGTATAAATGAGACATTGAATACATAACTCAATAAACATTTACGGACAAATGCCTTATTCAAATTCAATAAAATTAAAATAATCAAAATCAATCAATTTTAAAATAAAAAGGGAAAACTTAATGTGTGAAATGTTATTGAATATGAAAGAAGTAAATTTATCTGATAACTTCCAGCAACTGAATAACGAAGAGTTATTATGCTTCCTTCTGGGAGATACCACTCAAGGTTATAACAAAGAAATATGTTACACCATAGACAAACTTATGAAAGAATTTTTAGTTGATGCCATGGACTTTAGAACAACATTTTTAAACTAATAAGTAGATTGTAATGTTATTTTTATTGTACTAATATTAATTTTGTTATATGTTATTTTTCTTTATCTATAACAGTATTTCTTGTACTTATTTTAAGAAATGTATCTTTAATTTTGCAGCTCCTTGTAAAAGTGAGCCCCTGCTTTAACAGGGTAGCAACAAATAAATAAAATAAAATAGAATAAATCAATCACAACACATTAATTCAAATTCACATTAGTGATAATTCCCTTCCTAGTTAGAAATGCACAATGGGAAGTTGTAATCATGATGGATGAATGCAAACTGGTAATCTGATTTCATTGCAAAAAATGTTCTCAACTACAGCATCACCCCCCCCCCCCTACCACCAGCACCACCAATACCACCAATAATTTACCCTACTCATAGGATGATGATCAGGTGATTAAATTTTTCCAGCAATAAATATCTTTTTCACAATTGACTGAATGAGTTTTGTGTAAAGCACCACAATTGATGCAACATGTTCGATGTTGCTCCCAGGCAATACATGTGAAATGTTTTGTTTTCATGAAATTCAAACAATCCGCTACAGGACTTTTACTTAATGAAATAATATAGACTTCATGTCTGGCGTTTCATGTTTGTACAAAATTGGGTGTGGGTCATGGATTTGTTGTTTTAAATTAGTGCATAGTGCGGCAAGGTAGGTTAACTTCTCGGTGTAGCAATTTAGGTTTACAGTACAGTGCAGCAAGCTAGATTAACAGCACAGTTAGAAAACTAGGTTAACCACACAGTGTAGCAAACTATGTTAACTATTCAGCTCAGTCAACTAGATTAACCACACAGTGTAGCAAACTAGGTTAACCACACAGTGCAGCAAACTAAGTTAACCACACAGTGTAGCAAACTAGGTTAACCACACAGTGCAGCAAACTAAGTTAACCACACAGTGCAGCAAACTAAGTTAACCACACAGTGTAGCAAACTAGGTTAACCACACAGTGCAGCAAACTAAGTTAACCACACAGTGTAGCAAACTAAGTTAACCACACAGTGTAGCAAACTAAGTTAACCACACAGTGCAGCAAACTAAGTTAACACACAGTGCAGCAAACTAAGTTAACCACACAGTGTAGCAAACTAGATTAACCACACAGTGCAGCAAACTAAGTTAACCACACAGTGTAGCAAACTAGGTTAACCACACAGCACAGCAGGCTAAGTTAACGCCACAGTCCAGCAAGTTAAGTTTACCACTCAGTGCAGCATGCTAGGTTAACGTCACAGTGCAGCAAACTAGGTTAATGACACAGTACAGCAAATTAGATTAACCATATAGCACAGCAGGCTAAGTTAACGCCACGGTCAAGCAAGTTAAGTTTACCACTCAGTGCAGCAAACTAGGTTAACCACACCGCACAGCAGGCTAAGTTAACGCCACAGTCAAGCAAGTTAAGTTTACCACACAGTGTAGCAAACTAGGTTAACCACACCGCACAGCAGGCTAAGTTAACGCCACAGTCAAGCAAGTTAAGTTTACCACTCAGTGCAGCATGCTAGGTTAATAACACAGTGCAGCAAACTAGGTTAATCACACAGTGTAGCAAACTAGGTTAACCACACAGTGCAGCAAACTAAGTTAACCACACAGTGCAGCAAACTAAGTTAACCACACAGTGCAGCAAATTAGGTTAACCACTCAGTGCAGCAAACTAGGTTAATCTCACAGTGCAGCAAACTAGGTTAACCATACAGTGCAGCAAACTAGGTTAACCACACAGTGCAGCAAACTAGATTAACCTCACAGTACAGCAAAATAGGTTAACCACACAGTGCAGCAAACTAGATTAACCTCACAGTACAGCAAACTAGGTTAATCACACAGTGCAACAAGCTAGGTTAACCACTCAGTGCAGCAAACTAGATTAACCTCACAGTACAGCAAACTAGGTGAACCACACATTGCAGCAAGCTAGGTTAACCACTCAGTGCAGAAAACTAGGTTAACCACACAGTGCAGCAAACTAGATTAACCACACAGTGCAGCAAACTAGGTTAACCACACAGTGTAGCAAACTAGGTTAACCACACAGTGCAGCAAACTAGGTTAACCACTCAGTGCAGCAAACTAGGTTAACCACACAGTGCAGCAAACTAGGTTAACCACACAGTGTAGCAAACTAGGTTAACCACTCAGTGCAGCAAACTAGGTTAACCTCACGGTGCAGCAAACTAGGTTAACCACACAGTGCAGCAAACTAGGTTAACCACACTGCAGCAAACTAGGCTAACCACACAGTGCAGCAAACTAGGTTAACCACACAGTGCAGCAAACTAGGTTAACCACACAGTGCAGCAAACTAGGTTAACCACACAGTGCAGCAAACTGGGTTAACCACACAGTGCAGCAAACTAGGTTAACCTCACGGTGCAGCAAATTAGGTTAACCACACAGTGCAGCAAACTAGGTTAATCTCACGGTGCAGCAAACTAGGTTTACCACTCAGTGCAGCAAACTAGGTTAACCACACAGTGCAGCAAACTAGGTTAACCTCACGGTGCAGCAAACTAGGTTAACCACACAGTGCAGCAAACTAGGTTAACCACACTGCAGCAAATTAGGTTAACCACACAGTGCAGCAAACTAGGTTAACCACACAGTGCAGCAAACTAGGTTAACCACACAGTGCAGCAAACTAGGTTAACCACTCAGTGCAGCAAACTAGGTTAACCTCACGGTGCAGCAAATTAGGTTAACCACACAGTGCAGCAAACTAGGTTAATCTCACGGTGCAGCAAACTAGGTTTACCACTCAGTGCAGCAAACTAGGTTAACCACACAGTGCAGCAAACTAGATTAGCCACACAGTGCAGCAAACTGGGTTAACCACTCAGTGCAGCAAACTAGGTTAACCTCACGGTGCAGCAAATTAGGTTAACCACACAGTGCAGCAAACTAGGTTAATCTCACGGTGCAGCAAACTAGGTTTACCACTCAGTGCAGCAAACTAGGTTAACCACACAGTGCAGCAAACTAGATTAGCCACACAGTGCAGCAAACTGGGTTAACCACACAGTGCAGCAAATTAGGTTAACCTCACAATGCAGCAAACTAGGTTAACCACTCAGTGCAGCAAACTAGGTTAACCACACAGTGTAGCAAACTAAGTTAACCACACAGTGCAGCAAACTAGGATAACCTCACAGTGCAGCATGCTAGGTTAACCACACAGTGCAGCAAACTTATGTGAACCACACAGTGCAGCATGCTAGGTTAACTGCACAGTGTAGCAAACTAAGTTAACCACACAGTGCAGCAAACTAGGTTAACCACACAGTGCAGCAAACTGGGTTAACCACACAGTGCAGCAAACTAGGTTAACCACACAGTGCAGCAAACTAGGTTAACCACACAGTGCAGCAAACTAGGATAACCTCACACTGCAGCATGCTAGGTTAAGTACACAGTGTAGCAAACTAAGTTAACCACACAGTGCAGCAAACTAAGTTAACCACACAGTGCAGCAAACTAGGTTAACCACACAGTGCAGCATGCTACGTTAAACACACAGTGTAGCAAACTAAGTTAACCACACAGTGCAGCAAACTAGGATAACCTCACAGTGCAGCATGCTAGGTTAACCACACAGTGCAGCAAACTTATGTGAACCACACAGTGCAGCATGCTAGGTTAACTGCACAGTGTAGCAAACTAAGTTAACCACACAGTGCAGCAAACTAGGTTAACCACACAGTGCAGCAAACTGGGTTAACCACACAGTGCAGCAAACTAGGTTAACCACACAGTGCAGCAAACTAGGTTAACCACACAGTGCAGCAAACTAAGTTAACCACACAGTGCAGCAAACTAGGTTAACCACACAGTGCAGCAAACTAGGTTAACCACACAGTGCAGCAAACTAGGTTAACCTCACAGTGCAGCAAACTAGGTTAACCACACAGTGCACCAAACAAAGTTAACCACACAGTGCAGCAAACTAGGTTAACCACACAGTGCATCAAACTTATGTGAACCACACAGTGTAGCAAACTAGGTTATCCACACAGTGCAGCAAACTAGGTTAACCACACAGTGCAGCAAGCTAGGTTAACCACACAGTGCAGCAAACCAGGTTAACCACACAGTGCAGAAAACTTAGTTAACCACACAGTGCAGCAAACTAGGTTAACCACACAGTGCAGCAAGCTAGGTTAACCACTCAGTGCAGCAAACCAGGTTAACCACACAGTGCAGCAAACCAGGTTAATGCTAGGTTAACCACACAGTGCAGCAAACCAGGTTAACCACACAGTGCAGCAAACTTAGTTAACCACACAGTGCAGCAAACTAGGTTAACCACACAGTGCAGCAAGCTAGGTTAACCACTCAGTGCAGCAAACCAGGTTAACCACACAATGCAGCAAACCAGGTTAATGCTAGGTTAACCACACACAGTGCAGCAAACCAGGTTAACCACACAGTGCAGCAAACTTAGTTAACCACACAGTGCAGCAAACTAGGTTAACCACACAGTGCAGCAAGCTAGGTTAACAACACAGTGCAGCAAACTAGGTTAACCACACAGTGCAGCAAACTAAGTTAACCACACAGTGCAGCAAACTAAGTTAACCACACAGTGCAGCAAACTAAGTTAACCACACAGTGCAGCAAACTAAGTTAACCACACAGTGCAGCAAACTTAGTTAACCACACAGTGCAGCAAACTAAGTTAACCACACAGTGCAGCAAACTAAGTTAACCACACAGTGCAGCAAACTAAGTTAACCACACTGTGTAGCACACTAGGTTAACGACACAGTGCAGCAAACTAGGTAAACCGCAAAGCAGTCTAAGTTAACGCCACATTCAAGCAAGTTAAGTTTACCACTCAGTGCAGCAAGCTAGGTTAACGACACAGTGCAGCAAACTAGGTTAACCGCAAAGCAGTCTAAGTTAACGCCACATTCAAGCAAGTTAAGTTTACCACTCAGTGCAGCAAGCTAGGTTAACGACACAGTGCAGCATGCTAGGTTAACCACTCACTCAAACTAGGTTAAAATACATGTATTTCATTTGAACAAATAATCGGACTGTATTTATGCATTTGTTATACAATTGTTTCATATATTTATCAATCCATTAATACAGTTTAGGGTATAATCACAGGGAAGACAGAGACGGTGGAATGTGTCAGTAATAAAATATTCATAAAACTAGCAGAGTAACTAGTAAACGAAAACTGTTGGGTAGACTTGCATACAGTCCTTTGTTTATTTGTTGTTGTTATGGGAGTGTATAAATGACGAAAGCCAAGTTACCTCGAAAGTCGGTTACTACAAAAAAAACAAAGCATACACAAACTAGTACACTTTTACTGGAACATAACTGTGGCACAAGACAGAAAGTTAGAGATAGTTTTGTATGCCAAATGTCAAATTGAAGATATCCATTGGCAAATTCTTAATTTCATATTCAGATATGTTTCTCTGGAATAGTTTATCAGCAATCATTATAAGTAAACCATCAAGACATGTTTCGCCATAACCTGACAAGTTGGCGTAGGTGGTGCCCTGGACTGCTGCAAGCTAGGTTGGTGGGGATCGCAGCAGTCCAGGGCGCCACCTACGCCAACTTGTCAGGCTAGTTTCGCCACTGTTTAAAACAGTTTTTTTCTTGCCGAATAAGTTGAAATCAACTGTGTAAATTACTCCTTTTTTTTATTTGAGTATTACAATTGTTGTGCTCCAACAAAAAGTCTGTTGGTTACGATCTAATCCACTCAAAACTTGTAATTCAGTTGTCTTTCATTATCTCAGCTCCCCTTGCTCACATCATTAACTGCTCATTTATAAAAGGTATTTTCCCAGTATTTATACGAGGATCCAGCACATATGTGGGAAATTACAGGCCTATTTCGATTCTTCCCGTCATTAGCAAAGTTTTTGAGACAATTGTCGGCAAACAAATAACTAATTACTTAGAAAAATATGAAATACTCCAAAAATGAATTCCAGTATGGTTTTCGGAAAAAACACAATACTAAACTGGCCCTGGCTGACTTGGTAAAAGACATAGATACAAATCTGGACAGTGGATATATCACTATTGGTATATTTATTGACCTAAAAAAAAGCATTTGATACCATTGACCACAGCATATTAATCAGTAAACTCGAAAATTATGGATTTAGGGTTATAGTACTACGTAACGGTGGTTTACAAACTACCTCTCCGATCGCAAACAGTATGTTGTAATTGACACGAGCACTTCGCCCCCCAGAAATATATTCTGAGGTGTTCCACAGGGATCAATTCTCGGCCCAATTTTATTTCTCTTGTATATAAATGATATTGCTAACTCTTCCAGCGTCTTCAATTTCCGCCTTTTTGCGGACGACACAAACCTTTTCAACGTTTTCAGAGATAATGTTATTGATCTCAACAACATTAACATTGAATTCCAGAAGGTGTGAAACTGGTGCAATGCAAATAAATTAACCATCAACACAGACAAAACTAATTATATGTTCATTAAAACACCAAAGAAAGCAATTCATACTTGTCGTAAAGTTAAGGTCCAAAATAAAACTATAGAGGGCGTCTCGTCTACAAAGTACTTGGGTGTGATAATTGATAATACATTTAATTGGAAACAACACATAGAACAAATTTGTAAAACTATTTCACCTAAAATTGGTATTTTGTCTAAACTCCGTCATTTTGTCCCACGATCTATTCTTATCCTGCTTTACAACTCTCTCATTTTACCACATATTACTTACTGTATTGAAATATGGGGTAACACCTAAAAAACCTTTCTTGACAAAATTGTACTACTCCAGAAAAAAATTGTTCGCTTGATAACGTTTTCAGATTTTCGTGCCCCCACGGCCCTCCTATTTCAAAAACTAAATATTTTAGACATCTATAAACTCAGTAAGTTTCACACCTGTCTGTTTGTTTTTTATATTAATAAGAATTTGTTTGCCCATAATGTTGACCACTACTTGAAACCTTTTCCTCATAACTATGCAACACGTCAAGCTAGTAGTTCCAATTATTATATTCCTAGAATGAATCTTACTACTAATCAACACAGTATCACCTATATAGCAGCAAACAACTGGAACTCACTTCCTGATTCCATAAAAATTATCAAAAGCAGATACGTATTTAAAAATACGTTAAAACTGTATCTCATGAATGTGTAAACGTGTCATGTTCAAAAGTCTGTATATAATTATTGTTCATTTATCTTTAAGTTAAGTATGCTATGCATTTAAATATTAATAACATCGGTATTATGGGGCCTCAGACTAGACTAGTTTGTATGAACTATATCTGTGGTCCTCACCAGAATTACTGTTATTATAATTATTATTATTATTATTGTGTATATCATTTATTATATATTTTCTGGTGAAATAAAACAAACTCAAACTCAAATTGTATATTACTTATTTAGCAATATTTACAGTGCACTGGATGTCAGACTTGATTAGCATAATTGCTATTTTTCAGATCTCCTTTTACCCATTAGTGTCCTCCATTTCATTTTTTATATTTACATATTATATATTGGTGAAGCATTAATTATAGATAATAAATGTATAGTTATTAATATTCATATTGCTGTGAAAAATCGTGTTTTCCAAATGACAAAACGAAGTAGCGGCCAACCTAGGTTAGATATCAGGGTATCTCAAAAGTGAATATTCACGTGATCTGTGCAGTTAATTTGGGCAAGAAGATTTTTTTACTTTACGGAAGAAGGGGAATACTATTTTAGGTGGGACAAACATGCAGTTTTTTGGCTCCTTCATTCTCAACAAAACTTGGCGATTATTTGCGTTTTCTTCTAACCCACAGTTGGTTCATGACTGTATTTATTGACGTACAATTGTATTTTTTTAAATCCAGAAGCATATTAAGTTGTATAATAGTAGTATTGACCCAACAACAGCGTATTTTATACGTACCTTCAGGAAAGACCATTTCTCTCTTATGGCTCTTGGTGGCGCTTCCAAAGTTAGATCCAGAAACTTGGATACTGCAGGATACTTGGATTGGTGAGGAGACGACATCTTAAGACATCAATACGCAGTTAGCCTCGGTGAATTGGACAGTAATTTGACAGATACGTTAATGTATTCTAATTAACACAGCGACTTCACTGACCCCAATAGTGAAGACTTGTAATGGTGTAGCATGTGCACAGAATGGTCGTTGTCACTGGGGTGGGCTGGCTGATGAGTGATGGGGAGCACATTGACTATTACAATTAACAAAAAATAGACACTGGGTTGGGATTCTCTGTGCAGATTAAATTGTCAGATTGCAATATGGGCCTGGTGAATGTCGAAAAAAAAAGTGGGTCGATTGCCCTGTTATAAATTTCCATAATATACCGGTAGATCAACAGTATATTCAGACCAGATGCCAACGTGACATTAAATGTAATTGTAATAAAGTTAATATTATTATTAATTGTTCCATTTTCCGACGTTGGCGGGCGTTGTAAATACCACAATGTGTATGTGTCATTGCTGGAAGAATTGCGCTATATTAACACATTGGACATTTCGTGTTTGGTTTGCAGTGAAAAACCACATATCTTAAAATAATATTGACGTAATAATCATATTAATATAACGTAAAGGTGCCAATAATGCATACACGAAAAAATGCAGTAGGCGCCAAATGTAAATTATTTTCGTTTTTTCCTTCTTTATTATGACGAGGCGGACATGTTTCATGCATGATGATTGATGGCTTTGATTTGAACTCGCTACATTCTTCGATTGGGTACTTTGGTATAGCATCTCGAAAGGGACAAAACAAGATGATGAACTGAATACGTACATGTAAACTCGTGTTTCCAGTATTTCAGTGAAACATGTATCTGGGCATGTCTTGTTAAAGGGCGCCCTCCACAATAAATAACACCAATGAATAACAAACCAAACAGGCAAAATTTGTTCGAATCAAAATGAATTACACCCGGGGGGTACTCTAAGCATGGATGTACGTCCATGCTCTAAGTCAGATCTGGTACCCATGCTGAAGTATAGCTTTTCAAAAAAGCCTCTAAACACGTACTTATTTTTGTGAAATTATACCCCTTTTCAAGTTCAGAAACTGAATGACAAATACCCTATATACATACTAAAATCATACTGTTTCCAAGTTGAGGTAAAATGAATTCATTAGATTCCTTTTTTCACACTTGATATTCTAAGTTACCGAACGCATTTTCCGATGATTTTGTCACGATTTTTTCTTCCGTTTTTTGTTTGTTTATTGCAGGGTAAAATGTTAGGTGACAGCCCGAGAAATATTCCTTTTTTGTAGATACGTTGTATCTCCAAGATAAAATATTCGACTCTAAACACGGCACATGTGTATACGCGTCAAATACTAAATAGCACCCCTTTTACGCATTTTTTACTTCAGCTTGCTTACCATATTTTATTCAGGGACCACCCCCCCACACACACACACTGTATCACTATTTTGTCTCATTTGCATATTTTTGCAGTCAATACCAATATAATTGAGCAAACATGTAACTATGTAATGCAATATTGTACGTACCAAGCTAGTTGTGTGAGGTTTTTTAGTTCCTGATAAATCATAATGGGTCCATCAACTTACAATGTAATAAAATATAGAAAATAACTTGTTCTCGGTCATAATGCATCTTTTGACATTTTTAAAAGATGTCAAAAAACTGACTTATTTATGGTATAATGAACTAAACCTCAGACAACCTGAGATTAAACACACTGTAAAAAGATACATGAATGAAATTTAAACATTTTAAGTCCATTAATTGCAAAATATTCCAAGCTTGTATGCTCCGGTTGGTTGCATAAGATGAAAACAATATCGACCACCACCACCTCGTGACGTTGTGGTATATTAATGTAACAAAAGCACTTCGTCGTTAGAGGGCGCGACTTGGAAAACTGTAACCACGGTTACTAATTAGTAACCATGCTGTAACTGGTCACATATCCTGTTGTCTAATCATAGACCTTAGAAAAAGAGGTCTATTGTCTGACATACGCCATCAGAGAGCGAAGCCGACTATCACGCATTTTTTCTTGTTGGCGTCTAGGATAATTTTGATGGAAATAATAAACCCGGGTAGTTGTAGTGCTTTACTACCTCAACTGCTGTTCTCTTGTAAGTCCTCAAAACTCCTACGTTGGGGAACACTACATTTTTAGCTTTTATTTAAATTTACTGCCATGCCTCAATGATCGCAAAATTGCTAATATTTAACATGCACGTCGGGCACATCAGAACATCATCAGCATGCAATAAAATACCCATATTTGTGAAAAACTGAATTTTAAACGCGATTCATGGCAATATAAATCACCATATCATTCGCTATATATAATTAATTCACCCCATGGCACCACGCAATAATTCGAGATGTAAGAAGACGCCAAAGTATTTATATAAAAGTTCAACATTTTACATATAATCATGATTGTCACGAAAAAAGTTTGTTAACCACGAATTAGCAATACTGAAATTTCAAAAAAAGACAGTGACTAAAAAGCATGGTGACTCGGAACAAGAATATTGCATTGTGTGATCTGATATGAAAAGGGTGAATTGTTTTAGACAAGAACGAATGAAAATTTAGAGCAGATTTTTATGTCAAGGATGCCATAACTCACATTCACAACAACATGGATAGAACAGGAAAGCTGGTAAACGTGGCTCGAAGGACGTCATAGTGTCGGATATCGTTGCTGCCGAGATTGTATTATAAACTATAAAACACTTAGTAATACAATAATAATTTTACACAATAACGTAACAAGACGTGTTGTAACGCCACGTTGTAGAAAAACGCGAAAACATTATTTCCTGTACAAAGGCCCCGGATGACAACATGTCGGCTTTCCTTGTGACTATAATTAAATTCCATTCTGTTAAAAATGCGTCTCGATTCAACTATTACTGCAACAGTAAACATTGACAGACATGCGTGACCTTTCACCTTCAATGCGTGTCTTGCCACAGGTGTTGCACTGGTCGCGATTCAAATGTGTGACGTCATGTTCGACGGTAAATTATTTTCCCAGCAGATCACATAACGGTCGACTGTTTTTAGTTCAGTTGTGAGCGCACTTACGATTTGGAAAACTTGTCAAAAATTAAATATTGTACAATGGGTAAGTCATCTTGATATTCATGTTAGCAGTTTGACTGGATTGAAAGTGTTCAATGTGATGCGAAATTCTACAAATTATCGTGACAGTCAGCTTGGCCATACAAGAACGATATCACGTCAATCTGTTGCATAGTATGCTGTGATTGTGCTGAATCAAGAATATCTACGCTTTATACTTGCGTGAATGGGATTAACGGTCAAAACAATCGGTTTTGAACATCTGTACTCATCAGTCAATTCTTTCGATTTTTTTAAGCTCTATCGTGACGATTTTGCACAGTTAACGTGGTTGGTTCAGATTATGCACAGTATCAACGTAGTTATTAAATCAAATTACGCGTGCCTTCACTGATGTATAGTTACTAGTTTACGTTCTGCTTTTCGTATTCTAGTTGAGGATAAATCACTATGTACTAGTACTTAGTATATCAATGACCAATGCAGACTGCATTGCCTTTGTGTCACATTTTCACGGTTTTCCTATAATGTCTCACCCCATTACATTTGTTTTAAAGAGTCAAATTCGTCGCGAAGAGTTCTGTTCGATATGAGTCCCTTGCGACGTATGCAACGCGCTTTCTGGTAGACGTGGCGACCAATAATCATGTAAGACCTGCCCCTTATATTACTACGTCATGGTATTCAAAAAAACGTCATGTCCGTCACATGCATCGTGGTCATGATATTTGTTCGAATACAGATGGTACTCTATGCCAGCAAATCCGCATCATTATTCAAATGTTATGCGGTAACACCCGGACAAGTGTTATTTTTGACATGTGTTACAGAAAAACCAACCCATTGAACCACACTTGCATGACAATGGTATAAGCTTTAGGCAGAGTGACGGGGAAATAGTTAAAGTGGAAGCCTACTGACTCATAAATTGAGATGAGAAGTTGGACATAAATCGCATGATAATGTTCATAGGTTTATTATGTACAATCGTGGCGCTATATTTCCATAGCAACATGAAATAACACTACATTTTGGTGTGAGTATTTTTTAATGGCCTAATATTTTTTTCTTCTTCAAAAACAGCTGTTTTAGATCTGTTAAAAAATGTGCAATACTCGCGATACCAGTCTAAAATTTGAGATATGTCATATTGAATTTATCTACCAAACTGAAAGGAATCAATGGTGAGACTCATATATTGACAACTATTGGCCACAATTCACCAAAAAAACATCATTTTCTCAAGAAATAGAAACTACTAGTATCATGTTTTCCAAAAAAGAAAAACTCCAAGGTGCCTTATTTAAACGGGAAACCTCTAAACCCGCTTAGTTCGTGTTCCGCAGTTTCTTTGGAAGTAACCGTGGCACAATCACCCCAATATGAATGACAAATGTGTCATTTCTTAGTCGTGTTCTTGTTTATGTTACAAGCGTGACTGTGACCGTGGTATAGTAGCTACTTGAACACCCACACACTCCACCCCATGACGGTGTTCATCGCCCGGGGTGTTTATCTGCCGTACCAACCAATCATAGTTACAAGCTTAAATATACCCAGTAATATTTGAAAATGTTCTGAATATTACTTCAAAATTTAAATATTTACTTACGTCAAAAATACTGCCTAATAAATATACATTATAAATCCCACTTCCGGCATTGACTTATCCCGACCCCTCCCCCATAATGGGAGGCTAAATATGTTTCCATGGTCGTAATTAATTGCGTATAAATCGATGTAGGTACTTCAGGGTATATGATAAATATATTTTTTCGCAGCAAATTGTTATTTTATTCACTGTCTGTTCAAATTTAAAGTGAATATATTTCCTAAAAAAGCTTCGATTAAATCATGTTCGATGTAACAGGAGTTCAATAAAAAAAATATTGTAATTTTAAATCAAAACATTTATGAATATTTAGTGTTTTATTTGCATTCGAAAGCGAGGGGCGTGTGCAAAAAGAGTTGGCATTTCATCATAGACGAATCTGGTACTATTAAAGGATGGCTCCGAAACACTCGAACGGACAGACTACAAGTAACACGATGTTCGAAAGAAAGATGGCGCAGGTACGTCTGTCTCCTGTGGGGATTGCAGTTATTTTAGTGTTTTTACTCGCCGGCGTGCTTTATATTCACCGAAAAGTGAGTGCTAACAGATCAGTGGACAGTACAGATGCAAAATATGATAGTGCAGAAGGTACCGTGCCACAAAGTATAAATTTACGGGAGCTTTTGTCTACGGCGATCGTGGTAGCTCGGCGAGGTGGGGACATAGTCAAAGAAATTCGGTTGGCGAATACACTCGACGAGAAAAGTAAAGGTGAAACAAGGGAAGGAGCAAACAATCCAGTGACTGAAGGTGATATGAAATCACATATTGCTATGTATTATGGGCTAAAAAAAGCATTTCCGAATCTTAAGGTACGTATTTGTTGAATAATTTTGAACAATACTGTATTTATTGACACAACACTGACTTTGGAAAGTACAGCAGTAAGGTCACTAAAACTACAAGACAATAAAACATTCATACAAGTTGCAAGATTATAGTCAGTAGTACCAGTACCGTGTTGTAATTGCATGTTATGCGATCATACTAACTGCAATGTGCCGTAATTTATACTCGAGTTGTGGAAGTCGTGGCACTAAGTTAACTTTGTCATTTCTGTTTTTTTTCGAATATTGAACCGGTAAATTGTATTTTTATTTTCGCTCGTGTGGAAATTTATAGTAGCCATTGCTACTAGTATGTGTGGATTTTACAAGTAAACTATGAATGAAACTGTGTGTCAGCTGTTTTTGTTGGTGCCATCTGTGATGACGTTGTTTGGTGTACTGTCATTTTGAAATTAAAGTTCTTTAATTGTTATAACAGATTTATTTTCATCTATGATGAGTTTTATTCTACTTGTTGCTGAGTTTTCCTGTTATCTATTTTCCTGTAGTTGATATGTCTATATTGTTATGTTCGTATGTGACCGTGTTCACCCGTGTTCACTACCTAGTACATGTTTGCTCATTGCCACGTGGAAAGTACATATAATAGTAATACAAACTGATTTGACGTAGTGCGACTTAACATCTATTGTTAGCATACATAGTGAATTCATCAAAAATCTGTTGCCACGAATACTGTAATTAACAGCTGACACACAGCTCAGTTTAATGTGTGGGCCTGAATAAACTGTACATGTATTTATTCAAGGATGCAGATCTTCTCTGTGGAGAGTATTTATTGGATTCAAAATTAATTAAATTTTTTTCAGTTCTTCAATCGCAAGTAGCAGTGTTAACACTTACTTGTTCAATACACAAATGTTTATCAAAGATTTGGCTGAATGAATATATTCATAAAACTAGTTAGTTCAGTCACAGTTACTAGAAGAAGTTCTTCTAGTAAATGTGGTTCAGTGAAAAATGCTCGAAAATGCATGTTTTTTCTAGTTTCTTTGGTTCAGTTAGCAATGATAATAGTAAATTGTGCAATGAACTAATCCCTGTTTTAAAAACTGTTCAACATCACACTTTAAGAGTCAGTAAAACTGGCATGACACCAGTGTGGTGGCTTGAGAGAAGTTATGCTCTATTTGGGTTTATATGTTTGTAAAGTTAAATCATGATGGTTAAATCAACACATGCATCTCATCACCAGACTCATCTAAAAATCTCTTGAACTCTGCTAGTCAATTTGACCCATTGTCTATTGTCAACTGTAGTTAACCACATCACGATTGTTTTTGTCTGGACCTGAAGTATCCAAAATGCAGAAAATACACTGTATGGATAATATATATGATGTTTCTTTTCTGAAAATTATTTATCTGAATTTATAATCTGCATTCAACTGTATTTGTACTTTGTCTGTCTGAAAAGGGTTATTGTACATTGTGGGCCAGTCCAAAGTCAGTATTTGTAAAACTACAAAACTCAAAATTTGTGTTGGTGGTGGGTTAACAAATGATTAACAAAAATACTTTGTGTTATGTTAGTTTATGTATAAGATGGCATCTTTTGACTTAAACACAGTTAGCCCAGTCTATATAAAAAAAATAATTTAAATACATGTAATCTTCCTTGTTGTGTACAAATTTCTATTATGCCATTTTCTCCTGAATTACTTAACCTTTATCTTTTGATTTTGTAGTTTTATCATTCCTTGTCAGGTTGTATTTTTTATGTCTTAGTTTTAGTTTTTGAGGCCGTACTGCTCTGCCTTTCTGTGTCAGTGTTGTGTCAATGACAGTATTGCACTGTCATCTACCGGGTATATATTGATACCGGTATATTACTAAGCAGTCAGTGCATGGCATGTATATGTATGTGTAATGATTTAAACAGTTATCTTGCCATGCTTTTCACAAGTTGTCATTTCTCACCCTATGTATTTTTTAAATAGGTTATATTATTCTTAGTATTTTTACAATACTAAATAATATAAAACTATACAATGCCATGGAGGTGTGCTTACAATTGCCATGGAACATTTGGTTGGTACCTATCCAATCCAGTCTCTTTGTATTTGCAATGTTTATAGGTTATATCAGAAGAGCATGACAGTGGAGTTGACACCACTGGTGTTGAGACACCCAATAAAGAATTACCAGAAGTTTCTAATGCAATAGGAACTGATGACTATGTACCAATAGAAAAGATTGCAGTGTGGATTGATCCACTTGATGCCACCCAGGAATATACAGGTAAGGAAATTGATACAAGTGGTTGAAATCAAAAATAATACTGATACTTTGTGTTTATGATGCTCTCCCTCACAAGACTGAATAAAACTTCACATTATTTGTGGGTACACTGATAAACATCTGCTGCAGAGATAAATTTATTACGTGTAACAAAAAAGGAATTCACACAAAAGATGTCTAATACCATTACAAAAATTAAATATGATAGAATCTGGTACTATAAATCTGTAGGGCGTTCTGGCACCCCCCCCCCCCCAATTTAGTTTTTTTAGTCGGCACTCTATACTCCCCGCCCCCATCCCAAATTATATCATTCATATTCTTACTTATAAATTATTAACATTGTTCTCATTAGCAGTTACCAAATTGGCTGGCTTCTTTCTGGTTTTTAGTCCCCATTCAGGTGCAGTCCGAAAACTGGGGCTTATGAAATGATCTCTATGTGTCCGTGCGTCCAGACCTACATCTTAGACATGCTTGGAAAGATTACATTCAATTTCACACATACATCATACATGATATTATACATATGCACATCAATTTGTTTCACAACCTGATTCAAGATAGCTGAATGGCGCCTATTTTTTTTACTGAAATCATTGAAATTAAGCTTTTCTGGCATTCTGGAACTGAATCTCAGCCGTTTACAGATGAATTATTTCCAAACTTGCTACATGCATTAGACATTATTTGTCCTTGATGCACGTCATTTTGTTTTTCAGATCGAATTCAAAATGGCTATTTTGTTTTAAGGTAGCGAGAAGGTTTTGTGACGTTTTTAAATAAAACATTCTCTGTCTGTTGTCTCGTTCAGAACAGTAATTTAGGTTATATATATCAAAAGACTAAGTATAGAGGTGCAAGTTCGCACAAACTGGACAGACATTGTTTACATAATTATCACGTGACATTAAAAATGGCGAACCTTGTAAAAATGACTAAGTCCGCGATTGCGAGAGCACACTGCGGAATTTCCTGGTGAAATTTACGTCATGCATTGTCCGTAATCAAGTCCATTGAAATGCGTCTCAGATAATCAAAAGACCTATTATTCCGATTTCTATGCAGGTTTGTTTTTTTGTCCCCAAATTATTTCATACTTGGCACCTTTAACAGACTATTATTCTGTGACAAAGCATTTTTTTTAAAAACCCAGACATATTTCGCACCATCATTATCTTTTGAACGATAACTGCGAGTTTGAATGTCCTAGTCCGAACGCACTTGATTTGGCGGCGGTCCCAATGAGTCGTACTCGATCAAAACTTCAACTCGAGAAAAACCCAAAAAACTGTTTTGGTTAATAAAACACTGTAGATTTGCTGCATTATTATAAATATACA
Organism: Saccoglossus kowalevskii; assembly: GCF_978046115.1. Lineage (NCBI taxonomy): Eukaryota > Metazoa > Hemichordata > Enteropneusta > Harrimaniidae > Saccoglossus > Saccoglossus kowalevskii. Next base: position 29,864,867 of record NC_140658.1, read on the forward strand.
CTAAAAATGGCCAAACATATTAACCACTGATATCATAGACCTCATAAAGAGTGTCAGATAATGAATAATTTCAAGCTCGAGCGTGAAAAATGAAGAAAACTGCTGGCATTTGAGTCCGTACTCCAGGAACGTTCGGGTTTTCCCATTGTTATGCAAACGAACAACGATGGATAATCCTCTGACAAACAATACTGTCCCACTGTACACGCTGACAGTTTACAAACAAGCTAATCCTTCAAGTGTCTCTGATAAGACATCTAATAAAACGGTTTTCATGGTGAAACAAAATGGCCGATGTTTGAAAAAAAATTGCTGTGTCAGAGTGCGACACTGAGTGGCAGATTTTTCTTTGCCTCGTCTGTCAACGCTTTCTTTCTTTTCTTGGCCATTGCGTTAGAAAAAAAATGTATTAGTAAAATAGAATATTGTCTTGGAAAATAAAACGATTTAAAAGAAAGTTGTGCAAAGTTACAGTACTCCTTTCGCACAACCTCCCGCCCGCTTCCGCTTTCCAATCACCTTTTTCTCTCGCTTTTGCGACCGCTTGTTGAATTCGACCGGACAATTTCCGCTTTATTTTCGACCGCGCAAACCCCGAAATATCACCGCCCACCTGCTCGCTCGCGCGCATTTAAAATTCGGACTAACAGAATAATTTCCGAGGTTCACATTGTCTTATAATTGTCTTTCTGGTTTTTACAGATGTTGAACAGCTGACAAAAGTTCAAATACTTTTTGTTTTAACTATATATAATTATATGCACGCAATCTGACCTCGATTTGGCTTGGACTGAATATTTTATTTTAAACAATACTCTGACGTGAAATACAAAATGTATTTCAACACAAGTACGACATGGTTGTCTGGGGTTTCTTTCCTGATTGTTGATTCTTCGCAATGTGTTTTGTATAATTATTGTTGTTTTCCCCCGATGCTGAAGGACCGTAAAGCTAAATGGCAGTTACATGCATGGGCTGAGTGAAAGAAAATATTTCTAAGCCTAAAATAAAACCTAATATTACACCTCTTTGTGTATTTGTTAATTTTACATATGTTTGTCATGACAGTATGTTTGTAAATATCTAGAAAAATCTCGTCTTTCGTTGATAATTTCGATTGTTTGTTTGGAATGTCGATCCCCGTTGGTTTCTCCATACTGAGTTTAAGAAGGGCGTCGATCAACACCGCGACAATCAGCCGAGAGAAGACAAACATTGACCATAATTCATGGAGATCATGTCCGTAATTTGTGGGCTGAAACCCCAAATAATTAATCAAGTATTATTATTTTAATATATATTTTATTTTACATCGCAAAACTAAACCATGCCCAAAACAGAGCTAGAGTTGTTCGCGGTGAAACAACCGCATTGAAGACGATGCAACTTCAACTAGCCATTTCTTACCTTGAAATAAAAAAAAAATAAAATTCGAAGAGCATCGGGGAAAATATTAATAATCATCCTTATCAATCGCTTGCTTTATTTTATTCGAATCCATGAAATTCACGATTTTTTTTTACATTTGTTGGCAACTTCCGCGCTAAAAAAAGATTGAAAATGTGGGTGTTGGTTATTTTGCAAAGTCCTGTTGATAATACGGACAAATATGGTTCTGTGACCCAGGTCGTGCTCCGATCAGGTGACTCTCAGCCAATCAATGATGTTGTAACAAAGCATATTTGACGCTAATTGAAGGGTCGTCGTACAATCCAATCACCGGCGTCGATTCACATAGTTTTTTGTGCTGTGACAGGCTTCAAAATTATTCGCTGAAAAACATATATTTTGACAAACTGATGGAATTTGACCTCAGTTCAAAAAGAAAATACTAGGCTAAGATACACTAGAGTTCACGCGAATCAGTTTTCTCTGCAAGTTGTGAAATAAAGTAAACCAGAGTAGCGTCGATGATTTTCAGCCCTGAAGGACTTCCGTGTGAATCCTGAGTTTTGAATTGTTCATCGACTGGCCACCAAATAGTTATGGCTATAACTAAATTTGACACGTTTTTCTTTTAAGCCCAATAAATTATTCATACATGTCAAGCTCTGTTCGATTTTTTCAGGGCATGTGGCCGTTTTTAGTCGAAAATATTTTTTGTGGGAACACTTTTGCGGTACGTATACGGTATAGACCGAGCTCATTCAATGATCGTGACTTAATTTTAAAAATTGAATGTCAAATTTTACCAGACGTGGACCGATGTGGATTCGGTATCGTTATTTTTGGAATTAATCACTAACATTTCATCGTTTCTCTGCTCTGTCAAAAAGAGTTACCTAGGCTTTTTTTACGTAACTGTCTCATTAAAATAAAACAAAATATTACATCTAGAACAAGCACCCAAAACACGTAACAAGAGGTCCCAGTTCAGTTGCTTTCACGATACAAGTGTAATACAACTATTAGATTTGAAGTGTCGTTCAGAATGTAATAATAGTTAATACTAGTTGTATGTTCACACTTTACTATCAAAACCACCATTTCGACCACCCATGTGCCAGTTTTCAGTGTTTGGGTGAGCGGTCAATGTTTTCAATGAGCGAGCGAGCGAAAAAAAAACGCGATTAAAATGCGGTCGGTTTCCGGTCGGACAAGACCGCGTGGTCGGAAATTAAGCGATAAGCGGTCGATGTAAAAGCGGAAGGTTGGGCGAAATGAGTACTGTATGACCATGTTTTTCCGACGAAGTCTCGACTGACAATAATGCTGACAATGGACGTTAGATAAACACGCATTGTTTGCGATGGAAAGCTTATCACCCGTTATATCAGAATCGTCAACAACAGAGTATACAGATAAGATGTTATCATTTAAACCCTTTCAAAGATAAACATTATGCAAATATCCACGAAACGCCAGTTGTAGTCTTTTCTGCTAGTGTTTTAAAACACTAATTTTAGCAACGTTATTTCGCAATTTCGATCTTTTGTAAACCTGGGGTGGTGTATCAAGGTCTAAAATAACCGTTTTATCAATTTTTGAAAAATCAAGAAAAAAGTGAAAATTTCCCTTCTCGCTACCTTAATAAATGTGGTTATATAGTCTTTGACTGATTATGTTGAAATTTTATATATTGATTATACATCATTTCATAGATACATGTATACAGATGTATTCAAAATGGCTGACTGGTGGCCATTTTGTTTTAATTAATGCTGTTCCAGAGCAATATCTCTCAATATGGACAAGTACTCGTTTAATGATCAGATACAAGATGACTGAATGTCAAATGAATGTTAAAAAATCCTCATAATTTAGCATCAGCTTCTGTATCCATATTTCTGGCATGTTTATGTTCCAACTATATTACCATTAAAAAAACTATATATATATTAAGTTTGATAACTGATAGGAACTATGCCATGCATGGCTTGTTTTAGCTCGTTCTATAGTCTCATATGACAAATGTATCTTTTTTGCACCTATCCCCGGTACTATTTTACCTGCTACTCAAAAACATAATGACAACACAGTGGAGCAATATGTGTTCAACAATGATCACTGAACTGAGTCATAATGAACTGTTTTGATGTCACTACTTTCACATGTGTGTCCTCTCGCCTCATGTGTCTAATGTGAATTTCCTGTGGCACACAATGGTGTACGTTTCATTGAATCCCACCAGACTTGTTGATATTTCAGTTGGTAACCTCATTACTGTTAAATTACAGAAAATTTGGTACAGTATGTAACGACCATGGTATGCGTTGCTGTTGATGGTCAACCGGTAATGGGTGTCATACATAAACCTTTTGAAGACAAAACAGGTATTTATCTTCATTGTATTTGATTTCACTATTTTGAGCATATTTTCTGTGTTTTAAGTTGATGAATATGCCATGGAAACAATATATTGTTACTATGCAGTCAGCAAATTTTACTTATCTGTCAATAATTAATGCATTTACACTATTCCCATTTTATTGTCTGCCTAAGGCCAGAAGAAAAATTAAATTAAGCTTTTGAATACATAATTAAGGGTTTATTTGGCGTGATAAAACAGGAAACAAAACATTTTTTTTCCTACCATATGTGTAACCCTTAAAGAAAAAATACTTATTTTGACCATAAATGTGTATGTGCTGCACCATAAACAGTAGTTACAATGATGTACCGATTGGTGAAAGAGTTCCTTAAGGCCCCCACCCCTAACATAGACCCAAAATGTAATTGTATATGCTAGGGGAGGGAATTGGAGTGGCAGGACCCTAAGAAACTCTTACAAGTTTATTTTGTGAAAGTAGAGTTTGAAATGACTCAATAGCTCGTCAACTTTACAATGTAAGCATTTCTTGTTATCAATACAGTGCGGCTAGTAAAATTTGATTTTTGTTGCAAATATCATTTTTGCTACTTGAATTTCAAGTTGTAAGCAAATTATATAAAAAAAATAATAAAAAAACTTGCAAATGAGAAATTTTGTGAGTCATTTTATACCAGTGAAAATTTCACTGAGATCCCAAAGTGAAAATTAATCTGTTAATATAACATTAGTTGAATTCAGAAATAAATGAGATATACCTATAATGTATATGATGAAACCTTTATGGCTTTTACTGCCCTTAGTTGTATTGCTATTGCGCCCTAACAAAAACTTTACAATCATGGGCCACAAAGACAGCTAAAGTGCATTGTTTGACATTCAGTGGGCCATTAAGGACATTAATAGAAAGCTAGTTATTCTATAATGGCCTAAGGAAACCCCTGCTACACTGGATTTTGAATTGTTTTCCAAAGAGTTGTAACAATGTTTGTTTCATTTTAGCTTGGGCCTGGGTAGGCAAGGGAGCCAGTGGATACAAGTTGCCACCAACGAAACCCGACAGTGCTGCAAAGAATATTATTGTATCCCGCTCACATTCAGGGGATGTTGAAAAAGTTGTGAAAGAATCGTTTGGAGAACAGTCCACAGTAATCCCAGCTGGGGGTGCAGGTTAGTATAAGAAAAAAATGAATAAGGGAATGTTCATAAATGGTCATGATGGGTGGTCTGGTGAGAATCGTTTGGAAGTCAAAACTGGAGGTGCAAGTTTGTATAAGTGAAAAATGAATAAGGGAATGTTCATAAATGATCATGATGGGTGGTCTGGTGAAAGAATCGTTTGGTAATCCAAACTGGAGGTGCAAGTTTGTATAAGTGAAAAATGAATAAGGGAATGTTCATAAATGATCATGACGGGTGTCTAGTGAAAAAATCGTTTAGAAATCCAAACTGGAGGTGCAGGTTTGTATAAGTGAAAAATGAATAAGGGAATGTTCATAAATGATCATGATGGGTGTCTGGTGAAAGAATCGTTTAGAAATCCAAACTGGAGGTGCAGGTTTGTATAAGTGAAAAATGAATAAGGGAATGTTCATAAATGATCATGATGGATATCTGGAGGGTGGCTGGTGAAAGAATCCTTCGAAGCTTGATTTATGCTCCAAATGCTGGCGAGTATACAAAAATAATAAATGAAGGGAGTGTGCGTAATTGATAGTGTTTGCTGGACAATTACTATATGGTATATGTTGGAATAAATTTGGAATATTTGCTTAGTTAAAAGAGGACATAAAAAAATTGCATTTGATGTATTCATGTTCGCGGTGCATATGGGTATTGTACAATAAACAACTAGCATGTTAGCGAATCCTGTTCCTATTTCATACCACAACATTCAACCTCTTTGATGGGTTGTTGAAAACAATACAGGGTCTTTCACAGTTCACAAATTAATTATATGCCTTTCATTCAGTGACGTCACAAGGCAAGCTAAATTGCAACAAGTTTAGATTTAGTTTTTTTAGTCCATAAACCTTGGGACATATGCACATGCAGTGGTTTACTGATTCAATCAAAATGGCTGACTGGCAGCCATTTTGATTTTTGAAAATGTATCTTATGCATGCTTTTTCAGTTTTTGTTCAAAGTTGGTACATACATTGTACATTTTAGATTACATGTCCATGACAATTTGTTTTACAATCAGATCAAAGATGGGTGACTGGTGGCCATCTTGCTTTTTGACCATACTACTATATCTCCAAGGTTTATGGACCATTTTCATTCATATTTGACTAATATTTATTAAATATGCTTTTGGTGCATATTACTTATTTTTGGTATGAATAACATTTTGCCTAATACCAGTTGGGACTATGTCATTAACAATGACTTATTGTTTGCAGGTTATAAAGTATGGTCTTTATTTGATGAGATAGCTGATGCCTATGTACATGTAACATTGATCAAGAAATGGGACATCTGTGCGGGTAATGCTTTGCTAAATCATCAGAATGGAATCATGACAGACTTAGAAGGACAGAAAATAGACTACTCTGCAACTTCCGATCCTAAAAATGAATTTGGACTATTAGCCACACTACATGACCATAACACTTATCTGAAAAATTTGAGACCAGCCTATGAAGCACTCAAGAAATCATAAGATTTGTTTTATTTGTTGTTTTTACATAATGTTTAATTTAGGTTTGATTTTTACTACCTCTTTATGAAAGGAGAAAAAAATATGATCTTTAACAGCAAGGTTCAAAGGTCAACAGCTGTAATTGACGTTGAAACCATTCACAGATTGAAATTCAACAGAAACACATGTTCTTAGGGTTATAAGTGAGTCAGAGAAAAACATTTTGGCTACGCATATTATTCATGCAAGACAAAGGCATTCTTTTATTTGTTTTGTGCATCAATTTGATGATGACTCTTTCATCATTCAACTCTTCTAAGTTCTATGAATACAGGATTTTTAAATTATTACCTTGCCCGTAACATCAAAGATGGAATGGAAAGGTATATTAAGGGAAAAATTTCTGTCCGGCGTTGGCGGCGGCAGCAGCAGCAGCAGCGTCGTCGTCGTTAATAATTGTTATTGTGGTTTTTTTTTGTGAGCTATAATGTTAGCAATTTTTTGTGTTCTATTTTTTGCTTACAAGTATGTTTTACACCTACATAAGACATTGAGATAAAATAAACTCTAAACTAACAATCATGAATAAAAACAGTACAGTGGATGCATATTTCATGTGTTGAGTTTTTTTAAAAGCAAACTCCTACAAGTCTGGAATATTTTTCATCCTGATCCTGACCTAAAATGCTATAATGCAAAGAACAGTATCTGCTTCTCCTTCAAATTTCTAAATCGAGTATAAAATGCAATTAATTTTATATTCTACAATACTTGCCACCCTTGCAACTCCTTCTCTTTTAACCTTTGACTTGTTATAAATAAAATTTGTTCATTTCATTACATATTTATAAGAATACTGTATATATAATCAAGTCTATATTGGAACTACTTCTGAGATGAATCAGTTTCATATTCTACTCGCTATTGCTATCTCCACTAACGACTAGGTGCAATGCTAGTAATTTTTGAGTGGTTGTTTAATGATATTAACATGAGCATTGTTAAACCTGTTGGGATAATCAGGAATTGCTGATATCCAACTTTCACTTAGCTTCACTAATGGCGTCCTATAGTAAGCAGAAATCTGCATATGTAACAAGATATTACTAGCATCATATGTAGACATCAGTGGAGTGGTGTATAGCGAGTGGAACACTGCTTACATTGCTGAATAAACAAAATGTAATTTATTGAAGAATTTGACCAAAGGATGTTTTCAAATCCTGACTTATTTTCCCCGGGTCAGTATTTCTAGTGGGTTCCTAACAATTGTTTTATAGAGATGTTAGAAGTAATTGATTTTTTAATTCCAGTCATTGGATTTGATTTCAAATGTGCTATTTCAATTGGGGGGAATTCTTTATAGTGAAAGAATGTCACTAATCTGATTGGAAAATTCAAATCAGTTTCTCTGGGTATTCCCTAAGATTTTGATCAGAGAGGGCAATCAAGAAAGTCGTTTACTTTCACATGCAGTATTTAGGAAAGTTGAGTCATTATATACAAGAGTAGGAGGCTGCTTAGGCTATAGCTGCTTTCTAAGAACACTCTTTGGTAGCCCAAATCTTTAACGGTGAAGGACAAGGGATTATTCCCACAATGCATTGGTACACATTTTTCACAATGGGACCAGTAATAACCTGCGCATAGTCAGTCAGTAATTCATAATAGCAATAACTTAGGATGATTTAATTCAATAATTTATTCAATATTTGTGGTAATACAAAACTTTACATGTACCTGGTATATTTTTGGCAATGTATTGCAGGGTTAGTCTGCTGGGTATATTTGATATTCATTCATATTTAACACACAGATTGGACTTGATCTTGAACTTTTCCCACACTCTGCTTACTCTGTCTCAAAAATTGTATCTATCACAGTTCCAGATTAAAAATTATAAGCCATATTATACTCTTGCTTGTCTCAAAATTATCATTTAAAGCGACAGTGTCACCAGAACCATGTATGTGCATAAGAGAGGGGGGGGACGCTTCACATACAGTAATGATGACTGTTAACATTCAGTGATAGCGGACAGATTTCAGAGTTCTGTCAGTTAAGCATTTACAGGCAAGCGATTCAATTCTACCATTTATGGTAAAACTATGCAGTATAGTTGGTCATAATTAGTTTTTTCAGACAATAAAGTACTATACCCTATTTGCTCTATTACTGTAAAATCTGTATTAAAAGTCGCAGCTTCTATTAAAATGGTACAATGCAAAATAAGAGATGCGGCTTCTACTAGAGCATTTAAACATGAGAAATAGTGAATTTTTGGTTCTCAATTATTCAAAAAGAATAAGTATGACTTCTAATGCAGATTTTACAGTAGTAGTACATATACTTACATAAGCAGTCCTTCATCAAAATACTTTATCAAAATTTGAATAATCCTGTATACAATAAATGTAACTGTTGACTTGCATGTGTATTTACGATCATTTTTGTTTTGAACTGTGTGTACCGGGGTAATGTGCCAATCAGAGAACAGATACAAAAACAATAGAGCTTTAGAACATGCATAGTTTTGGTGGCATTGTCGCTGTAACTTTGTTTTTATTAACAAGGTGAATGTGTCTCTCATGGTGTTGTATATTTCATTTAGTATTCAAATAAAATCAATCTTTCGTGGGAAAACATATTGAGCAACTCGTGGTTCACTGTGTTACTGTGTTATAAGGTATGCAGCGTTAATATACAAGTATGGTGAGTTATTAACATGTGTGTGTCAATCAAAAGCATTTTTAATCAGTGGAAGCTTGCAATGGTTTGTAACACGAACAGAAATAAGTAGGCTTATGATGGAATTCAAAAAACACATAATATTCACTTTGTGAATTCACAAGGACACTAGTAAAATGCTTTGAGACAAACTACTTCTTTCACAGTTCATCTACATTTTAGAATTTCCAGGAATGCTGAAATTTGTGGAGATCATCTTCTCATGTCACGCCAATTGCCAAAATGAATCTTTTTGTGTTCACAAATTACCACTATATCCTAGTAGACAAAGTTGTTTCTCCTCCCAATATGTCTTGTTTGACTATTGTTGGAAATATTTTGAATATGACTGATAATTATTAAAATGCATCTCCATATAAAAACAGTCTTAGTCTGGACAATGTTTGTTTTGATCTAATTAACATAAACAATCTGCTTTGATATGCACACATTAAAGTGTAACTGAATTGGGACAATTGACTTTTTTTGTGTGCAAAATTTATTTATAAAAACATGAAAAAAAATCAAGTGAAAAATGTACATAAATTAAGTAAACGATCAATAATAATGTTCTGGATAAGGACACGCCCACGTTCAGTTTCTTGGTCGACTCAGAGCGAGGCTCCAACTAGAGTACCTAATTAGCATACAAGGGTACTTTGTGACGTCACGGGGGGAACTTGTCATCGTCTCACAATGGCCGCTATACGTATGCAGTGCTCGGAAAGCGACACGGAATCTATGTTATCGTCTGACGAGAGTTATGAAATCGAAGAGTATGATGACAATGAGAGATGTCACGATTTTGTTTTAGAGTGCCAGGGACAAATTGGCCCATACAGGTTTGAACCTGCAAGAAAAGTACGCGATGTGGGTGATCGTGTACCTTCCCAAAATGACCGTGACACAGAGTTTGAACATCGTGACCGGCTTGGTTTCCAGTTTCTGTCTTTTGTTCATCCAAATTCTAAACACATATCAGTGTGCAATTTTCAGTTTCTTGATCTTCTGAAGAAATCATGTAAAGACACAAAGTACATGAACGGTGAATGCGTCCAGTGCTTACATTTTCCAATCGCCATTTTGTTGTTCCACGATCGATCTAGTTATTTCGACTCTGGCATAATAACATGAATACATTCTAAACTTTTCAAGCAAATTAATATTCATATTCTACATGGAAAATATTATTCTTCTGGTTATTTACACAGTTATTCCCGAAACCCAAATAATTCATAACGAATCCAGATGGTGGATCAACAAATGATTCGGGCGTAAAATGGACACTGCAAATAACGGTACATGGAGAAGGTCCATCCCAATGTTTCCTGGTGTTCTTGACGGCTTTGGTCCACTGATGTCATAAATTCGAATCTTTTGGGAACCCATAAAGACTTACGCGATCGCCGTGTGTGTTACTACACCCGCCAACAACACAGCGTTTCCCCATGATAACGATCGTGGTAACTCGTTGTATATGATGGTAACTCGTAAGAATTCTCGATCTTGGTAACTCGTTGTATACATGTATGTTTACGAAACGCGTGCGTATGGAAAATGATAAACAATCCTGTCTGCTAGCTAGCTCATGCTTTATGCTCCCGTTGGTGGCGCCATTTCGGTTACACTCGTAATGCCGAAAAAACTCGAAGGTGATGGGAGAGGGGGGGGGGGGCGTGGCGCGATTTCGGAATATCATTGACTGTTTACCCAATTTATATACCCTTTTCACTTGATTTTTTTTCATAATGTTGTTTATAAATAAATTTTGCACACAAAAAAAGTCAATTGTCCCAATTCAGTTACACTTTAATGCTATTGTACTGTTAGAATTATTGTTCGTTGTCCATGGTTGCTCTATAATCATATAATAGGTTTGTCAGGTAAGCAGTGAGACAAAAAAGCAATAAATTATACCCAAAATGTATATTTATAATGTATGTGTATTGGCATTAATGTCAGTAATGCTATCTAATTCTCAGTGTCTTACACAGCAGGTCTTATTGGGTTTAGTGATCACACAGCTTTCAAATTTCAAGGGTTGATGTGTCTGTTGTTGTGCATTGTGAAAGTCAATTATTAATTCTCTATTATTAGTGAATGTTTTTGTCCTTTAGTGAAACTGGTTGTCAAATCATAATGCAGTACATGTAGTAGAATGGTCAATTGTCAGTGGTAACTATGCTCTTGATATGAATCCATTTAATTGATATATATTCCAAATCAAACTGGATGGGAAAATCTCGCCATTATTTCAATTAGAAAATGGAGTGAAACAAGGCTGCCCCCTAAGCCCAACACTTTTCAATGTATTTATAAATAACCTATCAGAAGACCTCAACCTTAACTCAACAATAAAGCTATATCAAATCTGGTGTACACTGATGATATAGCCCTGCTATCGAAGTCAAAATGAGGACTCCAAGCAAACATCAACTCACTGCAATACACAGAGAAAGGGTGCTTGACAGTGAACAAAAAAAACGGACATAAATCAGAGAATACTGTAAAACACTTTGAAATAGCTATATACCATTTTAGCAAATTTGACTAATGTATTGGGGCAGCCAATTTGCAAACTCGCTAGCGAATTGGATAACTGTTTTGGTTTTGACTGAACCACGGTTACTAAAAAAGACGGTTAGGAAACGCTATTGTTAAAAGGTGTAACCGTGACTGAACGGTTGGTATTCGAATATCGCTGGCGTCGTCATGTGGTCACGTCTTCATTTAGTTACGTGTAAGGGGTATGAAAAGTACTGTGGGGTATAATAATACGCTTCAGTTGAACTTGATGGCAGAATAAAACAGTCAATGTGGATGCAAAACACGGTATGGTTTATTGCTGGATAAACTGGCATAGAAACATGTAGCACATGAATAAGGAGCCCCGAAACTCCGAAACTAGCCCTTTATATAGGTGCGAATCGAACGTGAGAGAAAACACGTAAGCGGGAAATACGAAATGAAGTACGCGGGAGAAAAAGATACAATACAGAGTAAAATGATTGGCTGAAATTAAATGATTCTAATTGGTCGAGAATTACTCAGAGGAATCCTTCATGCGAAAGGTAAAACGAATTAACTATAGCGAAATGACATGTAATAATAATATTAGCAATATGAAAACGAATACAAATATATATTATGAATCTCCGACATTCTCCCGACTTTGAGAAAAAGTACACATTCAGGAATAATATATATATATGAGAATAAACGAATAACGATTGATAAAAGAGTTCACTAATAACTATTAGTTCATTTTTTCAAGTTCAGGGGAACACAAATTGAACTTGTAAACTTCTGATCTAGTGCGATTTTCACTAAAGTTCAGAATAAATCTTTGAGTCTGACGTTGGCGGCAGCTGCGGCGTCACGATGTGATCTGCGTTGTGGCAATGGTATATCATCTGTACTTCCACTGGTAGGGATGTTGATTTCATCATGCATGTTAGTGATACCATCTGTGGCAGTGGGTTGCGTTGTGTCATCGCTGGATGATGTCAATTCCTTCGATACAATTTCCAGCGGGAACAATTTATGAATAGGGCGGGACATATGACCATTGGAAGTTTTCACCTCAGCTGACCGGACAAGTCCATCTTTGCCGTAAACTAGACTGTTTACTATAGCAAGTTGCCACTTTACTCGGCGATTAATGTCGTCGTGTACTATGACAACATCACCTACTTTAATAGTATTGTTCTTTGTACCGGTAGTAGGGTGACGTTCGCGTAGTGCGGTGAGATATTCTGTCTGCCATCGACGCCAGAATTGTATGTGTAGACGAACTAAATGTTCATATCGTTTGTTGACTTTCGTATGACTGTCATAATCGGGGTCATAAAGTTCATCGTCGGTAATGTTTATGTATGGTAACTGTGTCAATGACCGGCCGTTGAGCAGATGAGACGGTGTCAAACTGACGTTGTCTTCGATGCTGGAAGACACGTATGTTAATGGACGATCATTAACAGTAGCTTCGATTTCGGTAACTATGGTAGAAAGTTCATCAAAGGTGATTAGCGCACGGCCCAAAACCTTTTTGATGGCGTTCTTGGTTATGCCGATTAACCTTTCCCAGAATCCTCCAAACCATGGAGCTCGTTTCGGGATGAACGTCCACTCGACGCGATGCGAAGCGAGATATTCGCGAACTTCTGAAGTATCGAGTAGATTGCGTATTTCTTCCGCGGCGGATATATAAGTGGACGCGTTGTCGGACAACATACGACTGGGTAGTGAACGTCTTGCAGCGAAGCGACGGAAAGCGTGTAGAAATGTCTTTGTTGACAGGTCGGGTATAACTTCCAAATGGACGGCGCGTGTCACTGCACAAGTGAATAAGCAAACGTAGGCTTTATTTCTTTTTCCATCAGGTGTTTTGGTTATGAGACTTCCAGTGAAGTCAACTCCACACACGGCGAATGGGGGCATCATATTTACGCGATATGATGGTAGCGGTGCTTGAACGGGGTTGGAAAACGGTTTTCCATCGACCTTGCGACACGTCACACAACTTCTCAGTATACTCTGTACAACCTGGCGTATTTTGGGTATCCAGTGTTGTTGCCGAATCTGGGTCACTGTAGACTGGACACCAGAATGTTTATTTAGTTCGTGTGCTTTCATCACAATTAGTCGTGTATATGCATGGTATGACGGTAACAGTATCGGGTATTTCGTCACATAGTCGAGCGGTGCGTTGTGGATACGACTTCCACAGTGAAGTATTTCCTTCTCGTCTAGAAATAAGTTCAATTGACGAATGAGCGGTCCGAACTTGCGTCGTTGTTCGCGTAACGCATGGATAGTATCCCCGTAATGTTCAGATTGGACATTTCTTGTCCACAGAAGTTCAGCGTTCTTAAGTTCTGTTGATGTGATTATATCATTGTTATTGTCCGAGTTTGGCTGGCGAGTGATTTGTTTTATACGGTTAACAAATCGCAGTACGTAGACGGTCACACGCAACAGTTTATCGAGTGAATTGTACCTGGAAATGTCAATAATACGTTGAACACCGGAGTTGTCACTTTCATCAGTCTCTTGACGAGCGGTTTGTGCGTTGATGACTGGCGAAGTAGTATCCGGGTTGACGAGGTCGTCATCTTCCTTCGTGATGTTGACATGTAGTTGAGTAGCATTGTTCACATCCCATGTTGGCCACAATTGTTGATCTGGTAACCATGACGGCCCATAATTCCATTTGGGGTTTGAACGGAGGTCATTAGCTGATATACCTCTCGTTAGTAAGTCCGCGGGATTGTCCACGGTTGGACAGTATTTATATTCTTGTGTGAAGTCGCGTATTTCTTGCACTCTATTTTGAACAAATACTGGCAACTTCTTACTGCTATTAATCCAATGCAAGGTCGCTTGACTGTCGGACCACAGGAAATGTTCAGTTATATTGAATTTGTCCGATAGAGCATTCAGTACGAGTTTACCGAGTCTCGTAGCGATCAGTGCAGCCATTAATTCCAATTTCGGCAGAGATAATTCCGATTTAGGGGCGACTCGTGTCTTTGACATGACAAGAGCCGTTTCGTGCTGGCGACGAAGAAACACAACAGCACCATACGCGGAAGTGCTCGCGTCTGCGAAAGTGTGCATTTGATAGGTATCACCTGGAGAAGTCTTGTCAAAATATTTCCGGTTGATTTGATTATCACGAGCAGCGGTTAAATCCTCAGCAATTAAGATCCATTGTTCGTAAAGTTCAGGACTTAGTGGTTCATCCCACTCCAATTTCAACTTCCACAAAAGTTGAATAAATAGTTTGGCGCGTACCAATACCGGTGAAATTAATCCAAGCGGGTCGTATACACTCGCTGTGAAACTTACAATGTCACGTTTTGTAATAAACGACGCGACTTGAGGTTGACTGTTAACACGAGAATGTGTCAACACGTCGGATGTAATTTTCCAACGCATACCAAGCACAGAAACTTCGTCGGCGGGCTCATATTTGTTATCTCGGGTAGCAAGTTCACACAAATCAGGAGAATTCGATGACCAAGCACGTAAATTAAATCCACAAGAATTCATGAGGCTCGTAGATTCACTGTAGTATTTAACAGCATCTGCTTCCGAATAGACTCCATCAATGACATTATCGACATAGATGTTGTCTTTCATTTGATTGGCAGTATTAATATCACAGTTATTATCCAAATGAGTTTTGATCACAGCATTCAGGATAAAAGGTGAGCACACAGCACCAAACAGCACAGATTTAAATTGATACACTTTGAGTGGACTGTCGATATTATTCACGTCTGTCAGCCACAGAAATTTGGTAAATTTCCGTTCATCGGGATGCAGTCTCACGTTAAGGAATGCTTTCTCAATATCACTACAGACCGCAATATTGTTAGCACGGAACCTCATTAAGATGGCTGGCAAATCATTAATCATAGAAGGCCCGGTTTGGAGACAATCGTTCAAACTCGGGGAATTGGCGTTTCGGCGGCAAGAGCAATCGTACACAATACGAATCGGGGTTGTAGTAGAGTCCTTTGCTACCGAGCGATGGGGTAGATAATGTCCGACAGTATTGTCATCATTGTAGACTTCTTCGATGAAATCGCGGTTGAGTTGCTGTTCGATGATAGAGTTGTATGCGTCGAGTAACTCAGGAGACAAACGTCTGAGCATGGCGCGCGTTCGACTAACTGTGACGTCGTAATTGGTAGGCAACGGTGGGTGGTTATCACACCATGGTAATCTCGCAATGTATTTTTTGTCTTCAATTTGCAAATGAGTGTCACGATAAGTTTCAAAATCCATACGTAATTCTGCGGAGGGGTCGTCGGTCACACCGATACTTTCTAAATCCCAGAGACGCTGGAGTTTGCTGTCGAGTTGTTGCGATTCGGTAGAGACGTGTAGTATGTTTACATCTGCGGTCGTTGACCTTTGACCCTTGTCAACTGGCCCTGATAATAAATATCCGAATTTGGAGGAAACCGCTGTAGGACCATTGCCGCGGATAACGTTATCCCCGACGTAATTCCAATACTGGTCAGCGCCGATAAGTAAATCAATAGAGAATGATTTATCTTCTGTGACTGGATGCGCAAATGTTAGTCCGCGCAAATAATCAACGTGGTGAATAGATTCAGTGATGTGGTTTGTCAGTTTAGTCGATATTTCAGAGATGAACAGTACGTCAATATTCGAAGTATGTCCCGACAAATCGTGTGCTGTGACACTAGCAAAGTCTAACGCTCGTGAGTGATCAGTATTGTCGCCAAATGTAGAAAGAAATACTTGTTCAGTGCGTGTAGGAGATAAGTTCAAATCGTTAGCAAACTTACGAGAGATGAATGAACGGCTTGCCCCTTCGTCGAAAAGTACGTTAGCTTGTAGTGGCTGGCTATTACCTACAGATATCGGAATAATAGCAGTCTTGAGAAGTACAGGACGCAGACATGTATTATTTGGCGAGTTCCTGTGGGTGTCGTTGAGTTTTGTCAATGTCACATGAACCGGTGAATTTGGATTCGTATCAGATGTTGCAACGTCCGTCGCGGGTTGGCTTTCTTGGTGTAGTGTTGAGTGGTGTCTTCGTTTACATGTACGACAGTTGAACTTAGATTTACATTCCGATGCTCGATGTCTTCCCAAACAATTGTAACAAAGTTTGTCACGTTTGACTATTTCCCAACGTTTGTTTATGTCCGTTACTACGCGACATGCAGAAGTGAAGTGTGTTCCTTTACAGTAGGTGCATTTGGCGCTGGTGTTACGCAATTTTGGATCGCGTTTTGGAGATCGCACATTTGTATGAAATGTAGCAGTAATGTCCGGTTGATACCGTGAATTGTTGATTGACGATTCGTCGAGCGGGTTCCCGGATTGGATCGCGGTTATTTCGCGTAGCAGTGCTTTACGTAGATTAGGTAAACTCCAAGCTTCTCCCCCGATTTCGCGAGCGATTTGCTTTCGAATGGTTGCCGGTAGTTTGTCGCGGATGATCGGAACGAGGAGGTCACCGTAAGAACTTTCCGGTTTTCCGAGTGTTTGTAGACCACGGATATGTCCTTCCAGCGCGTCATAAAATTTACGCAGACTTTCGATGTCGCTGGTGGGTTGTTGCAATTGCCAGAGCGAAGTCATATGTGCCTCGGTAACTAGGTGGTCACGTCCGTATCGTTCTAGGAGCAGTTCAATAGCGTGGTGGTAGTTACCATCAGTGAGAGATAGTCCAGCAATAGTTCGCGCTGCCTCGCCCTTTAGCATGGTGCGTAGGTAGGTGAACTTTTGTACGTTGCTGAGAGTGTCATCATAATGAATCGAAGATCTGAAAATGTCATAAAAGCTAGCCCATTCCAGTACGTTACCTTCAAACTGTGGTAGGACGATCTTGGGTAGCGAGACGGTCTTTGTTGAGGAGGTAGACGATGTACCTGTCGATGAGGTGCCTCTAGATGAGTTGGCGGACGCGATGCTTGCGGTGTCAAGTAGCGGTTCGTTTTCTGTCTTCATCTTGTTAATGAAAACGTTCAGAGCGTGATTCTTGCAGAATACGTCGTCAGTATATTCGGAGCTCTCTTCGCTGACTGAATCAAAGAGTGCTTCTTCAGTGAGTTCGAGAATTTGTTCTTCGAGCATGATGAGCGTTGCGTAGCGGTCGGTCAGGAGAGAGTGGAGCGCGACGAGTTGTTCAATCTCTGTAAGCTTATTTTCCCGGCCTTCCGCGTCGGCGATTTGCTTCTTCTGGGTTTCGGCTTTGTTGAAAAGTCGTGTGAGCTGCCCTCGTTGACTCCTTCGCTTCAATTTCAGCTTTGCCAATGCGTTTGTCGTCTCCACTGCTTGGGCATCAGCAGCGGCGTTCTGTGGTGGCTGTTCTTCTGACATCGTGTTGAGCTGAGATATCCTGGTCTAGGTCACCAAATTATGTGGGGTATAATAATACGCTTCAGTTGAACTTGATGGCAGAATAAAACAGTCAATGTGGATGCAAAACACGGTATGGTTTATTGCTGGATAAACTGGCATAGAAACATGTAGCACATGAATAAGGAGCCCCGAAACTCCGAAACTAGCCCTTTATATAGGTGCGAATCGAACGTGAGAGAAAACACGTAAGCGGGAAATACGAAATGAAGTACGCGGGAGAAAAAGATACAATACAGAGTAAAATGATTGGCTGAAATTAAATGATTCTAATTGGTCGAGAATTACTCAGAGGAATCCTTCATGCGAAAGGTAAAACGAATTAACTATAGCGAAATGACATGTAATAATAATATTAGCAATATGAAAACGAATACAAATATATATTATGAATCTCCGACAAGTACGGAGTGATCACAAGGGAGAGTATAAAATAAAAGTCACCATCGCGGCTCAGTCTTTTCCACGAAACGAAACGAAACGTGAAAAAAACCGAAATGAAATTAAACCAAAATTTTGAACGACTTCAAACATCGCCACGTCACAGAAATACATTTGTCGAGAATACATGTATTTAGTTTCCAAATCTGTTTCGCCTACTTTGCAGCTCGATTCATTTGTGCTGACATGACCATTTTGGAATTGTTGAACACTGATGGCCGCGGCGCTATTCATTTCGTGTTTCACAGTGTGAAATTTTCTCAGATATTATTAGGCCAATGAAAAAAAATGCGGGTTAGGGTTTCGTTCCGTTTCGTGGAAAAGACTAAGCCCACCATCATTGTGCAATAATTTTAGTACGTTCATAGTTGGGGGTAATTGTACATCAATATAAAATTCTAATATTCACCGCATTTCAAGTCCACTCTGTCCCACTTTTCTCATACTGCGGTCCGCACTAGGTACTCCTTATTATTAGTAACAACCTGCCCCATAACCAGCATAACAGCGGGCGCAAACAAAATTCGTATGTACATTAACTAGCGAGGGACTTTGGTGCCATCAAATTATCTAACGTTGCGAAAACGATGTTGCTACATTCTGTGACGATCTCACCCCCTCCCCATTTGATTTTGGACTAATCTATTTTGTCTAGGTACGTACCACAGGGGCTAAAATGTTGTCTCTTTTCATTTTGCAATATTGTACGAATCTTACCGGTATTTACTGTCACTTCAAACGTCTTGGGGAAGTTGATAGGGTTATTAGAACATTGATAAGGACATTCCCAGCGAAGTTGCAAGTTACCCGTACGAATCTCGTTAGCGACCAAGCCTTAGTGTGACGTCACAATGACTTAGTTGGTGAAAGCAAGACGTCCAAAACGATGGTTTAGTGGTTTGTCAATGACTACTGTATATTATTAACGGGCGACCACAGATCAAAACACGTACGTCACAGAAATGTGTCGCCACTAGAGGGCTAGCTATAATTTTTTTCGATGCAACATTAACTTAGATTCTGGGTAAGACTTAAGTATGAAGTTATCCTTGCATTTTTTCATACTACGCTTAAACATTTCCCAGTTGTTCTCAATTGAGATGTTTGGGAGGGATTGGTTTTAATGATCAGTTCATTTTGGCGTTTATTTTTTTCAGTGAACATTCCAAGTCCTAAACTTGTTCACATTTTGCAAATCTCCTTAAGCGTCTGACTACTAAAATATGAATTCGCGTTAATTATTCCTTTTCCTCATCTTGACATTCAATATAACAAGTTACACTGAATGTAATTGGTTAGAGAGAAGTTGTTTTTCTCACCAGGTCATGTCAACCCACACAAGCCATTCAAAAAAGTTATAGGAAGTGCGCCCTCTTACTTCTTGCTGTGGGGATACGACTACGTCACATACACACACGCACAAGATGGCGGATTTTGGGTCAGGTTTGGTTAAAATTTAAGTGCGAACGTTTGCCCCGATTTCAACCGTATAAACCCATGCTATATCAGCGAAGTTCTGGTTATCCGACGTGCATTTAGTTTGTATCTTAAATTTCGGATCTGAGGCAAGATGATATTCCCTCCATCGCACTGACAGACTGCAAAACGAAAAACCGGATTAAAGTCGTCCGAGTACTCGAGTCGGAGAGGCAAAATATTTGCATATAAATCTGCATACAGTTTGTAACAAAGGACAACATTGTGATTCTGAACATGGCTATTCTACCTGCAAACAACTTTCTACGTGCAATCAACGAAATGAGAAAACGGAAGGAATTTTGCGATGTTAAACTTCTTTCTGACGAGAAAGACGAGTTTATGGCTCACAGAGTTGTGCTGTCGTCTTGCTGCCGAGTCGTGCACCAAATGCTTTTATCAAAAGAACCAAACCGGAAGTTACCAATATTAGAACTGAAAAACGTGCCCAGTAATATACTCAGCGTTGTTGTAGAATTTGCATACTCTGGTGAGGTTGATATCACCATGGAAACGGTCCAAGAACTTCTGATGGTAGCTCAACTTTTAGATGTACCAAGTTTAACTAAATTATGCATCACATTTGTTCAGGAACGCCTCACAGTGCAAACGTGTTTCTCCATCGCCAAAATTGCGAATAATGTCGCCAGCAAGGAACTTTTAGACATTGTCAACAATTTCTCACAGGACAATTTTCCACCTGTGTGCGCTGATGAACAGTTTCTGAAGCTGTCTGTGGAAGAATTTCTTGAATATATTTGCAATAAAGAACTTATTGAAGAACATCGACAGGAATTCAACAGTGCCATACAGGTATGGCTTGAACATAACCCAGGGGAACATCAATTACTGGAAGAGAAACTCAAGGCGACCTTGCAGGAGATGGGTATGGGTGATTTGATAAATAGTTTAGAATTAAAGAGAATGCCTATGATGAGTGATGATACACCTAACAATGGGGGAGGTACTGAGATGGTCCTTAGTAACCAAGAGATGAAGATTATTTTTATTAATACTGAAGAGGAAAGCAATGAATTGATGGTAATGTTGTTTTTTTCTGTGCCGCCAATATTTTTGAACAATACTTTCAACAAGAAAATGAGATAATACTACATGTATGTCTACACAAACCAATTGTCATTATAAACATTTGCAGTTTATAAAAAGTTTATATTTTTTCAATGAAAAATGTTCACAATGCTTTGAAAACAATAAAAGTAGATTAATATAATAAAATTTCACAAAGATCACTCTAAAATATTTTATGATTTTTCATGACCCTCAAAATTAAAAGCTGTGTACAGTAAATTCAGTCCCTTAAACACTATAATCTTTCCTGCCAAAATTTGAACCAAATAGACATAATTTTCCATTGATTATAGGCTTTGATCAAAATTAAAAAAAAAATATGGACAAACTCATGCATGTTCATTTGGCGAAAAGTTGGTTAATAGAAAGGGTAGGCATGTTTTTGATTGCTAATACAAAACCTATATGTAAGGGGGGAAGTTTAAAGGGACAACCTACTGTGGAATACTTTATTTTTGCTTAAAATTATTTTCGCTATTTTCGCTGAAAGGATGATTCCGTGAAAATAAAATCCAGCGAATATACTTTTTTTTTTATATATTTCACATTAAACTAATCAAAAATCAGTGAAAATAAATTCCATACAAAACGCCCAAAAAGCCTTTTCAGCGAAAATTAATTCCAGTGAAAATAAAGTATTCCACAGTATTCACTAATCTGTACACTTATAATTTAGCATGGTTTTGCTAACTGTCAGAATATAATATAATCACCTTTATTATATTCATAGTCATGGTATTTGTGCTTATTATATGCCTTTTTATTGGACTGGTTAGTCCAAATTGTACCTGACTGTGGCCGTGCTAACCACCGTTTCCTCTCGTGTGTAAACGTATTTGGGTCTATCCAATATGCAAACACATGAGATTAGCCTGTATTTCATGTAGCGTGAACACTATTAATATGCATTATAATACCATAGTCATTCACTGCCAGGTCAGCTAGCTACACACATGGACCTCCATGCTAAACACAATCCCCCAAAATAACTTGATGAACCAACCAACACTGTTTTGTACACGTGCAGTAGTAATAATAATAATAATATTTTATTAGCCTTTGGAGCGGCAAACAAAGAGAAGAAAACAACCAAATCATACATATTTGAAAAAGGAAAGAAGAAAAATCACATTAAATTCAAACTTTCTTTTCTATACTTATACAATTGAGTAATAAATACTCTAACTTCCTTGGATACAATATTCCCCAAATTATTGTTGACTTTCCACAATATGTCGCTAAAAAGTACATTAAACTTAAAATTAATTCCTCCACAAAGAAAGTTATTAATAAGTGTTGGGTCTACTTCAAGGTTTTGAACTTTGTACATGAAGTAGTGGGGGAATGTCTTCACATATATACTACATGTATGTTAAAAAATATTCGCATTATAGTATTCATAATAAAGAAACTAGCAAAATATAAAATACAAAGTACATACAATGTATATTCATTCACAATTCTAATTAAGTATTTCAATGTTTAGTGAAGTTTAGACTGAAGTTTAGTTTTCAATCACTATTGAAATGAGAATTATGTTTATGTTTGAGCTTGACGCCATGACCGAGGACAGGCAGCAGGCTATTATACAGGAATTTGCAACTGCTAGTCCAAAACAATTCAACTACATGAACATGTCAATGGTTTACAATATATTTTGGTAAAATTATCAAAGAACAATAGAAAAAAATGGGAAAAAGTTGCCAGTCCAAAATCAAAGTTGCCAGTCTGCTTGGTGGGCTGGACTGGTGGCTGGCTAACACCCTGACAGGCTGAAACACAAAGGAATTCTTATTTTACTCGGTTCTTAGAGTAGCTTGCTGTTTTATATTATATTTTCGCCTGGCCCATATGCATAAAACTATCACCTTGCCCGTACATGTATGTGTATGAAATTTTGTGTTCTTCAATAGAAAGTCAGTTGATGAGCATGTTTTTTTTTGGGGGGGGGGTTGTGCACAGACTGAAGGTTAAGTAGTGAATGACTTGGACATTGCCTTGAATAGATTAAAAATTCTACATACATGCAGGCAGTGAGTTGCATGACGTGATTGGTTGCGTTATGTCCTGATTTAAATGTACGAATAATTCATTACCCCAAAAAAAGTTTGTCGATTTTAAGACAAATAAAAAATGTTGTTAAAAATAGTTGTAAATAGCATTTTTGAGCTACAGTTTTGATCGATGTTTTCGGCGTATACGGAAATCAATATATTGTTTTCATATTACACAAGACACCAAACACTCTGAAAATCACACAGAATGTAGATAAATACTGCTTAATTAATACAGTGTGATTGCGCCAAATTGTGCCTCCCGTTTTAAGCTGTTTCTAAGCGTGCAAACTGTCTTTATTAATGTTCATTTACCATGATTTTTCACAATTAGGTGTTGTGTGACTTACGAGTCAGGTCACTTCAAAGATGGCGATGTAAACATGGTTGTTGGATACGCTGGTGCTCTCTTCACAGAAATCCCTATTCCTTCTTGAATATTGACGATATTATTTTTCTGTCAAGAATTTTGACATGCGAATATATTTATTAACTTAGTGTAGTTTAGTAGTGAATTTTAGCATCAAGACGTCCTCGATGATTTAAATAAAACCTCTGTAGAAAACGCCAGTAAAGCTGCACATACCGGATATGGGACAAATGTACGTGTTCAAACAATTCACTAGCTGTGGACCGAATGTTACTCCCAACACGACGTAATCGGTAATGAGACAAAATACACTCCGTTGAAAGAAGGGCGCCCTCACGTGCAATTCCTCCTCTGCATACATGTATGCTGTTTGTGTAGTTGAATGTCTAACAATATGAAATTAAACTACACTTGGTAATTGGCTTATAATTTGCATATTGATTAACTACTGAAATCACTTTGGATCAGTCTATAAACAGAAAGGTTGTATATTATTTGTTCAGTAAACATCAAAGAGTATTGATCATTTTCAAACTTATTATTTTTTCAACAGGGTGATGATGATGATAATCATGAAGACGATGATGAAGGATGTGAGGAAGAAGATTTAGAAGCTTTACCAGAAGAAGAAGTTGCCATTGGAAACCGCCTCCCAATTTGTAAAATATGTAACAGAACTTTCAGTACTAAACAAGGTTTGAAAAAACATCAAGTAATCCACACTGGTGAAAGTCCATACCAATGTGTATTATGTCAGCGGTGTTTTAAAAGACCAGATAGTGTGATATCACATATGATATCTATTCATGATGTAGACCCACGACCTAAATCAAAACGTCCATCTGTCTACAAATGTAATTCATGTCATGTACGTATGTTCTCACATGCTGAATTTACAAAACATCGAGTAGAGAAACATGGCCTAAATTGGCAATACAAATGTCATATCTGTGAAAATGGATATTTTAAGAGAAAAGATGATCTAGATTGTCATTTAAAGGGTAACCATAGTGACATTATTGTAAGTGATGAAGAGAATAATTCAAGTCAAGAGTCAACAGGTAATTGTGATAATAATAATATTCTGTTGAGGAATGAAAAGAATGATGGTGATAATACTGATGATAGTGATAATGATAATGGATATGATATAGCATCAGGAGATGGTTTTTGTTCTCAACAACATTATGATCCAGGTGAGATTGAAGTTCTTGGGAGCCACAGCCCACAGCATGAAAAAGACGCTAAAAATCAAGCACTGCCCAGACATGTGGATGAGTCTATCAACAGCCAAGCAATGAACGAACATGCGGAATGTCAACAAAAAACTTCAGTTGACAGTACTGAAGATCAAGATCTTCCGATTGCAGTTGCAGTAAAAAGAAGAAAAAATTCAAACCCTAAAAAAGTGATTTATGACATGGTAGAAGAATCTGATCCAGAGTCAGTCTCTGATAAAGATGAGGAATGGGTACCGGACTCTGATCCAGATTCACAGTTAGTGCCAAGTCAATGTGATATCAATGATATTCAGATACAGCTAGCCAAAGATGGAAAATTTTATAAATGCAACTATTGTGAAAAAAAATTTGTTGCTAGACCCAGTGTCAGAGAACATATTATAATTAGACATTTAAATATCAAACGATTCTGTTGCAAACTCTGTAACGAGTCATTCTTTAGACGAGATGGTTTACAATCCCACATGGTTACCATACATGGTACAGACACGCGGGCGCCTATGTGGAAAAAAGCTGAGATGGAAAGGAAAGAGGCATTGCATTCTAGTAAACAAAGCAAGCATCAATGTGATCAATGTTGGGATCGTTTCTGTTCCCTGAAAGCATTGAAAAAACATCGTTCTCGTGTTCATAATTCATACAAGTGGAAATTCAAGTGTAAAGTTTGTGATAAACCATTCTATACAAAGAAGAACTTGGATTTACACATGATTGGGCATAATGTTGTGAAGACGGTCATATCTAATGATGAGGAGAAAGAAACAGCAGTGAAGACAAGTAATGATAATATTGGTAATCCAGATGTGGAAGCTGTCAGTTTAGATTCAGCAGAGAAGAATGTGGTTGATAATCAAGAAGAGTCATCTGCCTTCCTTAAAAGTATCACTCTGGAAAACATCGATGATACAATTATCAAAACTGACGAAGGCTACGTATGCAACTACTGTCATAAGCTATTCAGGCGCAAGCGAGGTGTCAAAGAACATATCATTATCATACATTTGAAAATTAAGCGATACCAATGTGAGATGTGCAGTGAAACATTCGCTAGACGTGAAAGTTTTGTCTCGCATATGAGGTCGATTCATAACAAGGATGTGCGGAATTCAATATGGAGGAATTACGAGGAAGAGAAAAAAAATGCAGTCATGTCAGGAAAAATAAAAAAGAAGTATTCTTGTTCAAAGTGTTCTAAAAAGTGTGCTTCAATGAGAGATCTGAAAAGACACAAAGTAGAACATAATAAACATAAATGGAGTTTCATTTGTCATGTTTGTGATAAACCATTCCATAAAAGGATAAACTTGGTGCATCATCTCAAAGGTGGACATCATCAAGAGAAAGAGATTGACAGTGTGAGTGTTGTGGAACAAGTTTTCAGAGAAATGAAATCCATGGGGCTAGACACAACAATCAAAGTCATCTCTGAATCAGATGGAGATCAAGTAAGACAAGTTTACCAGTGTCCTAAGTGTTCTAAGACGTATCCATATCGGTACAAATTGAAGCAACATTTTGTCATTGATCATGGGAAAATAAATCCTCATGCATGCGACTTCTGTGAAGAAACTTTTAGTCGGCGAGAATCTTTAGTAACTCACGCACAGTTGATACATAATATTGACATTCGTAATCCATCGACAATGACCTCTTCTGAACGAGAAAACCAGAAGAAGATGGAATGTGTATGTGAGAGTTGTGATGCAACGTTTGATTCTTACTTCAAGTTGAAAATGCATCGTCTAACACATGATGATTTAAAATCGTTCAAGTGTGATGTTTGTGATAAAAGTTTTGCAGAGCGCCAGGCTTTGGCAGTGCATGTGGAATGTCATAGATTGTCTGTTAAACAGTCTGATCATAGCCAAAGCTCTTCTACAGCAAGTGAAGTGAAAGACAAAGGTTCACAGCAACTGGCAGAACTCCAACTACAAATCAAATCTGCTCCAAGTAAAGAGCTTGAAAAGATTCATAAATGTGGGACATGTTCAAAAAGCTTTGAAACACAAAGGGGGTTGAAAAGCCACGAAATTAGACATCAACTCCATAATTTCAACTGTAACCGCTGTGATGCTTCATACACAAAGAAAGACAAGCTAATTGAACATATAAAAACAACACACGGATTAGATAATTTGATACTTGAACAAGGTAAAAGAAATCCGTCACATTCTCTACATGTAAAGAACTTTGATGGCAACGAAACAGCTGGCCCATCTACTGTGACTGAAAAAGAAAAACCATACCAATGTGATCGATGTTTACTTCGTTTCAGCCGACAAGATTATTTAACGAAACACCAAGTAGTTCATACAGGTGCCAAGCCGTATCAGTGTTCCACTTGTAAACGATATTTTAAACAAAGGGAGAACCTTGGTAAACATAAATGTTTTTATAAGTGTAATAAATGTGATAAAGTTTTCACCGACCCATATTCCAAGAATCAACATAAATTCGAACATTGGAATAAAGACGCTTATCAGTGCGAGATGTGTGGTAGATTGTTCACGTCCAAGTCATCGTTACAGACCCATCAACTTATACATTTAGGTATAAAACCATATGAATGTAAACATTGCGGTAAATGTTTTGGACAATCCAGTATTCTTGTGATGCACATGCGTGTACATACAGGTGAGAAACCACATCTTTGTGAACTTTGTGGTAAGACGTTTGCATCTCCATTTGAATTGCGCATACACCACAAACGTAATCACACCAGTAAAATGACTGAATTTCAATGCAGCGACTGCGGTTTGAAGTTTTCATCTAAGTATTCTCTCTGTGGTCATCTTGGTAAACATCGTTCTAATGCATCCTTCGCCTGTGATATCTGTGGCAAGACGTACCATCGTAAAGGTAACCTGATAGAGCATCAGAAATCTCATGACCAAACTCTAAGAATGTCAAAAAGGTCCAAAAGAACTTCATCTAAACCTCCTCCTGCGAGTACAACTGTTCATATGGAGCCCAGTATGATAGAAACCTATGCCTCAACTAGCGATAATATACAAGACATAGCTTCTACATCGATGGGGTATCCAAGCATACGAAGGGACACAGAAACCGAACATTTGACCATGACTCGTAATGAACCAGTAAATGTTTCTAATATGCTTGCCAACATCTATCAACCAACACAAGACCTGTATAGTGGTCATGATAACGAACAACCAAACATTTCACTTCCGTATCCCACTGGACACTATTATCAGTACCCTAACTGATGTGTAGTGATGCCAAACAACCAAACAATATCTCGCACTCAACAATATTATCAGTTATCAGTTAGCTAAACTTTATTTAAATACTTCTGTAAAATCTGTATTATAAACCACAACTTCTACTACTAGTATTAAAATGGTACAATGCAACAGCAGGGATGCGACTTCTATTAGAGCACCTACAGATATGAGAAATGATGAATTTTTGGTTCTCAATTATTCAAAAGAATGGAGCAACTTCTATTTAGGATGCGGCTACTAATACAGATTTTACGGCAGTCTTTTATAATCTGTGTATATGTTGGGTATGGCTGCTCACAGGCCAATAATTTTTTCATGATATGACAATAAAATACCAGTCACAAAACCATTACCGTATTGTATAGTGTTGGAAGCACATTTTTGATACACCATTTTTAAAGCTTAGTCTTTTCCACAAAATGAAATGTGAAAAAAAAAAATGAATTTATACCAAAATTTTGAACGACTTCAAACATCACCACGTCACAGATATAAATTTGTCAAGAATATTTAGTTTCCACCTCTTTTCCCGCCTACTTTGCAGCTCGATTCATTTGTGCAAACATGACGCGACAGCCATTTTGGAATTGTTGAACA
The DNA here is from genome assembly GCF_978046115.1 of Saccoglossus kowalevskii. Taxonomy (NCBI): domain Eukaryota; kingdom Metazoa; phylum Hemichordata; class Enteropneusta; family Harrimaniidae; genus Saccoglossus; species Saccoglossus kowalevskii. Next base: position 29,893,427 of record NC_140658.1, read on the forward strand.
CTGATGGCGCTATTCATTTTCTGTTTCACTGTGAAATTTTCTCGGATATTATTAGGCCAATGAAAAAAAATGCGGGTTAGGGTTTTGTTTCGTGGAAAAGACTAAGCTCATTTCTAAAAGTTGCTTGAGTGATAAATTTCTTCTATAGCGTAAATGGATGACATGATGGCTGTTCAAAGCATCAATGTTGTTTTGGTCTATGAATGTCTATCAATGAAGATTATGTTTTTGAGTGACTTGACTTTATTTTAGATATAGAACAACATTGCTTCCAACCATATACATTATTTTACGACAAAGAAACACTAGAGAGTGCCACTTACAGGAATGGTGAATTGAGATACATCAGAGCAAAAAACAAAACAGTGTTGTTTTAAGTATACCAAACTCCCACTGTATTATAGTAACTTTTTTAACAGGCTTTTTTCATTCACTGTATGCGTGGATTAATTAATGTTCTAGTGCTATGACAGTCACAGGTCGAAAAACATGTGTATGTTATTGTTACTATGCCTGGGACAATCATACAATACATTAAGGCTAGCCATCAATACTAATGTAGCACCATTGTCAGTAATGGTTTTCTTCTCGCAACTCTCTATCCCGAATAGGAAAAGAGTGAATACAACAGCAAGCAATACACTTTGACAATGTAATTTATCTCATATTTCTCTGGTTAAAACACATTCTTGTTCAAAGTTGGTCCATAAAGTATGTAATCACCTACTTAGCAGTATCCAAATAAAGATTATGCGATACTTCACTGACAGAATTATGACAGTAATTCACAAATCGAGTCTGGTTTAGTTCATAGACAAAATAAATATCAATTTTGATGAGTTACAAGTGCGGTTGCAAACAAGATTTGTATCGGGAAAACTTGCCACCTCTCTAGGAAAGTCACTGTCAATGATCCAATAACCCCATCAACTTTCCCAGACAGTTGAAGTAACACCAAATAGGATTCCTGCATATTATTTAGGCCAGACTGTTTTTATTCCTTGTTTCTTGAGTTTTTATAAGGCAATTTTTTTGAAGGCGGGGAAAAAAATAAAATAAATTCTTTTTTCCCATTAGATTTGTGTGATTCTCGAGGAAATGTAAGTGAGATCATTGATCGGAGAGAAGAAATGAAATAAAATTTTATTCCATGTATAACCTTGTTTCTCATCTGCGCAAAACTTCGGTATTTTGATCATGATACTCCCGTGAAAATGCAACTTTTGATTTGTTATGCGGTGAGCGATAAAAAAATGAAGATGGAAATAATATTTTTTTAGCAAGTCGGCAGGCACGAGAAATTACGCTGAAATAAAATTTTATTTTTATTTCATTTTCGGCTCCTGTTCATTCGGCGGGTTTGCGAAACAACGGATAATAAAAGTCTGGCCTTGTATACTCACAACAATGATGCAGTATCCCTGATAAAGCAAAATGACACCCATCTGTTGGTGGACTTAATATTTTATTGCACCAGTTTTTCACAAAATATACAGATTGTTTTCATAAACCGATCATTTAATAGCACCAATAAGAATGTCCCTCGCTATATTGCAATGTTCAGAGAAGCTTTTCTAGGAAGTTTGCTAACTTCCTGTACAAATCTTGTTTGTGCCCATTGACAAATTGTTATATTTTGCTTTATTAACACGTTTTCTGTTTTACTAGTATGTTCTGTTTCAAACATGAGTGTGCATTTCCTGTACTACAGTACCGTAAAATCTGTATTAGAAGCCACATCCCTAATAGAAGCCGAACCCATTCTTTATGAACATTTGAGACCCAAAAATTCACCATTTCTCATATGTGTAGATGCTCTAATAGAAGCCGCATCCCCGCTGTTGCATTGTACCATTTTAATAGAAGCCGTGGCTTTTGATACAGATTTTACAGTAGTATTTGCTGTTTTATGCTATGTCATTTCCACGACAGGGAGTGTGCATGGCTAAATTAATAGCATTTCCTGTATTTACTACTGTAGAATAATTTATTTTCGCTGAAGGGATGATTCCGTGAAAATAAAATCCAGCGAATATACTTTTTTTCCTATAGTTCACATTAAACTCATCAGAAAATCAGTGAAAATAAATTCCAAGCAAAACGCCCAAAAAGCCTTTTCAGTAAAAATTAATTCCAGTGAAAATAAAGTATTCCACAGTATGTTTTATGCTATGTCATTTGCACGGCTAAATTAACAGCATTTCCAGTATTAACTATGTTTTATGCTATGTCATTTGCACCACAGGGAGGAGTGTGCATTTCCTGTATTTGCTATGTTTTATGTTATGTCATTTCCACCACAGGGAGTGTGCATGGCTAAATTAACAGCATTTCCTGTATTTACTATTTTTTATGCTATGTCATTACCACCACAGGGAGGAGTGTGCATGGCTAAATTAACAGCATTTCCTGTATTTACTATGCTATTATCTTATGTCATTTCCGCCACAGGGAGGAGTGTGCATGGCTAAATTAACAGCATTTCCTGTATTTACTATGCTATTATCTTATGTCATTTCCACCACAGGGAGTGTGCACAGATAACACCATTTATTTCTACTTATTGTACTCATTCATTGAACAATTTAGACAATAGCATTGTACATGTATTTAACTTTAATTACCTGTACTGTATTTGCACTTGTGTAAATTTCTGTGGGGGAAAATACTGTAAAACACTTTAAATATAGCTCTTTGCCAGTTTAGCAAATTTGGCTTGAGAATATACTTTTTGAATTGGTGAAATTACAGATTAGCTAAAATAACATGTTTTATAGCAAGTTATATTTTAACGATTCAAAATATACAACTTGTACAATTTTTGGTGTACATGATAATAGAGCTAATACAGTACATTTTTGATGCGTTTTTAAGTATAACTTATTTCAAACACTTTATTTCTCTTATTCGTATTTCATTACAACTTCTGCGACGTATTGTTAACTTGAAGAGAACGCATGCCAAATTTAATACAAAATGTTAATTTTAATTTAGGGCATTTAACTATCTAGGTAAATAATTTAAAGTGTTTTGTATATATGATTTTCTTTGGATGGAAGCAGCTGTCTCCCAGAGTTTGTTCAATTGGGATCACATCCACTTGCCCCATGGAGAAAACTATTTACATCATTTTCAGTATATCATTTCTTAAAATGTATTCAAAATGCATTACATTCCTAACCTCCAATATTGCAGAATATGCCATACATAAATTGCTGTACTTTCATTTTCAGTAAAAGTTGTATAAAATGGTTTTGAAAGAAATATCACTACCATTATTTTGGCTTAAAGTGCGACAGTTGTCACACCACATTGGTGAAATTGTTGATGTGGTCCTTATACAGTGCATAGTACACTGTAATATGATACATGCAAGTGTCACAGAGGTTAAAACACTGAAGGAGATAATGTCAGAGAAAAACAATGGCACTAACTTGTTTTAGCCAGCAAAATGACATTACTCAATCAGTTAGCACTGGGTTCTGGCATGCTCCTAGTGTTAGCCACATGTTACAGCGTGTCGTAATTTTACGGGGCATTTTCATCCTATCATATTAGGAAATGCAAATTCCAAATATGGAATGAATACACGCATAGTGGCCCCCACTAGGGTTTGATCAAACTCCACACAAAAGTTTGCCGATTCTGTTCTAAATATTTTCGATTTCGGCATGTCCATGATGTATCCTTGGAAGGAAAAGATGTATAATAAGAGGATACCACAAAGTTTGCATGAAGACTGTACGCTTTCACATTGACATTGACCTCTGCTGCGCTGTCTTTGTGCATACTTTGAGATAACCTCTTATATGTATCCTGCTTTATAGTGGATATTATAATTTCAGATTTTAAGTGTTGTGGCTAATGAAATGTATTGATCATAAAGATTTCAGTTACATTGGCTAATGAATACTGTAACAATATTGTTCAGATTAATGGAGGGCATTTAATAGGCTACTCAGATTTAGACAAACGAGTTTCAAACAATTTTACTATTTTAAAAACTTTTCTCCAAAAACAAAATATAGATTTGTTTACTGCTGTAATATACGTCATTAGATAACCATTTGATTCGACAAATAAATTCAACTAAGCTATTTGAGAAAGCCCAATATAAAGTTTATTTCACTTTGTCCCCTAGTATATGGGGTTACCGTGGTGTATTGAATCAACTTTGTTTACTAGAAATAAAAATCTTGTTTGTTCTGTAGAATATCAACATGATAAAATAGAGTTCACTGTTGCTGTAATAAATTTTAATTTCATATATTGTTACTTCAGATGAGATTTTACAGCTCCTAAACCTTTGAATTGGGTTACACCAATGAATCAGTCATGAATAAAACCAATTCACAATCTGATGCCAGGAAACGGATATTCTCAAAAAGTGGAAAATGGACATTGAGACTACACAATTTCTCATCTCCACTTATTCTCGCATTACCTCGCCATACTGTGGCAGAATTCAAACTACGGTATAAACTTGTATTCACTATTGATGAAATCAAAGTGGCACATGATCATGTTTTCATGGTAAGAACTAAGTCTGTGCATAGGCCTACAGCATCCACATTGCAAGTACTTGAAACATGAGCATCTAACAAGCCAACAATTTACTAATTATGCAAATTAAGTAATTAATATGCACAGATATTTACCCAAAACCTAGAATTAATATGCATGCATTTCTTGCAAAACTATCGGTAACCAGGTTTGCACATTGTCCCAGAGCATCATCAAAATCTAATGAATGGTTCAGTAAAACAGTCATGGAACAGCTAAAAATTAGCTAATTATCTTGTAAGCTACATGTAGGTAATTCACATCAACAATCACGTCTGCGTATCAGCCCAGATCATCTATGCATCACGTTTCGTCAACAAGTAGTCTGTCTGCTGAGATAGCTCCGCTGTTAGTAATACACATTTCAATTTAAAGAACTGAAGATGAGCAATATGTATAGTGTCACAGCAATCGGACTTGTTTTCAACAAGAATTCTAAAATATTTTACAAAAAATAATCATTAAAATTAGATAATTGAAGATATTGTCAGGAAATGAACTAATCTGAGAGCTTTACCTGAGGTACCTATATGTATATTATCATACAATCAGACTTGCGGTTTTTAACAAAAAGTCAAAAATATCACTTTTTACTGAAAATATTCACCAGAATTAGAGAATTGAAGATATCATGAAATGAACAAACCTAAGAAGTCTACCCAAGCTACATACTGTAGAGTACTTTATTTTCACTTGGAATTTATTTTCGCTGAAGGAATGATTTCATGAAAATAAAATCTAGCGAATATACTTTTTTTCCTATATTTCACATTAAACTCATCAAAAATCAGTGAAAATAAATTCCACACAAAATGCAAAAGTTGACGCGGACAATCACTCATGCTAAGCTCCGCTCGACAAAGTTGACAGCGGAGCTAAAAACCAACATTTGGTTCTTCAGATATCAGTGGAATAAACAGACAAACTGCAAAGACTCCCATTGCGCATGGTTTTGTAGTGTACAGCCAGGCTACAAAATTATGGTTTTGAATATTCCAGGCTAAAGCTAATCGGCATGTTCATCACATTTGTAAAATTCATACTGTGGTTGACCAATGTCATTGTAAAATAATTAACTTTATTTCAAAAATAATACATGATTTATATACAATACTACGTAAAATACACTATTGTACACAAAATTTGAATGTGTCACGACAGAAAGAGGACAGTAAAAAATTGTCAGAGGAGAAATATATACATTTATAATGGAGAAAAGATTGCAGGATTTGGGTTTGCACTGTGGATTCTTGCAGACCTGCGGCGTTGTCTTTGCGGTTCCAATGGTGAAAATGTACTCGTATCAGAAACGGCATCTATTTAAAAAACAAATTATAATTCCTTATTAGCGTTGTTAAGGATACACTTGTATTTAATACAATCCTAATGAGGAAAAAGACAAACAATCAGTATGACAGACATAACTATTTAACTTTCGCTGACATTGTTGATCAAGAATGAAACTTTTGAAACTGCAATTTCCTGCAATTTGTTACATGTGACTGCTAATCAAGGAAAAACTTTCAGTTCTATGTACTAATATTTGCTAAAACTTTCAGTTCTATGTACTAATATTTGCTAAAACTTTCAGTTCTATGTACTAATATTTGCTAAAACTTTCAGTTCTATGTACTAATATTTGCTAAAACTTTCAGTTCTATGTACTAATATTTGCTCTATTTAGGATTAGTTTCTGGTCAGTGCAAACTGCTGATAAAAAGGTTGGTCACTCATGACTTTCTGTCGTATATGTATATTTCCAATATTTTTTTTTAAACAAATACGCCCAAATTCAAATTACACCTCATTTTTTTTACATTTAAATAGGTTCATTTTCTACACAATAGTAACAAAATTATGCATGAAGAGAAAAGAAAACCTGACTCAAATGTGGGATATTGTAGCGTTTTTCATTTTAAACCTTTCAATGCCAGCCTGTCACATTTTGCAAGATAATTATCTTCCCATTTGGGTATTATAAACTTATTATTTTTTATTACTTTGATTTAAATAAACTAACAATTTTTTTTTCTCAGTTTACTATCTTGATATTTAAAGAAACAAGCAGAATCGTCTGCAGGCAGTAGACGGGAAATTTAACCCAAGTGGTTCCCATATCTGATATTACTTTGTCTAAGTTTACACCTCATTTATGTAAGCGCAAAACTGCCAACAAATACGAGCACACATTTTCAAACTAGTGACAGTACTGAGAATAGTTGAATTAATTTCAAAACTACATACCTGATGAATCAAATTTTATTAGATCAATTGAGGCACGGGCATTAGTGGTACTCTCCATTGGTGTAAATAGATAGTTGTCATTCATCATTTGACCATTCTGTAAGGGTGGAGAGTAAAATGATTACATTGGAAGGACCTGTAAAGGCAATGGGGGGAGGGATTTCATAGCGCAAGTTTTATTATAGATCGAGCCATTTAAAAACCTGTGCATTCAAATACCTTTGTTTACATAGAAATCAATGTAGAGCATAACAAATAAAATCTAATAAGACATGTATTTCGTAAATCTTATTTCACATTTTTATTACTAAATTCTGACAAGAAAAAGATACAACAAAGCCAAATACAGCCCTCCCCTCGATATGACACTGCATTGACTCTCATAGAAAATCATGTATTGATATAGTGATCTTGAAAAAAAAAAAAAAAAATCTAACAGCAGTTATACAATCTGGTATTTGGTGAAATAAATTCACATTTTATAAAAACAAGCGACCTGACCTTAAATAGCTCTGCTGTCTTCATTATGATGGAACAAGAATCAGTAAAGTGGCATTGTGGTTGACGGTTTCGGACTAGTTGTCGAAAATAACATTTTTTACTAAAATCGACAAAAATATTCACTAAAAATCCAAATTTCCATATTTTGACACGAATTTAACAAATCTGACAGAGGACCACCCCAAGTACCTTTGGTACAAATATGAATGTAATGGGTCACGCAGGACGGACAACACTGGAGAGACCCCATACCAACAGCTCCGCTGGGTCATCTGCGATGACCCAGCGGAGCTAAAAAAAAGGAAAATAAAAATGCCTTAAATGCGATAACAATATTCTAAGTTTTAACAAAATATAAAATGTAGACTTTTATGGGCCATGTTTGGGTCAAATATGGCTGTCACTTTGCAAATGTTTATCCAAAAAAAATGTCCAATAAAGCACCCAGACTGCGTTTAATCAGGAGTGAATAATGATGTCAAAGATAAAACGAACACAGAAGCTGTAAACTGTCCTCAGTTTAGGTTACAGATGCAAATGTATAATTTCCAACTTTCAGAATAAATCCAATCCTATCTTACCTGCACAGGTGTATTAAGACCAAGGCATGGCCCTGGAAAACCAGTTGAGATGGAATCATTGCTTGTGTTATTGCGATCCATGAAATGTCTAGAAACTAAACACACCAATCCAATTTTTGTAAAAAACTTTCCTGTAAAAAATTACGGCCAGTGCGCCATAGTATCAATATTCTAAGGCTAACAACTGATATCACTTGTTCTTAGAGCAAGGTATCAACCAGCTCTGAGTAAGTAATACATGTCCAAAAAGAAGAAATTGTAACCACACCTATATTAGTCATAAATTATGATTCCAAAGTGAACACGCGCATGTTACCAACACACAAACTGATAATCTTTCCCATTTTATCCTTCAAAATAAACTTTCAGACAAATTGTTATCACAATTTTATAAAATACCTGGGGTACGTTTCTGTGATTTGCGTGGACTTCTTATTTTCAGGTCTTCCAGTTGCTGAGTTGATTCGGTTACCATGGAGATTTCAGCTTGTTCATTCAGATCAATGATACTAGGCTCGTTGCCAGACGACTCTTCTGACATAGTAGGCACCAAGTATTTAGCAAAGTCCTAATTAAGAATAATTGTACTAATATGAATTACAGTTACTGTAAAACCATTTATTTTCACAGGAATTAATTTCATTATCTTCGCAAGCTGTACAATGTTGCAATTTACATCGTCGTTTTGCAAACATTGCTCTACATCAGGCAGTAATGTTTATCAACTACTATGGTAGTAATCAAGCTAAAACATAACATTTCCTTTAAATCAATGTAGATCATGGTAATTCCAATTTGTAGACGTCTACTGCCATGGTGTCCCAAAAGGTGTAAGTGGGACTTTTTATGTCGTTTTTATACGGTACATATTTTCATGTACTCCCTTGATACCTCAAAACAAGTTATAATTGAGAATAAATTGTGCCCATGTACGTGACCAACAATTTGTGACTCATTAGCTTTGTATTACAGTTTATGACTGCCTAATGTTATGCCTGCAAGTAGAACACTCATTTGCATATGTTGAGTTTGCCCAATTTTTAAATTAAATTGTGAGATCATTTTATTCAAATGTAGAACAATTGTAAGATTTGATAATTCATTATTTTTGTATTTCAATTTTTTTGCTCAAAACTGACTACATTTTGGATCCAAAATCCCATTTTGCTTTGTGAAAATGGTTGTGTCCCAGAGCATCGACTTGAAAGTGCTGAAGTCAAAACAAACACAGCTGGTAATTTTCTCAGGAAAATTGCAGAGAAACCAATAGTTAGAGAGAATGGGGTTTTCTCAATCAGTTCATTTTGGTAACAACTGTAAATATTTATTATTCAAGATAGTTGGCCTTTTTTATTTATCATCACAAAATATTCTCGCCTGACATGACCAGAAATGCCTGAATACTTGTTTGCTGGGCATTTGATTGCCCCTTTGTAAATAAATAAATATATCAAGTTGGTTCATGCATTGTTGAAGAGTGGACATGGACGGAAGAAGAACAGACAGGACAATTCATTTTTCAGCTGCAAACAATGTACATATAAAAGAGTAACCTGCCTCATTCTCTTTTTCGTGGATTTGTTTATTTGGTGTTGAACTTAGCTTGGCTTTCCTCATCTGGTTGCATCTTAATAATTCAACAACAGGACTACACGGACTACTGGCATTCACATTCTTAATTAACCTCATTGTAGTTTTTGCAGAAGTACCAGCTGACAAAAAAACACAATACACTTTATCATCATAGACTTTAGCGAACATACCCCGGTAACATGCTTTTGTTAGAATTTGACTAAACGACCTGACCTTAGCAGTAGGATTTACATGTACCATATTTTCTCTGATTTATTACATATCTAATTTATATATAATTTATTGGTGAAAACCATAATGACCATCAGTCAGTGATCTTGAGAATATCACATGCACATGATGTATAATATGAGGTTATTACGAAGATGCCTCAAAGTATGCAGGAAATTATCTATCTGTATGCCCCAAATCACTACCAGCTACATGTAGAATGGTAGAAATCCCTTTAATTGGCGATTTAGAGAGACACCAACCTTGAACACGTCTGGTAGGCGGTTTCACTGGACTAGCAATCTTGAAGAAACCAGCTTCAAAGGTTTTAACTACTTCCGGTACAGAAGTATTGGGTGTTGAACTTTTGGCCTTAGTTAACATGGCAGATTTAGCTTTAGCTTCAGCTAATCTTTTTTTGGCAGCTTCTTTAGCTTCAGCACGTCTTTTCTTAGTCTCCTCAGATAACCCTGGTTTGGCTTTCTGTAAGAATGATAATTTAGATATGATAAGGATTATTTTTATTTATTATTTGTTTTGACATACATAATGTGAAGTACATTGTGGCACTTTATCTCTGATTGCTGCTCTTTTTTTTCAATAATTTTATAATTAACAAATGGACATAATTTAGCAATTGTATTGATGAAAATGGTTGAAAAAAAATTCTGTCATGTTCATTTTGCAAAATGTGTCAAAAATTGACATTGGTGTTTAAGAGACGACTTGTATTCAAACACTTTGGAATTATTTGGGTGGTTTAGGGCGGTTTTGGTCAACCCAGGTTTGACCCAACTACCAGGACTAACATGGATTTGCATAAGAAACGGCAGTTCAAACCACTCATTCACAACCTTCTAACTATTTAATTTTAGGATTGACAGAGTTATCTTCATGTAGATTTGTCAAAACAAGATATGCTGTAGGAGTCTAATTTAGTCAGTGTGAAACATGAAGAAAGTCCCTTAAATGTTATAGAGGTCCGCCGTCCATGGTGACAATGCATGGTGACAATGAATGTTGTAACATCGCGACTGTTGCATTCTGGGTGACAATTCTGATTGAGGTGACAAACATTGCAGCACTGACTTTAGTTTTGAGATGCTGTCACAAAACAATATTGTTATTAACTATTCAAAGACTTTACACTATTGTAAGAAAAACCTGGGTTCCCAACTCTAAACCTAGAATCCCCTGTTTATTTTTGGTGGGGTGTTAATGTGTTTACCAGGCAGCGAGACTCAGAACTACTACTAATTTGCATATTGTAGATCAAATAGGTTCAAATAAGGCTGGAGAAGGCAGGTCAGTTAATTTAGGTTTGAGCCAAGTGTTTGATTATGAGAGTGCCCCTAAAAGATTAATCATGATTATTATACAAGCACTTAAATGGCAATGGGTGTTGCATCATGTCATGTGCGATACAAGTCACATAGCAAAGTTTATAAACAAGTGTAAATTCTACAAAGCAGGGGTAAAAAAAAAAAAATCCGTCCAGACAAATCCCAACATTGGTTACCTTGGCAACTTTTTTCACTGGTTTGGGTTTTACAACTATTTTTTCTTCTTCCTTCCAATTATTATTTTGAAGAATTTCCAAATCCTTGAACATATCTTGGACATTCTCTACCTGTGTAATGAATAATATTCAAGTTATTAGTGTACATTTTTCATTGTATCTATTGGTTAGAAATGTATTGCACAAGAAAGCTACATCCTACTATATCATTATGTAAGCAACATTACAGTATTTGGTAGCCAATATATGGCTAGGGGATATGTTTATTCAGTTTCAAGACAGTATCATAGGTTTTCTAGTGTCAGATACAAGACCTTGCTTCAGCCAATCAAATGGCTGGATTCCTATTATAACAATGTTATATGCAAATTCCAAATGTGGAACGACTACAAATGTACACTGCAATTAAGATGACAGCTTTATTTTTACTTCACAAGCTGTACAATTTTAAGATGTGAAAATGAACACTTACTTGCATATAAATCATATCCCAGAATCCCTGCAAGTCCATACATGTAACTTCCTTTTCACCACGGTGAAATTCACTGTCATCAATTAGGCCGCCAAACTGAGAAAATCTCTCCTTTATCAACAATCTAGCCTTGCCAATTGATGCACGAATGTTACCAACAACTGATAAAATGAATACAAATGATTTATTTCTCACATTCCATATTTCCCTACTTTCTAATGCATTCTTTTCAGTTTTAGACAACCTCCACACATTGTAGTACAACCCACAGTATAGATTAGTCATTGAATAAGGGAGCTTGTTACTTGAGGCACTGGGGTCATTTGTGAGACATTAACCCTCTTAAGCGCCTGGCCAAATCTTGGTACAGCATGTCACTTTTTTTTTAATATGTATTTTTTCCACATTTTTTTCTATATTTTTGTACAAGTGACATAATTTTCCATTTACTACAGGAATTTAATTTGATTAATAATCAAAACAAGTCATTGAAAATGACACAGTCCCCGTTAAATTTTTGAAAGTTCTCTTTGTGCTCGTCATATTAAAGCGGAGGGGTTGTTGCGAGCGTGTCCTTGAAACTTGAGTTCCAAGTGGCGTATACAACAGATTGTTTATTTACATCAAAACGCATGTTCCGTGTAGTAGTAATATGGCCAAAAATAAAAACAGCCGTTATTCGGCCATCTTTGATCTGATTATGAAACACGCTGATATGCAAAAACAAATAAAAATGGTACACAAATTGTGGAAATTATACAGAGTTCTCCACGGTTTGAAAATTAAACAGGGCGCGCCAATGTGAAGTGCGCGTGGCACATTTGTAACGTGCATCATTGGCAAAGATGTTGAAAAATGGAAACCAAATAATCTATTAATCTACATATTATTACATATGCATAATATATATTTATTATTACAAAATGAATAGGAATTTTGAAGAGCTATTATTAAGTAAACGTCAGCACGTACAATCAGCTGATTTTAGCTGCACGATTCTTCAAGCGGCGACATCAGTTGTTTACAAGTAATGATTGCGTCCAGAAAAAGACGCAACAAGTTTGTAAATTTATTTTCCCAAATAGATACATACATGCTTTATTTAATTTTTAGCAAATATTTATGATTTATATTTATTTGGACGAAGCAAAATAAAATGTATGTCGCACAAACGTTCGTAATTGGTTCATTAAAAAACTTGCATGAATGGCACCAAAAACCAAGGTGATCAAATGAAATAAAATGTACACAATAGAAGATTTTCGATCTGCAGTTAACAGTTGCTATCAAAAATAGAATTAGGTATAAAAAAACAAAATACATACTTAAAAGAATAATTTTCATTCGAATCGAAAGTTGGTTGATGTCTGCTTCGTTGAAAACAGCTATGACCCGGAAACAGTTCATTCTACTGTGTGCACCCTGATACTATGCAACAATGCTTTTGATTGGCCAAGGCACGCATTTACGCGAAAAACAACCAATCAGTATATTTGTTCCAAAAGAACACAAGTAAATTTATTTCCTCCATTTATGATGCGAGTTGAAAGCATGGCTGTTTTACCGGAGTATTTAAATCGTGATTTAAAGAAAATTCAACTTTAAATAGTGACATTTAAATATAAACATTTACATGTCCAAGCAAGCATTCGTGTGGACTTCTTGGTGATCAGCAATATCTGTGATGGTACGTCGGCTGCGCTGGTCGTTTACCGATCATGCAAGTGCATAGCTGCCCGGTTGCTGCCTTTGTTCCACTCGGCGGTGACGATGTTGCCGCTACCTAGTCACGGCGTGAACTTTGTTTTAACCATAGACCTTATGTTTAACGAATGGTTTTACCGATAACGATTTTATATATTTGACGTCACCCTGGCAGTAAAAATATGGGTACGGTAATGCACTTTTCCAGGCCACATGTTCATTTTTAATCGTGTTGAAAAAACTTGTAACTTTTTGTTTGGTGGTGTTATCACCTCACGGTGACCTGCTACGATAACAAACCGGAATTTTCACAGTTGCACCTTAAAACAATGAACCAGTTACCCTGAGCACGATGAATCATCTTTGAAAGACAGTGAGTGTTGGCCTGTTTTGTAAACAATTCTTTGTCTGGGACCATGCAGGGCGCTGACAATTTAAACAGGGCGCCAATTTCAGATAACAGGGCGCGGCGCCCTGTAAAAACCCCTCGTGGAGAACCTCTTGCATGCTCGAGGTAACAAATGCCCATATTTGGGTTGTAATTTTTATTTGCATACATCACAGATGGTAAACATGAAGTTCTGTTCAGTCTCCAAAACAATCACATTGTTAACAAAATCCAGCTGAATTTTTGTGAGCATTGCCATCTTGAACAAGTATTGTCAGTGTAGCAAAGGGTTGTACATTACATGCTTCACTGGATCTCAAAATACCTCAGATGTTTCTATGATTAACTGCAGTACCAATTTGCACAAAGTAAAAATTTTGTGGATTGACATTATATATTATGTATTCTACCCATAATACACCTAGACGAAACAATATTTAGTCCTTCAGACTGGCATATGTCCAACATAACGTTTTGAGCATGATTTAGAACTTGTTCATCTCCAGAGATAACACAAGTTAATAAACCAGGACTCAAACATGTATATTTCAGTTATTGTATTTTTTTAGGGTGACTAGCAGGCAGTTTTTTTGGATACTAGAAAATGGTTAGATAACTAATATGCATGTTTTTCATTATTAAACCAATTATCCCAGATTTTCCAATTGTCGATGCAATTTGTTTTAACAGAATGCTGAAGTGAATTACCGCGATGACAACACGATTAACAGTCACATTTTTGGAGTTTCGAAAGCAACTTCTCAAAGAGATTATTTTAGGGTTACAACATCAATAACAGAATAGAAAGGATGTGAATTATGTTGCATACATTCGCCATGCACTCTGAAATTAATGCAAGTTTTCTCATAAAAGTACAAACAAAACTACTGTGCCAATCAATTTTTATGCAATGAAACACTTTTTACATGCATATTTTAATAAATTTCGTCGACGCCCAGTAAAAACACCCTGAGCCTATGGAACAGGGATGCCCTCAAATCATTAAATGTCTAAAAATAGAGGGGTGGGCTTATACTCTAGAAGTTCTCATGGTCCCGGTAGGAAGATATCAATCAAGTTTCATCAAAATCCAATGAGTGGTTCTTTCGATATCAGGAGAACAGTCATTGTACAGCTAAAATGAGCTAATTATCATGCAAATTAGTTATTAATATGCATGGATTCAAACCCAATCAAATCCACACATTAGCCCAGAGCATATATGCATCAAGTTTCATCAAAAACCAACAGATCAAGAGACATACCCACACCTTATCGTAACATACATTGGATTAACTGTTAAATATACAATGTAGTTGAATAAACTTTCAATACTCGAGCGGAGCTACGTCACAAGACATTCCACGTTGCTAAGACACTCACCACTATACCATGCATTTCTATGAGCTATGTGCATGCTGCTGTGTGGAACGCTGGTCGTGCTGCTGAACACACTCAACTTTGAAGTAATCCTGAACAACCGAATTTAGACACGTTACAAATACAGGGCTAATCTTGTTACATGCCAAAATATGGTTAAATTTTATTATAAATACCATACTTTCCTCCTATACTAACTCTAAGCTATGCAAACTTGATCTAAATCTGTTTATACAATATAAATTAGCGAGGGTTGCGACTTGGTATGTCTGTCGTCACTTAGGTGTAAAGTTAAATGAAAGTAGTCATAACGTTCACACCACAAACATACAGACATACATACATGCATACACGCTAACTGCAAAAACTCCAATTGTGCGCTTCGCACATAGTCAAAAAGTGCATCAGGTCATTAAGTTTGAACCTTGAAACTGAACTCTGGAATTGGAATTCAATTTCGCAAAAACATACAACTAGATTTAATTTATATGACCACTTGATCATATTTGAGACTTTTTCAAGCCATTTGGAAAGGGCAAGGCAAGGTCAATGCACCCTTTGGTGACAATTATTTCCACTATAAAAAAATTATGAAATGTTGGTGCATTTTATATTAGTTTTAGACCAAATGGCCATAAATTTCTATTTGTCAAAGGTCTTGCTCAAGTGTTGAAATTTTGAAAAAAACTACCCGGTATGTTGTAACAGTTAACAAAAGCTACCGGTAAATTTGAAACTCAAGAAAAAATACCTTCATCAGGAATGTCATCTTTCATCTTAATTTCTTCCCATAACTCGCAGATACTTTCTAATTTGTCAGTTTCATTTTTCATCAACTTTCTAAAGTAAGGCACATCATGTTCTTCCACAGTCTCGTTAGTTTCCATAGTTACCTCTGAAAAAGAAAGTACCGGTGCATGCATTACTGGATTGCCTTTTACACTTCACTATTATTTTGATCACATATTAAGTTTTATTATCACAAATTTTCCAGTAGATTTCCCAACTAAATTGCCAAGCATGATGTCAAATTTGCATATTAGTTTTTTAAAAAAATTTATATACCTTTATATTGAGGTAAATCTTCTAATGTGAAGAGAAACAGCAATTTCTCAGTTCAAAAAGTAATTGTCAACAGATATTTGAAGATGAAAATTAAAACAAATAAAAATGTGCTTGTCTGCCTTGATTAAATTCACAATGTAAAACACTAAATATGTATCATCCAATATTTTTTTTATACACAGGTTCATTTGACATTTTGCTATATTTTGCGACAATCACTTCCACAGGCATCACTAATTGGAGCAATTTTTGTCTAGGTACCGACTAAGCTTTTGTCTGTTTTCATATTGCAACATTGTTGCTACTATACAAAGTTTAAATTATTTGTACGAATCTTATTTGTGGTTGCTTCATTGAT
Organism: Saccoglossus kowalevskii; assembly: GCF_978046115.1. Lineage (NCBI taxonomy): Eukaryota > Metazoa > Hemichordata > Enteropneusta > Harrimaniidae > Saccoglossus > Saccoglossus kowalevskii. Next base: position 29,910,005 of record NC_140658.1, read on the forward strand.
AAGAACTTTCCCCAGTGAAGTTATTCTTACGAATCTTGTTTGCACTCGCTGTAAATTGGGAAAACACTGATAATTTCAGTGTACACGTTAGTAGCATATTTATTTATTTATTCAGTCAATCAAATTTAGTGTCAATATTTGCCACAATAAGACATTACAGCAAGTCTCAGAAGTATTGGGGCAGCCAATTTGCAAACTCGCTAGCGAATTGGCTAACTGCTTTGGTTTTCACTAAACAGTTGGCTTTCGAATCTTGCTGGCGCTGACTTGTGACAGAGGGGACATAGAATGTTTTTACGTATTTTTACGTAGCCTGGTACATTTCTGGATTCTCCTGAATGATTTTCTTTGTTACGTGAGGAGTGATAATGTACATGTAAAAGGTAGTTTCCCTGGTCAGCCTGAGAACATGGAAGGTACTAACCGAAGGAGCCACCACGCCTCTCAAGTGGCCACTTAAGCCTCTTAACTGGCTTATTTCCTTTTGTTTCAACCCAAATTAATCCTGATAAGGACATTGTCTAGCTCATCTTTGATGTAGATGATAGTTTGCGATTGTTTACACAAGTAACGAGTTAGCAGAGTATGATACAACATCGCCGATTTTTAATGTGACCATAAAATATATGCGCATTATGAAACTACGGTCATCACACATGCGTACTGGGTTTGTTTAGGTGTGAAAGGTCAAAATACGTATTTCACAACCGGAAATTCAACAGATGAACGTTTGACTTCACAAATTTCCCATGTTTTAAATATTAGCAACTGTAACTAGAACAAGATTCCGAGAGCATACAACAACAATTCCTAAGGACTCCTAAAAAATATTATCACAGAGAAAGTGTCTAGGCATGCTCTTCTTTCGATACTATCTTTGCTGTTGGTGTTCGCCGATGTCCGGTGGTCAAAAATTTCGGGAGCCAAACCATGCACTGACAATGGTACCATTGAATAATGCAATCATTGATTAAGTCTCATTACCATTACAAATACAAAATCCACGATATTTCATCAGTTCTTCAATCAATGTTATACTTGACAATTTTCCATTAAAGTTCGCCAAGATCTCCGGAAACAACAGAATTCAAACTAGACGCCATTTTCAATATTGTTCATGCAAAGTTCGACTATCGCTTCAGAACATGCTCTGAATATTACTGAATGCTCGAGATTAGCGTAACCCATTGTACGAAGGTGCTAAAAGCTAACAAGAACAATGTTTGTTCACAACTGATCATGGGGTAAAGCTAAAACAATAGCGTCGTGGCTCCTTCCGTTAGTACCTTCCATGCTGAGAATGGCCACAGACAGCTGGTGTACAAGCGACAATACGATGAATGCGATTAAGGCTAATCTACCGATATTTACTATATGGGGTAGCCATCATGAACATGGCTTGGAAGTAAATAAAGTTTCCTACAAATCAGGGAGAAAATCAGGGTAACATTGTGGGGGATTGTTGTAGTCAACACTGATTTGTGAGATCATATATCACAACCATGTAGTCATAAGCAACTGGATACAAATTAACCATTTGAGATACTCACAGCAAGATATCTTTATTACTGGAACAGTACTACATAGAGTTTACAACTAGCTAAGAACAAAGTTACAGGAACAGTAACAAGTCATTGTCAATGACACGTCCCCGTTCCGTTCATATTTGAGTGACATATACATTCAAAGCAGATCATGACCGAAATGCACCTGCATATGTACAACACATTGTGCTAAATCTGAACAAAATCCATCCATGCATGACTGAGATCCGGTTCTGGAATTGTGAAAATACGTGATTTTGATGCATTTTCGGCCTTAAAATGGCTATCATTTCGCTATTGTTAAGCAGATCATGAAACAAAGGCACATATCTATTTGTGACATGATGTACCATGTGTGTGTGAAGTTTGAACTTGATCAATCCAGACATGTCTTGGATACGGATCCAGAACTGAATTCTTTAACAAAATGGCCGCCAGTCGGCCATTTCGAACTTGATCCGAAAAAAAAAAGACGTGCATCAAGGTCCTATTATGTTTAATGTATGTACCAAATTTGAACAAAATCCATCCATGCATAACTGAGATACGGGTCCGGAATGGTGAAAATGTGCGATTTCAATGCATTTTCGGCCTTAAAGCGGCCGCCATTTGGCTATCGTTAATGAGATCATGATACAAATGCACATACATATTTGTGACATGATGTACCTTGTGTGTGTGAAGTTTGAACTCGATCAATCCAAGCATGTCTCGGATACGGATCCAGAACTGAATTCTTTAAAACAAAATGGCCGCCAGTCGGCTATTTCGAACTTGATCCGAAAAAAAAAATGACGTGCATCAAGGTCCTATTATGTTTAATGTATGTACCAAGTTTGAATGAAATCCGTCCATGCATAACTGAGATCCGGGTCCGGAATGGTGAAAATGTGCGATTTCAATGCAGTTTCGGCCTTAAAGCGGCCGCCATTTGGCTATCGTTAATGAGATCATGAAACAAATACACATACATATTTGTGACATGATGTACCTTGTGTGTGTGAAGTTTGAACTTGATCAATCCAGACATGTCTCGGATACGGATCCAGAACTGAATTCTTTAAAACAAAATGGCCGCCAGTCGGCTATTTCGAACTTGATCCGAAAAAAAAAATGACGTGCATCAAGGTCCTATTATGTTTAATGTATGTACCAAATTTGAATGAAATCCGTCCATGCATAACTGAGATCCGGGTCCGGAATGGTGAAAATGTGCGATTTCAATGCATTTTCGGCCTTAAAGCGGCCGCCATTTGGCTATCGTTAATGAGATCATGAAACAAATGCACATACATATTTGTGACATGATGTACCTTGTGTGTGTGAAGTTTGAACTCGATCAATCCAAGCATGTCTCAGATACGGATCCAGAACTGAATTCTTTAAAACAAAATGGCCGCCAGTCGGCCATTTCGAACCCGATCCAAAAAAAAAATGACGTGCATCAAGGTCCTATTATGTTTAATGTATGTACCAAATTTGAACAAAATCCGTCCATGCATAACTGAGATCCGGGTCCGGAATGGTGAAAATGTGCGATTTTGATGCATTTTCGGCCTTAAAATGGCCGCTATTCGGCTATCGTTAATCGGATCATGAAAAAAATGCATGTGCATATGTCCCATATAATGTGTGATGTATGAGTGAAGTTTGAACTCAATCGGTCCATGCATGTTCGAGATACAGGTGATCACGGACGCACGGACGCACGGAAGCACGGACGCACGGACGCACACAGGGCAAAACATAAGTCCCCGTTTTCGGACTGCGTCCGAACGGGGACTAATAAGTATACTGACACTTGCATGGGTCCAGTCTAACACAAGGTCAGTAATCCAAAAAATAAACTTTCCTAATCCTGTACTAGGACAGTGATTGGCTGAAAAGATAATCTCCTTAACTGACCAATAATGTAATCATCAATTAGAAATGGCATACATCAACAGGAAGTGTGTTTCTTTGCCATAGAGTTCAATGTTGAGTTGAGGTAAACACTAGTAAAACATGTTGAAATGCACATAACTTCTAACTAACATTACAATGCTTAATCAAGTTAATCAATTAAGAAAGACAGGAATTCGATAATACATATAAAACAAGAATGAACAAAATCAAGCAAGAATAAGTATCATTTCTAGACATTTAAATGCTACAAACTAACACAGCTCCGGTAATTTTTCAGTAAATTGCGTTTTTGGGTGTACTTTCGGCCACTATGTCGTACCAAAAATGGATAGGTGTGACTATGAATATACTAGCCTTAGCAGCTAAAAATAAAAAAATCAACCTCATTCATCATTTTTGTGTGGGCAATCCTTTGTATCCGAACACCTCATTACACGAAGAACATAGAACACTTTCCCTGGTACACTGTAACCTCAATATAATGAACACCTTTATAATGAATTTCCTGATATAATGAACACATAACATGTCTCCTGCTAACAACAAACTCAATGTATTATGTGCTTCAATATAGTGAACATTTCACTATAACAATTTAATTGTATGTCTCCCAAAGAGTTCGTTATAACAAGGCTAGTGTATATTTAAATGCAAAATCGCCATTCAACTGTAAGACCGTCCCCTACTGTTATATAGATTCTCCCAGAGTGGGCGTGACCAACAGACTGCACCAGCGATATTCAAAAAGCCCACAGTTTAGTGAAAACCAAAGCAGTTAGCCAATTTGCTAGCAAATAGCCATGGCTGCCCCAATACTTCTGAGACTTGCTGTAAAAAGGACAGTAGTTTGAAGTAATTCAATTAAGTAGAAGGCTGCACAGTCTGATACAGCTGAAGACAAGTCTTGATGTAAATGACACCAACCTGCTGCTGCAGCTGCTTCATCCATGTGTGGTGGTGCTGCTGTGTCCATGTGTGTTGGTGTTCCACTTTTCTTAGAAGTCACAACAGGTCTATGCTCGTCCTCCCCAAGGCATTCCATATTAACAATGTTAGTATCAAATGTCTCAACAGGGGATGCAGACCGCAAATCACCAATGATTTCAACTGGTGATGACTCTTTTTCAAATGCAATGATTTTAATTGGTGAAGACTGGTTATCAATCCCAGCATTAACCAGAGATGGCTTGTTATGTACTGGTGTTTCAGCTGCAACATAAGAAAAAAAATACGTAATTCTCAGTACCTCAAATAGAACGCGCATGTTTGAATCAGCAGTGACCACAAGACTTGAACTTCCGGGTCAACAACACTTTGTTCTACACTACAAACCCAGCGTATTACACAATGTTCTGCACAGGATGGCAACTTCCACGAGTACAAAGTGTACGTACAATTTTCGTGGGAAGTACAATATTTAAGAAATTGACAAGAAATCACAGTATTTAAAAATATATGCACAGCTTGCAGCCCATTTCACCCATACATTCCACATTTCTGATTGCAAATCACAAATAACCTCTTTGTAGTCTATTTACAAACCGGAAATGAGGAATTCCTCCAAGTAGCGTAAAAAGTCCAAAATTTCGACATGTTTTAAATAATTGTTCTTGAAAATCTGACATGTTATTAGAATACGGAATTAAGGTGCATTTTTCAGAATAGAAATCAGCAAATGAAAAAAATAGGGATGATAGTGTGCTTGGCTAGTTTTAAAAAAAAATGGAATCTGTCAAATTTAAGTAAACTTTCCCATGTTTCACGGTAAAAGCAAAGGTCGTGGCCGAGTTGTAGGCTCAAAACAATTCAACAAATTTATTTTTTGTACATTATTATAAAATCACTACTGAGTAATAATCAACAATTGTGAAACGCAGCATGACCTGATTTCGCAACCATGATCTTCTGCTAACACAATGCTCTTGTGTTCTTTACCAATAAAATAAATATCTCTCAGCCAATCAGAAACTCTGATTAACGACTTGGGGGGGGGGGCATTTGGATGCCCAGATCGATTTTTTTTCCATTTAGGGGAAAACCAAAACTGATCTAAATTTTCAATTTTCAAAATTTTCTTTGTGAATCCAAAAATTTAGAGGCCAATAAAATATAGAAACCCTGGCAAGTAACAAAAGCGTGGCGAATTCTCACGGTACTCTGCCTTTCCTAAAGTATCAAACACTCTCGGAAAGTTTTTCAACCTGGTTGACTGCATACAACTTCTCAATACAATGAAATAGATATTTTTGAAAATTGGTGATAATGATAGGCCAATGTGTATCTGAAGAATTGGATATAGATGATTTGAATAAAAATCCTAAAAATTCAGATTGAAAACAAGTCTATTGAAAAAGTGCTTCTAATGGAGAAAATTATGTATAATAAAAAGTCATCATGTTTGAATGAAATGTTCTGATTGGTTGGAGGAGAGGCACATGGATTTTCATGAAACGCTAACAAAAAAATGTAGCACTGGTATACCACTCATTGCATATATTTGCAAACATGCCAAATATTATATTGCATGCTGGATTATTATGATACAACTTCTTATTTTGACCTTGTACAACACTCTGTAGTCAAGAGGAAATGAAGTAGGGACAAAATTCATATACATTCACTTGATGCAGTGATTCAAATTTAGCATAACATCTAGTCCAGCCCAACCATGGCGAAATGAAGTAGGGACAAAATTCATTTACATTCACTTGATGCAGTGATTCAAATTTAGCATAACATCTAGTCCAGCCCAACTATGGTGAAATGAAGTAGGGACAAAATTCATATACATTCACTTGATGTAGTGATTCAAATTTAGCATAACATCTAGTCCAGCCCAACCATGGCGAAATGAAGTAGGGACAAAATTCATATACATTCACTTGATGCAGTGATTCAAATTTAGCATAACATCAAGTCTAGTCCAACCATGGGAATTTCATTCTTTTATACGACAGTTACATGACCCTGACACGTAGATATTCTTTGCACATGCACTACTTTTCCTTGCATAACTGGGTTCCATAAGACTTCTATGAAACATGGTCACACAAATAATTGTTTTTATAAATTACAACTGGTGTGACAAAAATGTGTGAGATAAAACTTGTGAACAAGGAAAGAAGTTTACCTGGGATTATTACAGATACTTCGTCAAAAGATGGCGGCGTGTTACTTCTCTTCATTGGTGTAGATACTCTAATAGCAAACAAAATTTGAAAAAATAGACTTGAGCATTAGTCATTTGGAACTTGTGTAAACAATGGCAACAAAAGTCGACAAAGTTAAAGTTGCCCTTTGAGATCATATACTGTAAAATACTTTATTTTAGCTGGAATTCATTTTCACTGAATAGATTTTGGATGTTTTGTATGGATTTAATTTTCACTCCATCACCGAAAATAGTGTATATATGTATAGGTCAGAGCATGGTACCTCACAAACTTGCAAAGTTAGAATACAACTTTAAGTTTAGTGAGTTTTTAATCTTGTGATTGCAGTCAATCAATAATTGATAATTTCTGTTGCTTAGAGCAACGAAATAAATCATATTTTGTCTTCAAGTCTTGCATGAAACTGCAAAATACCCTTAAAAATAAAGGCACACAAGTAAATCCATGAAATGAAATACGCTATCATTAAATGAAATGTACCAACCGTCTGTTACATATACGTCTGCCAAAGCATGGACTTGAGGCATTCAGTAACTCATCAAAGCCGATAAATGACGCGACTGTGAAGTCAAAACCTTGAGTGGGCTGTCGCGTAGTCACCGTACTATGAACAGAATTAGCAGATGGCTTTGCTGCAAATGAAGCAAATTTACAATTATTGTTTTTTTATGTCAAATATGGGCCTAACACAATTCCAATAAATTGTTGAGATTGATCAATGATGTTTCATTTAGTTAAGTGATTGGTCATTTCCCATTTAAAGTCAGTTTATGTTGTTACAAAAATTAACTACAAGTTGTATTTAACAAGTTATTGTCAATGACACGTCCCTGTTCCGTTCATATTTGAGTGACATATACATTCAAAGCAGATCATGTCCGAAATGCACCTGCATATGTACAACACATTGTACTAAATCTGAACAAAATCCATCCATGCATGACTGAGATCTGGTTCCGGAATTGTGAAAATACGTGATTTTAATGCATTTTCGGTCTTAAAATGGCCATCATTCAGCTATTGTTAAGCGGATCATGAAACAAATGCACATATCTATTTGTGACATGATGCACCATGTGTGTGTGAAGTTTGAACTTGATCAATCCAGACATGTCTTCGATACGGATCCAGAACTGAATTCTTTAAGAAAATGGCCGCCAGTCGGCCATTTCGAACTTGATCCGGGAAAAAAAATGACGTGCATCAAGGTCCTATTATGTTTAATGTAAGTACCAAATTTGAACGAAATCCGTCCATGCATAACTGAGATCCGGGTTCGGAATGGTGAAAATGTGCGATTTCAATGCATTTTCGGCCTTAAAGCGGCCGCCATTTGGCTATCGTTAATGGGATCATGAAACAAATGCACATACATATTTGTGACATGATGTACCTTGTGTGTGTGAAGTTTGAACTTGATCAATCCAGACATGTCTCTGATACGGATCCAGAACTGAATTCTTTAAAACAAAATGGCTGCCAGTCGGCCATTTCGAACTTGATCCGAAAAAAAAAATGACGTGCATCAAGGTCCTATTATGTTTAATGTATGTACCAAATTTGAACGAAATCCGTCCATGCATAACTGAGATCCAGGTCCGGAATGGTGAAAATGTGCGATTTTGATGCATTTTCGGCCTTAAAATGGCCGCTATTCGGCTATCGTTAATCGGATCATGAAAAAAATGCATGTGCATATGTCCCATATAATGTGTGATGTACGAGTGAAGTTTGAACATAATCGGTCCATGCATGTTCGAGATACAGGTGATCACGGACGGACGCACGGACGCACACAGGGCAAAACATAAGTCCCCGTTTTCGGACTCCGTCCGAACGGGGACTAAAAAACCATTAAAATGTTCCAGCATTTATCAATTACATTATTGTACAAATAATTTCTTTTCGAAAAAAATAATTTTGAATGTATTCTGAGGCATATGAGAACTGAAAACTGAGTACTATGAAAATGATGGCAATAAACAAATACTGACTTACAATCTGGAATAGTTGATTTTTTTGCGACGGCATTCTGAAAACAAAACAAACAAGTTGTAACATTTTGAAATAAAGTTATCGTTGAAACCATAGGTGTGTTTTGATGTTGACAATTTCTATACATTTACTGATCTATTCCAATTTAATGAGTAATTCCACGTTATGTGTTTATAGATGTTATACATAATTATTTTACTCAGTTTGTATAGAAATCTATCGAAAACATTCTTTTCTGTTTGATATTCCATTATTAATTTAGTAGGCCAACACTAATTGGTTGACATCTGTTTGCATGGAAAATGCCTTAATGTTCTATTCCCTTTTTTAAAGTTAATGGTAGTTCTGTTCTAGTTTTGTTTGTGCTCAACTGTATGAGTAGGTTAATTCATCCGTTGACTATGCAATGTTCATGTTTCATGTAATTACCAGAAGTTTACATTTGTAAATTCATTTGAAGTGTTTCAGATGTGATGTCAGAAATACCTTAGAATAAAATTTTTATTGGACAATTTCAGTTAAAAAAAATAAAACTTTTCTGTGATTCAAACAATATTATAGTGCTGTATTCCAAATTGATTTGTGCATGTGTCAAAATTTTCTTTGCCTACTCCTGAAAAGATGACCTTTGTATTACTCGTACATGTACATGTGATCAGAAAAGCCTGCCCAAAAAAATAAAGTTCAGTTAAATTGTTTAGAAACCAAAACCATTAGACATGATTAGACATGAACAATTCTGACAAGTTGACCATCATTAGCAGGGCAATTATTTTTGCAAAAAATTTCATTGGAACTTTTAGTTCATTTGAATTCATGAATATGAACCAAGTTGTCATGCCAACTCAGATTGCTAATGGAAAGTACATGTATATAGAAATCACCAGTTACACGTTTTGTTTACACACTGAGGTATTACGCACATATTCATATTTACATTTGACCGCATTAGCGCCCAGGGTCCTCAACTCAGAAAATCATGTTTTTTCCCCATAAATTCCCAAAGACTTTCCGGAAACACAAAGTGGTAGTGAATTTTCGATGTCTAAGTACGATCTGTTGGAACTGATTTCGACGAATAAGCGACATGGTTGTTTTTTTTTCAAAATAAACTTTTAACTAGCAATTTTTGATAGGTAACCTGAATGGCATGAAATATTTACCACATTTTACTTTTATTAACAGAACAATGTTGAAGTGCAGTTTACACACGGTTACTGTGGTCTACACATTCACGCATTCGTTAAGCAATGATCAAAGACCAAGTTTTAAGGTAGCATTATGAAGGGGTGAGCACTTTGCCAAATGCGACCCCCCCCCCCCCCCGAGTATAAAAATCTTGCATAGTGGGGGGGGGGGGGTGACCAGGCATAAGCACTAACACTGTCAAGTACGATATATGAACACATGCATTCATATTATAATTATATGTATAATAGTATATATATATATTATATACACACAGGTAAAATATAATCCCAATATCAGCAAAACGAACATCCTTTTGATGAATACATGTATAAACAATACAATCACATACCTTCTTTTGAAGCTCCTTTTGTTTTGAAGCTAACCTGGCAGAAAATCTTGTCCGCTCATGATTTCTGACTTGAGCCTGTAAAATTCACATTGAACACTGTAGAGCATCTACATATATATCATTTTTCACTCAGTTACAATAATTGTTTTTGGGGCAAATGTCTTTTTGGAAAGATTGTGAACATCTCATATGGACATTTGACTAATCTTTATTCATTCGTACAAATTAAAATAAAGATTATTAGTTTGCGCGTTTCAATTTAGGTTGTCTATGCTTATTTTGCCCATGCTGCAAAATATACCTGACTATCTTTTTCAGTGTGCCCATGTTTATGTTTGCGCAATTATTACAAATGCATTATCAAGTCGGTAATATTGAAATATTCACAGACCCTTACAATGGTAAAAATAACTCGAGTTTGCGTATTTACTATTATAGTAATGCATTACAATGTTGAAATATTCATAGCCGGTACAATATTGTAAACAAATTTGCGCAACTATAAAAAAAGCAGTGCACTAAGTAAACGATGTTGAAATAAGTATTCAAAGCCAGCACAAATTTGCATACAAGTTGCGTAATTATAGTACCGTTGGATGTAAAAAAATTATTAGATCGATGTGTGGAGCACAAAAGAGAAAGGTTGCTAAGGTTACGCGCCTGTTCATCGCACGACTTGGGGAGGGGGATCAAACTTCGGTCAACACACACTTGATGTCAGCATCAACGTGCAGCAAGTTTCGCAAAAAAGTACTCTGTGCTCTCGCTGTCGCTCGCAAATGTCGTAAATTACGAAATTTGGACAAGATTTACAAACAAACAAAATATCTATTAGTAGGATTTACGAACACATTTTGTACAAAATACCCACGCAAATCACCCTCATTTAATTGTCAAGACTCGACAGTGATCATCACGCGTGTTACGGTTTGAGTGATTGTCATTTTAAAGTTAAACAATGTCCCGTTACTTCTAAGATTGCAACAATTGTTACATGGTGATCGCGATCAACACGGAACTGCCACTGAATGTATTTTTCCCATTCTAAAGTTATTTTGGTGTCATCGCACATGCGTAGTTTAGTCGACATGTGTTTCAAGAGGGTGCTGGACATCTCGACCTATTTTTCATTGGACAACTCGACCCTAACCCTAGACCCACCTATTTCAGACGACCCGCCACCTCGACCCTACCCAATAGAGTCGTAAACCCAGTGCGCATAGACCACAGTGTTTGTTTCACTGATTTATTATTTTTTGCTGTTTATTTCACAGCACGCGACCCCTGAAAGTGACGTCATTTTTGGATTGATCCATTGCGCTTAATGGGTGATAAGTTATTCTTCAAGGAGGTGACACCGAAACGTGTTGCCACTAATATTGACACATAACAAAGTGCGTGAAATGGCGTTAACAAACTACTAGTATTTGTTTTTATCTTGTAGACATGCAGACTTGTATTTGAAGCACCGCGCGTGTTATTTAAGATTGGCTAAATATTAAATCAATTCGATCATGTTCTCCGTGTTCAATGTTTCGAATCAATAGATGTTCATTCAAACACAGCATTCATATACAGCACGATACACAGGATCGCGATTTTTTCGAAGGGCAACATTATCAACGTTGAACTAGATAGATGTTCGCGTCGCCACACTTAGATAGGGTCGGGTCGATGCAGTGGGTCGAGCTGCCCAGGGTGTCTGGGTCGAGATGTCCAATTTGGGTCAAAGTGTCTTGGGTCGAGAAATTGTTGGGTCGAGATGTCTAGAAATCTTTCAAGATACCCCGCGACTTTACTCTCAGTATGGGACGGTTTCATGTCGCCCTTATCAAACGCGCGATTTGTTTATTTATTGAAAATGGAGACTACATCAAAAAGGAGCAGACAACTGCTTGACGAGTATTTTTCACGACGAGATGGAGAAACCGCTAAATCGTGTTCAGAACCAGAAACCCATGGGTGTCCTAACCCTGACAGCACCAAGAAACGAAAAGTTGATTGTACTGCAGCACGATTTCAGAAATAATGGAAGGTTAAATGCGGTTCCGTAGCTCTTTGGTGCGACCACAGTCAGCTGGCGCACACGTGATAATAAAATAAATACGATATTTACTATATGGGGGGCCACCATCTTGAATGACGCATAAAACTAAATAAGAGACAAGTTGTGAAACGTGTTTTTCAGATTCCTACAAATCAGGATAAAAATATCAATATTTCACAAAAATACGGTCCGTTGGTGTTGTATTAAGCCAACCGATAACAAAATTCAGCCGAATTCATCGTTTTTGTGTGGAAAAATCCCTTGCATACGAACACCTAATTACGCGAAGAAGCTGTAACACTAATTTTGAAACCGAAATTGTCATCTAAGCGTTAGGCCGTCGCCGATTGGCTGCTGCGCTGGAATGCCAATTTTTAGTTTCAAATACCCCAGCTTACTTCATAATAATATTGATTGGCATGGAGTTTTTTTCTGAGAAATTTCCCGTGAAAATTTATTCACAGGATGACGTGTGTTCTAGGCAGTGAACTTAGTGAACTTTTGAATGATGACTAATTTCCCCACTGTTAACAATGTGAGCTTATCATGAATATGTTTAATTAATACTGAGTTATTCAAATAAAGGTTCTGGTGTTTACATTGCATATTTTGTTGTTATGTTTTGTTGTACCATCATAAATGGTACATTTTGTGGAGCAGACTGCCTAATTTGATGTCATGAAATTACACACAAAATTAGAGCTCAGGTTGCACCAGCAAGCACCATTTTCAGCATGCTGTTCTTGTTTTCGGTGGACGACAGAGGGGACACCTCCCTCTCCTTCTCTCTTCCCCGTTGTGCTCGGTCGCGGGAAAATGCTCCGCAGTTTCCAGACAAAGTTTACTAATACTTTTTTTTCTTGATTAGTAAATTTACTATTACCTAGCAAATTCCAGAGAGAGCCCAGGTACTGTGTCCCCAAAATGATGTCGTTGATCACTCGGCATCTTCGCTAGCCAAGGTCTAAGTTTATTCGGCCAAGCCTCTAAACAGACTTTGGCAGAACGACCATCAAATGTGCATATTCTAACAGCGCCCCCAGTAGTCAGTTGCGGCTAATCATTGTCCAATCAGTTTGCGCGTTACAAATCCCTCTTTGGAGTTTCATTTTAAACAAAATAGCGGCATCCATGAATCGTGATATTTGTGATGATAAAATTGCGAAAGTTTTCGGTGTTGGTGCCCTCAAGACTCATCAGGTACAAGCAATCGACGCAGTTTTGTGTGGGAAGGATGTCTTTATAGCGACAAAAACAGGAAGTGGAATTTTGTTTTATAATTTAGTACGTCCAAGCTGATTGGCCGCCTTGTTTCGAGGCGCTCCCAATCAGATCTCACTGCTTAAGATACGCAATTAGCCTATGCGATCCCGCACAGTATCGTGTAGAGGCCTATAGGTCGAAGACAACGGACCGTGCGATTCAAACGATGATGACTCAGTTGTCTCGGCGCATGTTGTACCAAGTCCATGATACACCCCGTTTCGACTTTGGCTTGCTTTTCCTTCTTAGTGCATGTTCTTGTTTATGTAAAATGCGACCTTTCAACAATGTATTAACACTTTGAATTTATACTTCGGGTGGGTGATTATATTTGGTCACGCAAACATTAATCTTTCCAAACATTTTCTGAGACTATGCATGATGTTTATTCACAAAATAATGCGATCATATTTTATATTATGTTGATCTCTACGTCTTTCTGGATTGCTTTGTGATTTCATTCCAAGGCTCAGGCAAATAAAATTCGGACAATAGTATGTCAACATTGTATAAATACACCTTGTACATATAGTATTACCACTCAAAACCAAACTGCCCTTTTCAGGACCAATACATTCGACGATAGAGTATACCAAAAGAAAATCTTTTTATGTCATGTTTTCTCCAACGCGTTGCAACTTCACAGTGAATTATTTTTAGCGTCATATTTGAAATGGCACGCATGATGCCGGACGAGTCTGTTAAAATGTTTGTTGGTTCAGTCAGGCAATGTGTGGACCAAAACATCATCCACTATTTGAAACACTGTCCATGAGCGAGGTTGAGGATGGGCAGGGTATCAGTCGAATCTGGTATATAGAGCACTTGTGGGGAAGGAGACTGAGCTTGATTCATTTCTGGTTCTTACCTTTGGTTTTATTTTGCCTGGCTGCCCAGAAGAAAACCACTGCTTGTCATCATATACAATATGAGCAACTTTAAATATTTTCTTCTTGTGCTTTGCATTTCCGGCTTTTTTCGCTTTCTCTTTCTTATACAATGCCAGTTTTTCAACTAGAGTTAATTTACGTTCAGGACTGGAAGAAACTATGACAAACAAATGATAAATGAAGTGATTCGTGTGCACATTAATGTGTGTTGATCAATACTGACTGATCAGGTAGGCTTTATAAAGTTTTGATCAATACTAGCATAGAATTCTAGCAGAATTCCACTCATTTTTAGTCAACTTTAATGTACATCTACAACACTTGTATATCTCAATACAGTCAATACCCATTCACATTTATATAAATGTCACTATGAAATGTCATAAGCATTACTGCAGCATTTGAGCTGGTCAATAAATAAAAAGATGTTTTATTCCCAGATACATAAATATCTTAATGTGTGTGTTAGGTATGTATGGTTGTATGTTCAGTCAATTAAGTTACGTTTGATCACAGTCCCTCTATCATAGTGGGACTGTGGTTTGATCCAAAGTGCGTGTAACTGAAATATCGAAGTAAACTATAATAGCAGTGAGAAATAAAGTGAAAATAATCTGCCAATATATGTAACACCACACATTCTAGGAATAGGCTACCATCATATTAACAGATGCCCTACTGTACAGCATCTTATTGTAAAAAGACAAGAATTGCACCACAATTGAACTGAAACACCGAGAACGACAACAGACTGTTTACTATCACGCTACGTAAAAATACCATTGTTTCTTCGAACAGCCAAGCAAGTCCTACTGTTCAAGTTTTGCTAAAGTATTGAGCTAATATCATGCACCCTGGCAAACATATGCACTACCATGGAATAGCATGTGCATTACTGGCTAAGCAAAGTTAAAAATTCCATTTTTTTCATATCTTTTCTAGGACCAAATTGTTGTTTCTATTCCAAAAATATACACACTATTTCGGAAGAGTAAAGCATGTACGTACAGAAAGAGTTCCTTTTGTACCTTAATGCTTTAATGCACGTGCTCATTCGCCACGAGATGCAACTAATATAAGGGGAACAGGCAGGTAAATCGTTTTCATGATAAAAAAGCTATTTTGTGTTTCAATCAAATTTATTTTCACAGCAATTAATTTCATTATTTTGAAGTTTTGAGCACTGATTAGCATAAATTGCTTACCTGTAAGCGGACTGCCGATATTCCGACGTTTATCTGTCTCCTGACCTCTCCTTGATTTCCGCAGGGCAGCCCTTTCCGTGGCTCGAACATTCCGTGACACTTCGGCCACGCCGAAGCGCCCACCAACAATGCCTCTAGATTTATATATTGAATTCATTTTCAGCGAAAAAACTTACACACCGTACTGCCAAGAACGAAATGAAGGTTTTCTTTTTGAAAATTGTGGATTTAAATCAAACAGCGCGTTGATTGGTTAAAATATGCGCATGCGGGCTAAACCCAGAGTAGTTGTATGACACGATTGGTTGAAATAATAACCTAATTAAATATATCATGAGCAATGAAAAACTCGTCTTTTCAGTAAACTTTAGATTGTCACAGTCTGGGCGATTTATTTCTTAAATAAAAAAAAAATAGCGAAATGGAGGTGTTAACGCGAAATCCCCTGTAACCGCGAAATCACCCAGACTGGACGTTTTTGCCGCGCCCTCTGTGGTGAAAGCAGGGACTAGTGTGTACCTGAAGACTTCACTTTTCTTCCACCTGCTTTTCTTCCAAGTTTCTCGATCGTCAATCATAACAAAGAAATTACAAATTATTTTAATGGAGAGAAGACGCCTGCGTGTAGCTTTATCTCGCCTGGGTTACAGTGAAGCGCGATCTGCACAGAAGACAATAATTGATGGTTTTACTGGCGGCCACGACGTTTTCGTTGCCCTTCCGACCGGAAGTGGCAAATCGATTACATTTGAAGTTGCTCCGTTCTGTTTCTCTTGCTGTTCTGTGTCACTTCCTGGATTTGGCGTTTGTAAACATCTACTTGTTTTCGATCTCTAATTATCTATGTTGTTTCTGTGAACCGTCTCTTCAAATTTTCGGTAATCTTGACTATTGTTCGTACTTAATTTAGGCGTGGATGTACTTAGTACCATCCATGATTTAGGCTACCACGACACATAGTTCCGTATTGAAATATTGTTCAATTTTAGCTTCAATATACGCTCTATTCCTAAATAGACTTCTGTTTTTCCATTTGTTTTGAATAATTTTACCCGATCTGTGGCCTTAACCTCTTTACAGCAAATGACACATACTTATACAAGGGAATAAGCCCGGGGGGGGGGGGTCACTCTATATTAAAACTTTACACCATATGCGTTCTTGCTAAAAAAAATAATAGGCCCCTAGGGCTGGCAGCACATTGGCAAACCATACCCCTTATTGCGGGCGCAATGTAAATTTAGTACCCTCTAGAGCAGACACATTGAAGAAAAAACACCCCATATTTCAGACACATATTGAGAACATCTTACCCTATATTGCGAGCATTCTCTGCTGTTTTTTTTTTTTTTTTTTTTTTTGCAATCAAGTAGAGTGTGATCAACTCAAACAAGTTACTATGTATGCAACTCCTGTTGGTGTCATTCATTTTAGATGAAGAAAGATGAAAACTATTGACATGATTATAAATATGATCATTTATTTTATAGTTTAATGCACACAACTTCGCCAGGATTTTTATTCCCTCAGATATTATTGCGCAATTTTATGTTCAGCTCCGGGTGACTTTGGCATGATTACAGGACAGAAAAGCCAGAAAAAAGCAAGAACTGGATGCAAATGAGACCGAGGCGCGAAAGAAGTTTCGGAAGTGTGTATGACTCTGTGGAATGACTTTCTGTATGTTGCTTATTGTAATCGACGAAACGAAACAAAACGGGATAACATACATAATAAAAATTAAACAGTGATCAGTGAAGGAAAATGGGTTTTATACGCACAATATTTACAATCTATTTGCCGAAAATAATAATATTTAATACGTATATGGCTTGTTTCGCTAATTAGATAATCAAAAATCTTAAACATTAAACATTTGCTGAAAATAACGGGGATTTTATGATTAGTGAATGGTTCGTTTCGCTAATTATAGATAATTGTTTTATGATTAGTGAATGGTTCGTTTCGCTAATTATAGATAATTGTTTTATGAAGTTTTATACACGACTGCAAGTTGAAAACACTGGTTAAGTTTCGTCCGATATTTGTGAGTATTGTATCTGCAATTTAATAAGACTCTGTTTCGCCGCGTGATTGTAGATTTTCGATTAGCTGTAATTAGCGAAACGAACCATTTACTGATTATATTGTTATTATCGGCAAATGTTTTATTTCGATATATACTTATACTGAAAGGTGAATATACTGGTCAAGTTTTGTCCGACAGTTGTAAATTTTGTACGTGTAAGAACTGTGACAAATTGTCACTATTTTGGATGTTATTTGTTATGGTCTAGTAATTTGTGTTTGTATGTAGGTCATAGTACTGTAACTCATCACATGATATACTCAATAGTGCTAAGTCTGTTGCTTAGTAACTAGTGTACATGAATCAGGTCATAGTTTAATTAGCAGTGTGCTTGTATGCGAGTGTGAATTGAAAGTTAGTGGTATGCACTTACAGGTGGGTGTATGGAAGTAGGCTGGAGTGATGAATAGAACTGCTTTTGTGATGCAAAGTAGGTCAGTGTACTTGGTAATTCTGCAGTGTGATGTGGTTAGTTGTCCATCAGTTGTTCAGGAGTGAGCATCTCCGGCAATTCTACTCGAGGTGACTCGTAATTTTACTATCAACTGGCAAGGCGTTCAGGCTTTGAGTTGGTGGGAGTCAGTGGTGACTTTGCTGTATTTGGTAAATATATAGAGTAGAGGTCTGCCAAATTGGTCTTGCAGCTTGGGGATATTCCTGAGACTTTGAGTTTCTAACCTTTGGTGAGGGAGATGGACAAGACGCCAACACATAGAAACTGTAAGTTGAGATTTCTGTTTAATCATTTCATAGTACGTAGTTCATTCAACTGTATCGGGTACGGTAGCCCGATTAAATACATCCATACTAGTATTATGTTTCTTTAGTTGTGTTTAAAACAGCAGGTATTATGGAATGTACTTGTCCCTTTTCCAGATGACCTGTGAGTGGTGAGCCGTCGTAGCGCATGTAGCATGGAGTGCAGTCTGAGTGGAAGGATGTGAAGTGGAATTCTGGATTGTGTGGAGTGAAGCAAGTGTGGAGCAAGTGCACGTTTGAACTTGCCGGACATTGGGACAGTCTGAACTTGTGTGACGTGTTCATGGTCTAACCGGTTGTATTACCAACTTATAATACTATTTAATTTACTGCTTGTATTTATAACGTGTATGCTTCACGCATTATTGTAATTTAGGTGACCGTGTAGTCTAGTTTGTCTTATAATTGTATGCCGTTTTATGGATTGTGACATGTATTAATGTAACTAGTAATATCATCCTATTGTGTATAGAACTCACTACTAGCTTAATAAAGCGTATTAATTCTGAACCGCACACTGGCGTGATTTCTGCTTGTTATTTATATTGCATGTGCTGCCTGTAACATTACTTGGCGATGTAGTGTAAGAAGCAAACAGTTAATGTTAGTTAATGTAACATGTACGGCAACCAGGCCCGTAGTTTTTTGTTTGTTTTTTGTTTTTTTTTGGGGGGGGGGGGGTGAACCCCCTAAATTTTAGAAGTGAATAGATTTAAGATCGTAGATTAGAACATAATAAAGTAACATAACATAGTAGAGACATTAAGATGCGCATACGAGAACGGAACGAGAACGGATACGTCACTGCTTTGTGCATGACCTTCGCGCGAACCAATGACGTCATCGGTTGCCTGGTCGTTCGGCAGTCGTTTTGAACGTGATCAAGGTGACTGACTCGTAGTTGATTTCCGAGAGCTTTTCTCGCTGTCAATTTTGAATAATTTTCATTGACATTGATAAAATGTTTTATATTAGAGTGTTTTTGAATATTTATGATGAAATAAGAAATATTGGATGCATTTTAGCTGACATTTATACCCACAGAAAACGCATGATATTGATCTGCTGAAAGAGGATTCGGCAAACAGGCCTAGGACCTCAGCAGAGTGGATGGAAATAGTGAGAGCTCTGTCAAAATGTCTGTGAACTAACTACTAATTCTGATTCCGGACGTGAAATGACATAACAAATTAATTTAGGTAGTTATTGTTGCCCAATGAGAGACGGATTGACATGGTTCTGGTTTCAGTTACGTTCCCGTTGTGGGCGCTTGTACTTAATCGTTTTCTGACACCCGAGAACGTAACGCAAACGAAATTAGAACATCACGTTACGTTCCCGTTACGTACGCAAATCTTAAACTCTCTAATGAGCATTTTAATGGCAACGCGCTTTAAATGTCAATTGTGAAGTTACGTCCTCTCGGCTCAACAGCAGCAAATAAAAAAAGAGTTGTTATAAACAGGCAAGCTTTTATTCGGTAATTCCGCGATGGTGTAATGAAGATCGCGTTCAAGCAGCTGATGTTAAATATTAAAACAACATTGAAACAATAATGTAATGGTAGTCACTCTCTAAAGAATGTAGTGGTCCTGAATAGAGCACTTTGTCTTGTGCTAGTGTTCGCTCAGTTAGTAAAGTGTGGGGATCGAACGGGATTGACACAACACCACACTGTACTTTCCTAGTCTGGTTCATTAGTTTTGTATTCTTCAAGTCAATGATGGCATATATACTATTTTGTTCCAAGTGTATCAGCCAAATGTAGTTAACTTATTGTATTAGTACGTGTAGCCTGTGTTATTGGACAATGGTGTACAGCTACGGGTTGAACAGATCATTAAAAACATGCCGAAGATTTATCATCACGAGTTGTAAAGGTCGAAGAGCTTCTTGCAGCCAACAATTTACCCTAGTGTTGCTTCAGCACTGAAACTATGCGATGAATCATATTTTTTACACGTTTTACTATATTTTTAATGGGTTCAGAAAAAGGAGATGTAGTCATTGAAGTCTATTGAGACGGCTGCTAAACTGCCATTATATGCATATTATTTTACCGCCCTCTAAAAACAGATTTACAGTGAATCAAAAAAAATTACTGTAAGAAACTTGGTGGCATGCCATTGGTTAGTGCATTTAATTTGTTTGATGCAATCATTGTGCCAGCTATATCTTGTGGTAGCGATATGCGGGTACAAAAAATCGGAAATCGAGAGGGTACAGATAACATTTTGCAGATATCTACTTAGCGTTAATAGTTGTAAAAACAATGTAGCGATGTTGGACGAACGTGGAAGGCTGCCATTATGCTGTGGTTATTTCAAGCGTATCTCATATTGGTTGAAATTACTGAAACCCCAAAACATGTTATACCATGTTTAAACGATTAGACAAGACCGGCAGACTTGCTTGGGAAACCCACATAAAAATCTCCTGTTCAAATATAGTTTCGGCATTGTCTGGTTTGAAAAACAGGTTGGAGATACTACAAATTTCTTTGAAATATTTACTCAAAGAATAAAAGAAATTGTCTGCAAGAATGGCATGCCTCAATTTCACAATTATCCAGGCTGTGTACTTTCTGAAAAATCAATATAGTATTTATAATCTGGGAGATTTATTAGCAATTATATAAAATGTTTACGAATTGACGTCATGAATGTGTCGCGTATACGTTGCAATGTTTTTTTGTTTTTTAACATAAAATATATGAATATGTAAATGGCGAAAGGCGGGTTACCGCGAAGCCGGGTAAACCGGGTCCATTCATCAAATATTTTATTGAAAAACACTTGAGACTTGTGGAAATCTATATATGAGAACGGCAGGCAGATTATATAGCAGCTATGAAATCCTTTGGTAGAATTTGTCGTGAATTTTTGTTTTAAAAATTGTGTTGTGTAGGACGCACTAAATATATTGCCTACTACATTGGTCCGTTTTAACATGTGCCTTAGTGCACATTGTCGCCGAAATAATCCATATACAAACACCCCATAACAAACACGCAATAGCCCAGGCCCTAGAGAAACTTAAAGTAACTTCCGTGAGTGAAGTGTCCCCTGACATTAATTGCTTCAGTAACATCCAGCCACGTAAAGTGAAACAAACCCCCGCACGATCGTAGGAAAGGGTACCATTCCCATGAATGCCGTTTCAAAATTCAATTTTACATCATGATGAATATACACCCTTATTGTTTAGTTGTTTGTATTCAAAAATGTTCTTATTCAAGAATTCAAATACCGAGTCCCAGCCCTGAAATTATAGTACTGTGGATGTCGCCCTCGACAGATAAGTTAGTTTTACTTTTACCTCAATGGAGATTGTATATTTGTTGCACTTGCGTGAATTGAACATAAATATTAGAGGTCAAAGTTCATCAAAATACATGATATGCTTGTCTTTTATATCCCATATGGAA
The DNA here is from genome assembly GCF_978046115.1 of Saccoglossus kowalevskii. NCBI lineage: Eukaryota > Metazoa > Hemichordata > Enteropneusta > Harrimaniidae > Saccoglossus > Saccoglossus kowalevskii. Next base: position 29,931,842 of record NC_140658.1, read on the forward strand.
GTACGAATATTTGTGTCACTGTAAATACAATTGAGCCACCCCGAAAGGTTTGTACAACCCATTTCAGGAGTTAATTGTTGCAATGATAACAACACTTTATCGCCCATATCCACTATCGAAAGCTTCTCCATGATCGCTGACCCGAGTAAGAGATGTGAGAACCGGTTAATAATATTTCATATTTGTGTGCACGATTCCTTGCGTATGCATTTACCTGTATTCATTAAAACCGGGCAAGTGAAACAAATAATCAACATAATAACATTACGCTACATTTCACGTATCACTAGATGTGTTGGTTATATAAATGTCCCATCCTATCAATTTGTTATGTCACGGTAGAATAACAGATGAACATTTCTTGACTCTATAACTTCAAGTTCATAATGTTACCCTAATTTTTGTCGTTCATTTTACAGACTGGAGACCTGACAAAAAAAATCTCGTAAGTATGCAAATCGAGTAGTATATACTGTTGGGATGGTGGTGCCATGTTATGTTATGTCAGGTTAGGCCTTGTTGGAAGCAGCCTCAAATGCAAATGTGCAGATATAAATATGTTGATATGAATGAACCTTTCACAGACTACCGAGGTCGAAAGCATGGTTTGTGCTTTGGGTACATTTATAATGTTCTTTGTAGATTGCATTGAACAAATTACGTGTATGAATGGCAATTGTTTTATTAGGAGGAGGGGGGTGATCCCCCTGACCACTTGTATTATTTATATACGAGTTTGAAAGTCACCAACTTTTGGTAAAAACGATTACGATCACAGAATCGAAATTCTTCAAAATTCACTACTTGAAATATTTTGTTTTTTCAAGAAAAACCCACCATTTGAAACGATTTTACAAGAAAATCACACCCACAAATATACGACCTTTTCGCCTAAGGTGTACGTTATGACAATCACCCTGTGTCCTAGATACATTTCATATCATGCTGTCGTCACCCGAAACTGGAGACTGTGTCCGAACCACAGCCATGAATACTATTCTTTAAAACCTATAGTTTAAAACCGATTGGGTTAATATTTCACATCAACACAAACGTACGTATAGCTTGTGTCAAACATGAAATGTTGCCGGTGAGCCGAGGGAGCAATCATCGCCCGTATTCAGACTGCACAAAGATGCACTGCGTCAACTCTAAAGAAATATCAGAATGAAAAAGTCGAACTAGATCATGACAAATTTGAGTTTATTGAAAACTGCCTTGAATTTAGCAAGTCCAAATTTTGGTCTGCAGTTAAATCACGCTAAACAAAGACCGGTAAAGCTGGTGGTCAGAATAGTTTAACCTGCGAACATTTTTATAGTGGGCCCGAGATTGCATCGTCGTTAACAGCACTGTATAACGGAATTCTAAGTAAGTTCTAGATCCTTTTAAGTCTTCTCTGCTAATACCAATAAGCAAAGGGGGTCGGAAGAACATATTGGATGTGGATACCTACCACGGTATTACATTGCTCCCGATAATTTGGTATCTGTTTGAATACATTATTGCTAGGCGAACGTTTGATGAACATGGGAAATGTTACCAGAAACTTCAAAACGATTGTAACTACAGCATTTTGCAAAAGATTATTTGCTACTACCTTGAACGGCACAACAATATATTTCTATGCCTTTCAGAAATAATGAATAGTTTGCTGCATAAGCTGTACTTGGTTGTTGTATACCAAGTATTATTCTACCTGTCTCGCTGACGACACACAGCAATACTTGCTACTGTCAAATTTATTAAAATTATGCTACGTGTCGCAAACAAATACTGTGTTAAGTGACGTATGATTGCCTCATCTGGTAATAGCAAATTTGTGGTTTTTGGTGAAACGAAAAATGTTAAACGACGTATTAGGATACGACGGTCGTTTGTTATAAAGTACAGGTACAAGAAGTTGACAGTCACGTACACCTTGGAATTGAGCTAAACTTTATAATGGTCAGTTTTGGACGTATTTCGGTGGTTTGTCAAAAAAGAAAATGATCCATTTTATGCAGTGTTTGGGATTTCGTCCAGCACACTAGCTGATCCTCGCTTTCGTGGTTGTAGTTTAACTTATCAATTATGAAATACTTCTCATTAAGAGTTAAACGTTATGCTACTAAACTACTAAACCTAAGGTCTACCAGCAGAAACGCATACCGACATAGCTTTTGGCCTTTTGGAGTTGTTGCCGGTGACGCCGCACATTGATACCCGTAAATTGCAGCTACTCGGTAGACCCATTCTAGCTAAGAATAATTTGTATTTTAATCAGATAGCTACGTAGAATTCGTCAATTCCACTTTCATTGTTCAAATGTGTCGTTAGGGGGTTACACTTGATATCACCAGAATTCTCAACAAGTTTAATATCATAAACGTTTTTAAAGTCTACACTTATTAATGGGTATTTCCGTCTAAAGCAAAATGGAAACGAATTATCAATAATGTTGTACGAAGGTATCATATCGATCATTGTGAACTACGCTTGAATGCAATTCAAGACCCCGGTTTGTGAAATATATTATCCATGACTTGGAGCCTTGTGGTATGTATAAATTTAATTGTAAATTTCGACGTATTATACATCACCAATTTATGTAATTTCGGTTATTTCAAAATCATTTTTGCATTCACATTGTAGTTACTGTGACGTCATAAATCATGTTATTAGAATGTCAAGCAAATATTACAGCACGTGTTCTGAAAGATGTATGTAATCACTTTCTAGTGGACGCTTATTGTTAACAGTTGAACAACTTAGATGACACACGTGACGTCTGTTATGTTTTTGTTTAATCTTAGGATATTACAATGAGGATATCTTGAGGATAGATATTGAGGATAGGTTGAATTTATAATATCAGCTTTTTGTTTGCTAATGAACTGCACCATGTATTTGATATGCAGTACATGTGAATACCCTTTACTCAAATTATTCTAGTAGATATCTTTATTTCGTTGTGAGTCCCATTGTAACGTATACAACGCATGTGAATTGAAATTGTTTGTTTCTATGAAATCTAAACACGCGTTGTACGACAACTGCGGCATTACAAGTAACTGAAGTAAATCGAGTTTATTATTTTTGTTGGACAGATCCTGGTAGTGTCAAATGTAGCAAAGTTTATAATAAATAATAGCGTTTATTTTTAAATAAGCAAACATCATATTGGTGGAAGAATATACACTAAAAAAATTATTTTTCATCGAGTCTTCAAAAGTGTTTCGCTTTAGAAACTTCGAAGTTATATCTAATAACCGGCATGTATATGTAGTTTACGTAATCCTTTGATAGAGGGCGCAATTAAGAACTAGTCAACACGTCGCCACGACTTTTTGTCATCTTTACCCCAAGTATATAAGGTCACCACTGGATGGTGTACATTGGGCCACCTCCATGATTGTACAAACAACCTCGCGGAACAAAGCAAACATCAGTAACAGGCAAAAGTTCAGTTGGTAGCACTATTAAGCGGAAACTACGGCGACTGTAGTAAACACCAAACAATACAAGCAACCGTTTCACTTCCGGGTGCTAGGGATTGACTTTCAATAGTTAAGATGCAATCTAGCGACCAAGGTAGACGGTACCCATGTGATATTCACGACATTGGGAAATCTCTTTCAGAGTTACCGTTCAGTGTGACGGTGGAGGACAGGGGCACTCAACAAATCGATCTCAAGTATGGCGATATACTGACTATTTATGCTATAGGTGATATTTCTGGATTTGTCACGCAGCACGAAAAGGCGGGGACGTTCCTGTTCATTCCAGGTACTTATGATGGCACGTTCAGACGGTCCTCAGCCTTGTTCCCCCAGGCAGAGGACCTTCGAGAATCTAACATTACCCAGTACATAAAAGCCACCAAATCGTGGGTTTCGCCCTACAGTAATTTAGACTCTGTCTACTTCGATGATGTTATGCGCATAGTAGACCATGGTTATATTACCGCTGTTCCTCACAACGGACCGGAAGAGGAAATAGAAATGATGATCTGTGAATTAAAAACATATTGCGACGATGGGAAGCAGAAACGAGTCCAAATACCACTATGCGCAGAGGGCAACTTTGAATTAATAGAAGAACCGTCTAATATAAAATTGTTTAAAATATCCGAATTGTCTAATCACACGGAGTACGTCGAGGTGAAAAGTAGGGGATCTCCCGCGTACGTGTGCCAGAACGAGTCTTTAATAAAAGCAGGGCGCAAAATGATTATAGAATTAGAGGTATCGGCCTCCGCCGTTTTGGTTTGGAATGAAAGAACCAAAAAACTGATAGAGATACTTAGTTCGGATATGTTGATCGTGAACTTGGTGTCGCACAATGACCGAACTGACATAACTCGCGACGGTAATATGGGCGTTGGGAACACTATTCATATACTATCACCAGAGAAGGCCGAGTCATTGAAAGGACTCCATCCGTACGCAGATATATCTGACGATATGTCACCAATGCTAAGACACCCAGCGAGGAAACCTGCCCCGTCACCGAAACTGCCGCCTGTCAACGAATCCGTTTATGAAGACACGAAAACACTTCCCGAGAAGATCATCCAATCACCGCCGTTGAAGGCGACAAATAAAGAAATTACAACCGCGAAAAAAACGACAGGTGCTTTACCAAAACAAAAACCGAAGAAAGAAAAATTAAAACTGTTCTCCTTATTCAAATAAGACGTATTACTAAACAATGAGGATTTACACTAACTGTAAATGTGACGTCATTAAATTAACAGTTTGTGGATTGCAACGTACATTTATGCTAAACATATGACATTCAAGGATTACTTCTGTATTTTTCGTTTAACAGTCCCAAAAAGTTGTTTTACTTGGAATACACCTGGCAGGTCATTCAATGTATATCTAGATCTGTGTCACAATCTTATAAAACTGCAAAATCATTTATTTTTACGGGGGATTATCCTCACTGTTTGACCTTTCAGGTTTTCACAGGGTTTTAACATAGCTACTTCTAGAATTAATCGTAAATATACGAGGTAAATAAATGAATGCGTTTATCCAGAAATGGCTTGCTAATTATGCATGTTGTGCATTGCTGTTGTGCAGTCCGACTCTACATTTACATATTACAACAGGTTAGATCGCACTTCATCATATGTCTCTACAACGTATACGAACGTTATGCGTGGATAATCTGAACAGATCCTGGAGTCCATGTTGATGTATAAACTTTGAAATACAGTTGTTATTTAGCTTCGTTCTTCAATCACATCACGTTGTCCAGGCTGCAGTTAAATTTATGTGATTGTTCCAGCATGCTGTAATTGTCTCACATCGATATTATGACTAATTCGGTCTGGTGTCCCTCGACCATTGGACCCTTATGTTTTGTATCAATAATTTACCGCCGATGGTCAAAATACGTTTTATAAACTCAGTGTACACCAATGATGCTAAACTAAACGGCTAATGTACTTTAACGTACAAGAGTTGCGTGACACATGGAAATGGAAATCTGAAGGAACATGATTGACCGAAAAAGTATCATAAATACAGTTTTGCCCCCAGAATCCCACTCGATAGTCCCTAATGTCAATGATTTTCGTGTACTCCAATCGTTAATATTGTTTAGAGAATATTAAGACAATTGTTATATCCACTATCAGCTTGGTTCGTAGTCAACCTGTATATTGTAATTGTATTTGATCTTCCGGAAATTGGATTGAGTGTCCTCGAGGAAATTATTTCAAATATCTGGGTTTTAAAACAAAAGTTTCTTTATGTGATAATAAATCACTTTAAAATCATTTTATCTTATCAACTTTACTTTTTTTTATTTAATAATTCAATCAATCAATCAATCAATCAATCAAACAAGTATTTTATTTTTTTATTGTGTTTTATTTGGTAGTTTTGCTTTTGTTGCCTTGTTTGTCTTACCTGCAATGGGAAACTGTGAACAAGAGTTGTGCTATAAAACAATAAATACATTATATAATTAAGTACTTGTCCAATATACGTTATTAATACAAACACGCACATACTTATGAGATGGTTGTGATCAGTTGTGGCGTGTATCGTGGATGCTCATCCACATGTGTGTTTCCTCAGTCATTAATATACTTGTTTATTCAGTGTTATTTAGTAGAACTATTAGATCATATTCTACTCTATCTGTTCGTCATTATTTTAAAGAATTCCAACTTATATTAGCTGAGATACAACAATTGAAATGTGTTACATGTCTTAAATTATACAGTAGTGCATGTGTCTCTATTGTAAAGAAACAGATTTGAGTTACATAAGCCATTTACTAATAACTACTATACGAACGCAATAGAAGTCAGTTGCATGAGCAAGTTAAAGCTGATATGTAAATATTACTATCCAATCATTGTTTTCCCCTCCAATCTAGAGGTGTGAATCCTACTCAACCCCCAAAAAGGGCACCCCATTGTATATTTCTTCAGTTGCCATTCCTGTCACACTGTAGTTCCTTTGTTGTAACATTGTACGAATGAAAGTGTATTGTTTTGATGTACATTACGCTACCTTTATCATCTGAACCTGATCAATTGTGAACGAATATCATCCACAGTGTGTGATAGTTTGCACTTGCAATCCAATTCCCAGTAATTAAGATACTCAAAGATAGTTTACTACCAGCAAATTAAAATACATGATAAATATTCGCAGTTGAACACGTCATCGAAAATGTACGTTATTACCAATATATCTAAATCAGATAAATCCTACGGAGAAAAACTACAGGGAATGTGTACTTACGATAACGATAGTCGCGGGGATACCATTGCTGTCAGTAGTTCGTCTTAGTCCGGAGAATACGTAACTCATCCTGCTCTATTTATTCAAACCAAAAACGTTTCAATATTTTGAATGGACGAAAGAATGGAAGAGAGAGCGGATTTTTAACTGATTTGTCATTTTAAAGACAAACACAAACATAAACAAAGACAAACTCGTCCCAAAGGCACAACGAAAGAAGAAATATCAAAGCAATACATTAACCGAAAGAAGTATTTGTACTTGTAAATACGTACAAATATTTATGTGTTCTGTTATTTGTGCATTTAATATAATATTCAAATGGATTCTAAAGTCACAATACGAACTATGGAACGAATGCAAAGTATCACCCAAAAAGCCATTGTGTTTAAATAACCATAATTTTAAAGCGATCAGCAGGAATGATGTGTAGTGCATGTCACTTTTCGTGCAGTCATACTTCAGTCAGACTTTTTGCAGTCAGACTGCGAAACCAAAATAAAACAAAACGAGACTGCACACACACACGTATGGTAGCAGCAACACGTACCATGTAGTTGAACGTTCAACATTGATGCTATAGGTTGTCGATTGCACAACTGTAACTGTCAATGGGTAGTGGGCACTGTTCGATGTTCTTTGAATACCAGTGATTTGGACCAAGAGAGACGTGTCATCTCATCATAATGGAAAACCAAGTTGTTTTAGTGTGCAAGTGAGTGATTATGGTATGTTCGACGGGATTCAAAATTGTCGAATAAGGGACAAGCTACAAACATTTGAATTTTTAAGCATTATGTTTTTCTACACTTTTGAGAGTACTGGAAACAGTAGAAAAAATATTGATTGTCAAGTATATTAAATTTAACCTAATTAGGTTATGTCCCAATCAATTAAGCACTAATTAAGACAATAGTTTTGAACAAATCAAAATTAGAGTATGTATATACATATATGTAATCCAATAAATATATTGGCAGCTATAATACCGCCCTGTAAAATGTAAACGTTTTTCAGGATGAATCTGACAGTACTGTATAATAATGCCTTCACATTGAATCAACGATATTGCTACCCAAGTCTAGCAATGTGAAAATACATATATTTAATATTCCAATTATGTAGTTTTAGTTCTAACAGAACAGTACAGATTTTATTTCTAGATCTACTCAACACTTACTTAGTTGGGTGTCTATATTACAATGGCCGATGGCACTGGATTTCAACGAGTGTTTGCATCAAAATAAACTTGTAAAACACCGATGTGCAATTCATTCAATGAATATGCATGGATTGGTGTGATACATTTCATTCAAATCTAATTTAGAGTTTGTGAGATAGATAATGTGAATGAAATGCTCCGAAAAGGTCACGTGATATGTATGCATGTTTATAAATGCTAAAAAATAAGATATGAGAATTAGATAATTAATAATACTAGTAAAAGTAAAAAAATCGAAATTCGTAATTTAAAATAATGACGTCTTTGCAAAAATAAGATTGCATATTTGTCAATGAATGACATTTATTCGAGCTGAAATTGCAAAGATAGATAATGAATCACTACCAATATAAAAAGAATGTACCGAGCTATGAACTCGTATTTATTTAAATAAGTTAATAAACGAGATTCAACTTTGAGATTATTAACACATGTAGTTTCTTATCTGGAGAAACCACAGATATAATCTAGTATATTTATAGAGAGTCCTGAACGTACTGCTTGCACACCTGTATAACAAAGAACCCTGGAGTGACCTCTGATTCATGCACGTGACCTTTCTTTGGGGTTGCTCTTATCTCACGAAAATCCGCTTTTAATTAAATACCAAAAGGAACTATTACTAAATAATAATTATTATTATTTGTACTTATTGGATATGTTCACGTGTTCTTATTCATCTGTTGAGAAGTTCACAAAGAAATACAATATTTGAATAGCCGATGAGTAATTCACAACAACCATAAGAATGAGATCATAACTGGAGATATTAAATAACAAACGACCAAATCTCAGGGTAATCAGTAACGTACACGGAACAAGGAACAGAAAGTTGAATGCAGGGTAAACAGTGCAACTACTGGATGTAACGCTACGTCATGAAACATTAGGACTGACAATTACGTAATGAGCAGATGACGATGTGATCGAAATGGTCTAAGACTATCACAAAGGTGGAATACCGGCAGAGTATTGAGTGAATGCCGCCCCTGGGTGCAACCCACTGACAATTGTGCGATCCGCAGGGACTAATTGTATTTTAGTGAAACGACATTGCTGGAAAAGAAAAAGTACGGTATGCCGGTATGCAGACATAACAAAGTTGTCCACAATGTTTCTAACTCAGACCACAAAACGGGTCTGAGCTTCTAAGTACCCATTGAGGTCCCGGATGTAATATCGATGGATCACCGTCGCCGATACAGTTGTGATATCCAAGAGATTAAACGGAAACCATACGAGTTACCATATTCCGTTAGGGTCGATGACAGGCAACCGACCCAGAATCACGTGAAATATGGCGATACATTGACAATATACAAAACATGCCAGGTGTCCGGCTTTGTTGTACACCACGAACGAGGTGAACATTTTATGTTTATTCCAAGTTCATATAATGGAACTTTCTGTCGTTCACCAACACTTTACCCTCAGGCTGAAGACCTCAAGGAAGCAGGCATCAAAGAATTCGTCAAAGCGACTAGAAACTGGTCCTCGCCATTCAGCAATGCAGATTCGGTATATTTAGATGACACTATGCGTGTAATCAGCCGAGGATTCATAACTATCAGTCACCACGGAGTGAGAGATGAGTTGGAAGTCTTGATATGCAGGCTTAGAGACGAGCACACTAAAATGGAAACGAAAACTGTCAAGATACCGATGTGCGCTGAGGGTTATTTTGAAAAAATTGAAGACCCTAGAACTGACAAAATATTCCAAATAAAAGATTTTTCAGAAAGTCTGCCTGAAAGGGTGGTGGTACGGGAACGAGGGTCTTCAGAGTTCAAGTGTGAACGTGAGTACATGATTCGTGAAGGCAGACGAATGGAAATACAATCAGAGATCACGCTTCACGCCGTCGTGGTTCAAAATGAAAACAACAAGAAAGTGCTGGAACTGTTTAGCACCGATGTGTTGAAAGTTATACCTGTTGAGCATAGTGCACAACCATCGAAACCACGTGACGGTGCCCCGATAATTATACCAAGAGGCGCGGTGATAGGAAGAACTCTTCACATCATAACAGCAGCACAGGCACAGAGAGTAAGAGAGTACCATCTATATGCGTCTATCGATGACCAATGCGATGAACTCGATATCGCTTCAGCTCGGGCGATTCCCGAACAGGCAGTACCGGCACCCCCTGGACGAAGACCTATCCACCGCGTGAAACCATCGCGTCGACAGGACGATATTGACTTTGATGATGATGATTATTTGTACCCTGTTGTTACCATGGCGACGAAGGGTCCCAATGTGGCACCGCAACCCAATAATAGTAAAGTTAAACCTCCGATTGCACCACGAAGGAAAAAAACAGGAAATAATTAATTGTGAAATAACTCAAACACGTTCCTTGACTGGATCTGATCAGCAATCTGGTGATTTGACATTATTATGTTATTTTGTTATTCCGATATCTCGGATATTTTCAGAGAGCTGTGAGTTCGAAGGAGTGGACACCAAGCTTTTATAAGTAATATTGTATATTTAGTTGAGGTATAATGTGCAGTCGTTGTTCAGATGTACAACTTTTATTCAAGATAGTCACATGATTATCTACTTGTATCAAACATTTTTTTTCTTCAACAATTGCGGCCAATTGTCATTAATGCTTGGCAATAGTTCAACAAGAAGTGCGAAAAAAATAATTGAAACGATGACTGTTATAGAATAAGTATATAATAGGTCATGCAAATGGTCAATTAACACACAGCCCCTCATAGATACACGTGGTAGAGAGACTGTGGGTAATTCCAGAGATAATGACCAGCAGATACATTTGGTGCTGGTTATTACGTGTGTACACATGTGTTCGATGTTAGCAATCCGTGAGTAGATGTAAATCACAATTACGATCTTAGTTAAAATTTAAATCCAACATATAATCTTTTACAAAATATTTAACATCAACTCGCAGAGTTTGTTGTTTAACTTGCTTTAACGTAGTGCTTTAATGAAGTATCTTATATGATATAATAGTTTCTTTTTGTCTATTTCAGTTGTATTGTCGATCTAATTCTACAACAGGTATTATAATCATGAGGGCAGTGGGCTTTCAAAAGAAATAAGTGGTGAAATAAGGGTGGATTTGTGGCATGTTTATCGTTATTAGGCGTCATATATAACAGTGCCAATGGAGTGTGACAACCATGCAGGAGGGGCTTTTGATCTTGAAATGGAAATTACATGGGTTGCTTGGGTAGACAATTACATGGGTTGCTTGGGTAGACAATTACATGGGTTGCTTGGGTAGACAATTACATGGGTTGCTTGGGTAGACAAACATTTTTTCTTTGTGCACGGGTGAAATATTTAACCAGACTAAACACTTCAAAAGTCACGTGACATCACTATTACTACAACTTGTTTTTATCACATTTCACTTATTGAGCAACCAAAGTATGTGCTTTGAAATATGTATTGTACTATGTACTAAATTTGTGTAAAGTCACCGACGAACGAATCGGTCAGTTTTAGAAGTCTGTATAGATTCGAGTGACTTTAATTACATGGTAATTTGAAATATTGCTAACAGACGATGGTCTCATTTTGCATTACAGCACGTAGCAAAGTAATAGAGAGTTTTACTATAACAATGACATTTTGAAGACAGAGTTTCAGTTGATTTTGAATAAAGCCGCCATTAAAACAGACTATCAGACTGTCTTGATTCTTTTATTTTATGTCGTTGTTGGGAGAACAAACAAAGACACATCATAAAAATGGGACTCTTTTGAACCATGAAAACGGTGTTCGGTTACCTGTGATAAAACAACCATATCAGTGCACTGTCTAGCAGGTTCTGAGGGTCACGACCTCCTGTTACAAACAAAAATAATCAATTATATACCACAACTGCATGCCCAAGCAACTTACTGACTTTTGTACTTTTAATAGCGGAAGTACATATATTCAATCCTCAAACAGTGTATACTATATCATCCAATACAGTAAGTGATTAGTTAAATATATGTATACTATATCATTCAATACAGTAAGCGATTAGTTAAATATATGTATACTATATCATTCAATACAGTATGCGATTAGTTAAATATATGTATACTATATCATCCAATGCAGTAAGCGATTAGTTAAATATATGTATACTATATCATCCAATACAGTAAGCGATTAGTTAAATATATGTATACTATATCATCCAATGCAGTAAGCGATTAGTTAAATATATGTATACTACATCATCCAATACAGCAAGCGATTAGTTAAATATATGTATACTACATCATCCAATACAGAAAGCGATTAGTTAAATATATGTATACTATATCATCCAATGCAGTAAGCGATTAGTTAAATATATGTATACTACATCATCCAATACAGCAAGCGATTAGTTAAATATATGTATGCTATATCATTCAATACAGTAAGCGATTAGTTAAATATATGTATACAACATCATCCAATACAGTAAGCGATTAGTTAAATATATGTATACTATATCATCCAATGCAGTAAGCGATTAGTTAAATATATGTATACTACATCATCCAATACAGCAAGCGATTAGTTAAATATATGTATACTACATCATCCAATACAGTAAGCGATTAGTTAAATATATGTATACTATATCATCCAATGCAGTAAGCGATTAGTTAAATATATGTATACTACATCATCCAATACAGTAAGCAAATAGTTAAATATATGTATACTACATCATCCAGTGCAGCAAGCGATTAGTTAAATATATGTATACTACATCACCCAATACAGTAAGCGATTAGTTAAATATATGTATACTATATCATCCAATACAGTAAGCGATTAGTTAAATATATGTATACTATATCATCCAATGCAGTAAGCGATTAGTTAAATATATGTATACTATATCATCCAATGCAGTAAGCGATTAGTTAAATATATGTATACTATATCATCCAATGCAGTATGCGATTAGTTAAATATATGTATACTATATTATCCAACACAGTATGCGATTAGTTAAATATATGTATACTACATCATCCAATACAGAAAGCGATTAGTTAAATATATGTATACTACATCATCCAATGCAGTAAGCGATTAGTTAAATATATGTATGCTATATCATTCAATACAGTAAGCGATTAGTTAAATATATGTATACTATATCATCCAACACAGTATGCGATTAGTTAAATATATGTATACTACATCATCCAATACAGAAAGCGATTAGTTAAATATATGTATACTACATCATCCAATGCAGTAAGCGATTAGTTAAATATATGTATGCTATATCATTCAATACAGTAAGCGATTAGTTAAATATATGTATGCTATATCATCCAATACAGTAAGCGATTAGTTAAATATATGTATACTATATCATCCAATGCAGTAAGCGATTAGTTAAATATATGTATGCTATATCATTCAATACAGTAAGCGATTAGTTAAATATATGTATGCTATATCATCCAATACAGTAAGCGATTAGTTAAATATATGTATACTATATCATCCAATGCAGTAAGCGATTAGTTAAATATATGTATACTACATCACCCAACACAGTAAGCGATTAATTAAATAATTTGAACATTGAATAATTGTTTCCTTGTCGTGATACATTTATGCCATCTTTTGGTCATTCTCCGGTCAGGAATAAAATATACTCAAATAAGTCGTACATGATTTACAGACAATTATTTTTCTAAAGAACTTCATACTATATGTTATAATGATAATTCAAGTCGATATTAGACAATATAACAGAATACATAACCATGATATTTTTATGGAAACTAGATAAATTTTGTATTCTATCAGAAAGTTTTCTTAAGAAAACAGATAATGACCAAATTCATGATAATATGTTGTCACGTGATTGTACATCACGGCCTTGTTTCTATCGAGTACATTTTTGCACTAATGTTTCAAGATTTGTTGACAAACAAGTAATTTTATTAATATTCATAGTAATCACAATAACCAGTGAGGAGGGGGAGGGTCTGCATATAATGTATGTAAACTAGAAATGCGACTTCAGTAAGTCAATTGCCGGCTTACTTCTTTAAAGCCGACATTGACATGATTCCATGAAAGAACATAGTATCCTACTCTGTAATTTTGTTTATAACTCACAGCCATGGGTATAGCAACTATTGAAATCTGGTGTATGACTAAAGAGACTACTAACCTGATGTAGAACATTCTCGACTGTCATTGTTTACATGAATGCAGCCACGCCTATAGTTAGAAAGGCTTATATTTTTTCTGACGTTTATTATGTCATTTTTGCTTTCCCTCTAGTTCAGTTTGTATAATCGGTAACATTTAGTGAAGCGTTATGGAGTCCTTCTGAGTGAACTAATATTTCGTTGAAAATCAAACTACGCTAAAACACTGACTCCAACCAGCCGATTAAAAGTCACCTACAGTCTTGTCCTAAAACAACGTATCTAGGTTTTGTTGGTCGTTAATCACCGAATGACCTGAATCAGTCAACAATGGCACCTCACTGAAATGACCTTTGTGTTATTATCATGCGAACAAAATTAATAAAATCAATGGTCAATAAATTATGTTAAACTATAGAAATAATACTGTCTTCATTGGATCAACACGACTGGATACTTTCCTCCACTACTATATGTCTAATATTAGCTTTTTCGAATTATTCATTGCGCATGAATGGCGCAAACGACACAGAGAGTGCAACACTTACAGAGAAGGTGGCGTACTACTAAACTACCTACCCACCACACACATTTACATACCACTTAGATTTGAGTAGGGGGTCACATTATTCAAATCTTAGTATAAGTGGTACAAGAACGCACTAAATTACCGCCATGTTTTGTCTTGCGGATCGCTGGTTATATACCGACTCTCAGTATTGACCTTCAACAGTCATTGCTCTTATCGTATCCTTACACCTTGCACTATATTATTACGTCACGGTAAGTACAAATTGAACATGTTTTCATCTACCACGTCACTTTGCGTCTTTGTAAATTGCTTGATAGCGGAGAGGATCTATCGTAAACGTAACTACTCGGAATTTACTCTGTATTCAGCTGATGTCATGGTTCGTTTCGTTGCATATACACTTCTGTGACAGTTAGATTGTCAAACGCAGGTCAAATGGTTATCCATGTGTCTCTACCTCGGAGGCTATTGAGCCAATCAATTACACTTTCGTTGAAATTATTATGATGTCATCTTTGGGGTTGCTTTGTATCAACGACAGTCACGAAAGGTCACCTTCCGAATTACATATGTCAAGACTGCTGGTAGTTAAAGTACTCCTACGAGGACGTGAACGTTAGTATTTTGACGAATACAACGGAGAATTTTAGGTGTTTTTTCAGTCCTGTTACGGGTTGTCGGGTTGTCTGTCGTCACAGTGTACGTGCTTTACATAACTCTATTTGTTTTGTATAGAAGGACAATGTACACAACATAATGAACTAAATCGTGCTACCCACTCATTCAGTAGCGTGACAATGTATTCACATATGCTCGAATCCAAGATGTCGCTTGCTTCAACAATGTATCATTTTTTTCATGAGGTCAGTTACTCGCTTTAAAACTACATTGCCAGCAACTCGCGCCAACACAGGTATTGTCTATGACGTCACACTTTCACCGGCAGTTATTAGTGCATGTCGCGCCCAGGTCAAAACTCGTACTCGTATTGCCATTAGAAGAGCACATCGGATTGAGGGAAAATCAATGTTTATCAACAAAAATGTCGCACATGCGCGGCTCGACAACCACTGCCCTTTAGGAAGTTCTAATTACATGCAATGTGTGTGAAGTATGATTTTCCTGACAATTCCTTTATGTATAGAATGTAATAAGACACAATCTGGCCCAATGACTTGATATAATAGACATTGTTTTAAATATGTGATCAGCTAGTAATCTAGCTTACATTGTTCGATATTATCATAAATATATGAAATGCTACATAACATTTCCATGTGTCATTATTGCCCGGTTTACAAAATTTGAAAAAAAATAATTGTAAATGCATCTCGCCGTGCCACAGTGGTAATTGTGGCATACGATATCGGAGAAGGGAAGAAAAATCGTGTTTTGTATTTTAGGAATAATCCGATCAGAGTTTTAAATATATGATAAACAAGCTTTACATAATGATAGTTCGCTGGCTCTATCATTGGCCAACCGGGATATAAGGGACATAGACTGACACAAATAAAATGTGCTGTATTTGAGTTAAGTTTCATTTGTTGTTTTTTTACTTCGTAGTCCGATCGAGTTCGTGAATCAACACGCCTCAGTCACGTGATATACTTCCTCGTTTAGCGTAAGGACAAAAGGTCAACAGACATACGTCATTATGACCTACAAGCCCTTTCACGTACTAGTGCTCTGTGTTATGGGTGACTATTGTTTCCATAAAAACGCTCTCAACTCGTTTTTAACCGCCCTTGCAGACTAGTGTTTTTTAACTGGAGTGTAATTTGTTCTAACCACTCTAATTATGTATATTTGGTTTTATACATCTCCAGAGAAACTGTGCAAACTACTGTCAACTAGTCAAAAACGAAGCGTGGAATAATAACCATGAACAAAGTAAAGTCCATGTCTCTCAAAGACTTCATGAGAAAACATGAAAGAGGGAAGAACGTAGAAGTCACGTCCGGCACGTATTGGTCTGACATAAAATTAGACATTTCTCAGGGTCAGGTTTTGAAGTTGATCAGAACTAAGACGGTCATTATTGTGAAATTTTGTAAGACCAATGGTATGCCTGGCGAATTGGTTACATATGAAGATAGCATTATCACAATTCCACGAAATTTTCAGGGAGAGTTAGAAGTTGTACCAGACCGCCCTGAGTCATTCAATTGCAGGGTGGTGGATCAACTATTGACAAGACCACTACCCCTATATATAACTCCCACGACGCCATTTCAAATAAAAGGTGTCAATATTGATGCAGGAAGCCGACTTAAGGTTATCAAGAAAAACGTTTCGCCGACAAATGAAGTCACGTTAGAATGCACTCAACTCAAGGACGAAATGACATTTCAAATACCAGGAGCTACCTTAGGCAACTTTAAACTGCGATGGGAGAAAGGTGCTTTCAAAGTAGACGAAATTTATGACCGTCTTCCACAGAAGATTAAGCCTGTTAATCTAAGAGGTGCCACATGCATTTTCACGGAGTCGTTTCCCGGACTACCCGATCATCCGTTCTATTTAGATGTAATAGACATGGTAGAGGTTGCAGTGCAAGACTCAAATGAAAAGCCTTTTTTGATTCCAGTCAATTTGGATATACAAGTCAGAGAATGTGATATCGCTCCTGGAGAGAACATACACACACTGGTCAAAGCAGCCTCTTCTACTCTGCCAATGGTTGTAAAAGTCGCCGACGACAATGATGGAATAATTTCCGGAATCAAGAATGGGGCGATGATTGAAATTTGTCGCAAGGAGAAAATCAGAGCAGTGTTGTGCAATACTGATAAGGCACAAGATCTTTTAGTTCCACTTTGCTATAGAGGACAATTTGAACGCGTACCCAAAGTTTATGAAACAGCCGAGGATTTGTGGCGTGGCGCGAAACTTAAATTCGTTCTTGCTACTAAGCGTTACAGACCCGATAATATTGATTTGAATTCCGTAGTCCCAGGGGACATACTCAGAGCTTCAAACATACTTCGCCGGACACTGCACGAGGAAATTGAGCCGAGAGATGTGTTGCTATGCGACAAATACCGGTCAGATCACTTAATGACAACAAAGATTCAAATACCTATGTATGCCCGCTGTGACTTTAAAGAGATGTTCGAAGATGACGAAGAACCCGAAAATGAAGATAACAGTTCGATCAGAGATATTATTGATAAATTTTCAACTCCTTTGCTCATACAGCCAACGAAGATAACAAATGATTGCCAAGCTGTAGTTGTCATAGATACCAATACCACCATGACATTAGAAACCACTTTCGAGTTTTCGGCATTAATCGCCCGTAGACACCAACACAACGATTCTACTTATTTTGAAATCCCAGAGTTTGTAAATTTGTTTGTCAGGAGATTGGATAGAAAGCCGGCCTTACAGACGCCGAATGCTTTCGTTCCTCGTCTACGTTTATTGACGCAAGATCAAAGTCAATATATACGCAATGAAATCATAATGTACTCTGACTTGGACGCAGTTCCACCTCCACGACCCCCGAGAGGCATGCCGGCTACCAGCCCAACAAATAGTAATAGTGACGATTTAGCAATTTCTACGCTGGGACGTCGACGTAAGTTTATTCACCAGTTTTTAAATCAATTTCGGACTGATGCGATGTGATGTGCGATTGAATGAATGAATGAATGATTGAATGAATGAATGAATGAATGAATGAATCAACCAACCAATCAATCAATCAATAGATCAATCAATCAACTAGATAACTACACACAATGCAAAATGACAGTATCAGTCGATAGCAATTACGATAACGTAAAAGAAAATTCTAACAAATTAAAATTCGTCTTAAAGAAGTGAATATTTGTAAGAATCTCGATTTAAGAGAATTCCAGTGGTTTGGATAACGGTAATTTTATTCCCTTATTGCTGTCAACACATTCTGTACACATTTATCAGCAGTTATTATGCTATGCTATGTAGTAATTAGGTATTTTTTTATTCTTTAGAATAATATACTAGTAACTGTGATTGATTGCTTTGTTTCGCAGGGATACCTAATCTATCTATACCACGTCGGGCTACGATGGTAAACGAAAATCGAGCAGCGTCGGACACCACCCGTAGGCATTCTATGGGAAAAGATACATCTAAAGGTAAAGTATGAATTGTTCTTGTGTCATACATTGGAATGCGTTTTCACTGTGCTATATGGAAAATGCTACTAAAAGTCACGTGTGTTTATTATTTGGCAGCTTTTCATAGAAATAAATAAAACACAGACAACATGTGAGACGAAATATTGATATTCGACCTAGATTATTTGCATATGCAATGTAATAACTATAATAATAGAAAAGTATATGTCATTTTTGAAATTGCAACAGATAAAAGAAAAAGTATTGTCTCAGTCAAGAATTTATTACAAATATTTGGAATCCGAAAACAGAAATCAGAAGGTGAGCCAGACAATGTGAAAGATGACAAGGAAACTACAGCAGGTAAATAACATTTTGTACAAACAACGTATGACCGGTCTAGTATTGAGATGATTTACCACAACTAGCGACTTTATATTGTTACTACAGTCGTACAATACGGGACATGTATTTAAATACATAAATGATTACGTAGCGCCGGGCACAATGAATTGAAATGTTCCACCGTCCTACTTGTCGAAATACCAAGACAAAACTAATTAATTATATGTTTACTCTCCATTTGATTTAATTCCTAAGCTGCAGATACTGCAAGTGATGACGATTCTGTTGAAGGATATACAGAGGTTGATCCTGCAAACCCGACAATATTGCAAAGTAAGAGTACTATCTTGTTCAATTCTACCTGTATCACTTTATTTATTTATTTATTTATTTATTTATTTATTTATTTATTTATTTATTTATTTATTTATTTATTTATTTATTTATTTATTTGGCTGCCTGGAATCCAAGGAACAGGTCCATTACTGTTTTCATTTGATAAACTTGTCACACATCCGTTGCTCCTCTTAAGAAAGAGAAATATTTTTAATTCCATCAAGGCTTATCGTAAATTTGCATCGATACATGAAAATATTCAGCTCCCTGCTTTCTTCTTTGCAGTCGGGACACACAATACTAGTGACCACTTTCGACCAAACGAACCAATTTCATGTCGATTCGTTTTCTAAATAATGTATGGATGTGAACACAGGAAATATACATAGTTACATAAATTCAATTTTCATTTTGAATAATTACAGTGAATAGTTCCGATACATATGATATGATCGACGTCACGTACTGGATGCTGCGTAAACTGGGATGTAATAAAGAAGATATTTACACGTTTTTCATCAACAACCTTCAGCCAATCACAATTCGTTCGCGTAGTCAAAACGACCTGGAAATGAAATACGAAAGAGATGGTCATAAAGTTGATAATATTCAAGACTACTTAAAGAAGAGAATATCGTAATATATATTATAGAATGAACACGATGTATAAACTGATTACTGACGTCATCAATTTGAAAACAGATATATTTTACTATTTGTACATCTGTAAGATGGAACTACTCGATGTATATTACATTGACGATTCTATTGTATGTTGTGATAGTATTTTGCATTTATTTATTCTTACCATTTTTATCCCTGTAGCAAATTCGGTTCCAAACTAAAATATGTTTTTAGTGTGTAGTTCTCGTCACACAACACACAGGGTTACATAACAATTTGGTGCAATTTTGCAATGAGATAATGTTTTTTTTAAGGAAAACACCATCAGCTGTTTAAGTAATGTCTATTTTGCCAGAATTGTTCAAAATGGAGATAAATATGAAATTTCTTTCAAAAACGGCGGGACACGCTTGATTTAGGTAGGTTCTTACAGGTTAATAAAGTATAAAATTATTTCTATTTCATTTGTTATTAGTGGCAATATTATTACTTTTAATGAATTTGGAATTTGACACAAAAGTAGATTTTTGAAAAATCTCTTGTATCAAACCTTTATTTGATATCTTTTACAGACAATCTATGATGTATTTTAGAGACCATTGTAGTACTTGTTAGAGCTTTAGTATACACACATTGCTAGGCTGTTTTAGTTTTGTTTACTGGAGTATTTATGTAAAGAGAAAAATAAAGCAATGCATGTACTATGGTGGAAACTAATGTATTCAACACAATAATAAACAATACTCATAAATGATATAATATAATCATTTCAAGTTTCTTTCATTGCTCAACGATACGTGTATACATGTTCTTGTCCATAAACCAACACAATAGAGCATTCGATTATTAGGGTTAGGGATATTAATACGTCTGCCATATTTCTACTCAAAAATGTCCCTCAAATGACAGTTTACAAATATATCTTTGATGATTACATGAACAGGTAGATCTCTTTCAGATCTATTCATTTCTTGATAATATCGTGAATTCTCAAATTTAGATGAAACTTTTTGTCAATTATGGTAAAAATGATATTTTCGACTTCTTGTTAAAAACCGCAAGACCGATTGCTTTGATATTACACATATAGGTACTATAGGTAGACCTCTCTCAGATTTGTTAATTGCGTGATGATATTTTAAATTCTAAAATTTTAAATTTAATTTTAGTGAATATTTTGGTCATTTTTGGTAAGTCTGATTGATTTGATATTATAAGTACCACAGGTAGATCTCTCTAAAATGTGTTAATTTTCTAATGATATCTTCAATTATATAATTGAAATGTGCTTTGCCAACAGCGGATCTATCACAGCTGGGAGGCTGCTTGTTTTCGTATTTTAACACAGTATGATCAAAGTTTGAGATCAGAAATAGACATCCAAGAAATTACAAATAATGGTATTCACCCCTTTACAAGTCATTGTTGACACAGAACGTACTGTTAATTATTAACTATATGTTCATTTATGAATACTTGTTTTTAAAAGTAATAATGCAGCCACATGTATGAACTATTGACAAATTATTTTGAGCCGAATATGTATCAGTCATTTATAACATTTTACATTAATTTATTAGTCTCCGATTAATTCAGTTAATAATAAGACCGAGCTTTTTTTTCACAGATGAAATTACATCTTTTTACTTATGTATTGTAAGATCCACGTCGAAGATATTTTGTGAGGTAAATTGTGAAATTGACACACTAATATCATATTTTCAGATCACAATTGTTTTATATATATTTTACATGTACGACATTAGGAGTTGAACGTTCACAAAATCACATATGGTCACTTTGGTGGTAGTAACAACAAATTTACTGTGCACGCACTTACTGCAAGAATTCCAAAGTCCACATTTCTGAACCAGCAGCTAATAAAAGTTATTTACTTTTTGGTTATATAACTTGTTATACTTATCTTTGCTTTTCTAGCTATAAATTATCGTGACGTCACTTGACTTAATGGGCCATAACTTTGTAGACCATTACTGTGGAGTTAGGCTACAGATGAAAATGTATTATTGACTTTTGCCTTTAAAGTAATAATGACAATTCTAATTAATTTTGCGATCCGTCGTATCACGACATTCCTCGCACTGTAACAATTCAAGACACTGATCAACGGGACTCAGATGGGCGACCACGAAAACATTTATTAAAGGTCAATGACATATAGGGGAGACTGGTAGCTACTTTAACATATTTTTTTCTTGTTAGCTCAAACACGTTAAATTACTGTGATAATAAATTTACTGTGATGATAAATATACGCTCTAAAACCTGATTATAAAAGAAATTTACCTTAACCCTATTTTATATGTTATTGAACCCGGAAATTCTAGGTCTCAATTTAACAACACCAATAGGTCAGAGAGGTCGTTTACGCTTGTCAATACACTCTCTCATTAAACCGAGCACAACATACAGCCATAGAGTGTGAGACACGATTACAAAATAACAACACACAATTATTGACGGTGATAAATTGTTAAATTGGACAGACTTTATTTTATGATGGCAATGCAAGCCTACAAATTACTGTGTTCAAAAGACCTGGTGCTTGAGATACCGATATTGTTTGCATAGCCAGTGTACGACCATTGTGCTTCATGCCTTATTTCATGCTAGCACATCAATTAAATAACGCCATCGAACGGGGAGGTGTTTTGTTGTGCGTTTGCTAACACTGATCCAGCGAAGGCAGCGAAGACCCTAAATAATATAAATATTTTTTTTTCGTTTTGCTCAATCTGCCTATTCCTTCATATATATGAGCTTCTGAGATGTTTCTATTTGACCTGACGATCAACCTTCGTAAGGCCTGTGACTACCAAGATCTGAAATAGTATGATTATTAGGAAAGTGACGCACCTACACGATCAAATTGCCTGTTTATTCGTTTTTGTGATGTGGGGTGTTTGTTTACTCAGGCAGGGGTAGCCACTTTAAAGTGGCTTTGATCAAACTTATTAACATATTGACATCACGTAAGCACATTTGGTTCACACGAGGTTGCAGTATTGTTTGGGACCAACAACTTGCATGTTTAAGGTAGGCATTCAAAACAAATATTACAGAAACATTATACACAGATTGTTTACTAAATGTATTCAGTAGCAATTTCGCAATGCTTTAACCGTGAAACACATTCCTGGTAATCACGGAATCATGCCAATGGCTGCAGCGATTGGCTGATCGCATGTTCAGTTCGCCACGCCTTAGAGTTTGTAAGGAGAGAAGGAGAGAGGAGAGAAGGAGGCAGCGGGGCATTACCTCAGCTGATTATTTGGATGAACAAAGCTAGGCTATCTGTAATGAATTACTGTGTATTCCTTTGGGTCGAATCTGGTTTCTCTACGTGTAAGTGTTATCAGCCAAGCGAGTCAAAGTCCCCTGAACACAACCTCTTGTACACAACAAATCTCTATATTTCGCATTGAAACATCGCTTTAGTTAACACTTGTGTATTTTGGAAGGATTTTGTGTTTTCATTAATTCTGTAGTTTTCATTTAGCTTAAAAGCTTCCCAGTCCAATAAATATGACAGGAATTATTTGTATTATTATTTTTATTTTCGTTTTTATAATCAGCTGTATATGATACCTATCTAGGTTTATATGTTCAATTATACTAATGCTAATTAATATACATGTTAGCATGAACTACACCTACCATGGACTTCTATCTAGATTTATATGTTCAATTATACTAATGCTAATTAATATACATGTTAGCATGAACTACACCTACCATGGACTTCTATCTAGGTTTATAACGTTTATTTCGATTAAAATAATGTTCATTAACTTACACACGACAACAAAATATTGAGACATGCCTAAGTCATGTTTGTAGTCCAGGAATTGAAATTTTAAAGGCGGCTTCCAATCAAGGGTACTAATAGTTTGTATATGAGTTTCAAAAAAATGATAATTTAGTGACTACATCTCAAATGTACATAAAAATGGATATTATCTACCAAATGAATAATTATATAGATATAATACAAAATTAAACTATGTGTACTACATATATAAATTGATAAAGAAAAATTGTAGATTTACTAAGAAAACATAACGCGTATATTCTATATTATCTATATTGTTTGGAATGGTATATCGTTAGCTTCGTTTTTGTATAACTGTACATAAGTTTGATATAATATTGTTCGATAGCAAAGCGGCGATACGTCGGTCTAGTTGTAAGTATAAGACGGTCACAATACCCAGAAATGACTCATCAATTTAGTTCCAGGGACGTCCACCAAATAAAGCTGACACAATTGTACGAGTGTTTCAAGTCAATCAACACTTAGCGAGTTTTGCTGCGATATAACTACGTAACTTTTAATTCATTCAACAATCTATAAATTTGTTACGAAATTTAAAAAAACATGTCTAAATAGACATTCCAAACCAGGTAATGTCAGTGTGGGTGTGCCTCTGCCATAATACTTACCCACGTGATACAATACCTAATCTGAATGTAAATAGTGTCAATAGTTATTCAAGACAAGAAAGGTGAAAGTAAACATCTTCCTCATAGTCCAGCTAAGCAAAGGGGAGCATAGACACAGCGCAAATATAATTGTAAGTAATTTATCGACTATCATAAAAGCCAGTGTGGGTTACTGAAGGCAGGCATTTCTCTCTTTGGGTAGAATGTTCAAAATGGCGTAATATTGTTCAACTGACCCCATTTTAGTTTTCTGTCAAACATGCGTTTTGTGGTTTAGTATGATCACTGTATATTCGTATTGCAAGTCAATAATATATATAAATCCTTCTCATAGAGTAGAGTTATCTCATGTTAGTCGACTTTACATAAATTATTATCGCCGTTTGAGTGTTTCCGGGTTGGCATAAAAGGACAATGTCCATTAAAATGTACAATGACATCGCCGTGAAAAAGGTCAGTTAGACAACTTATCTGAACATAATTACATTGAAGTTGATTTTTAAATGATTTCCTATCGTCAGAGAATGTGTAGGATTAACTACCACCACGGTAATAACATTTCGTATGAACATCATTTTACACATTGTTGTATTCGTCGCATGGGACCCATATTGAACACAACGAGTTATTACCACTGTATTTTTAAATGATACGTAATGCAAACACATACTTTTATTCTGTATACTAGCCTTGAACTTTAAAGTCAGGGGGCCTGGAATGCTTCTTTTGGTTGACACCTGGGATCAGAGTTCATGCCGGTGTGTGACCTTTTATACTGAAAACCTAATAAATAAACTGTATTTACTGACTCTAAATACCTCATACGTTATAAAGAATCGATATGCGCATTAGCACGTAGAAGCTTTCAAAGCGAAGCAGTGAATCAGTTATATAGTTTGTATATGTATAGGCATGGTTTTCCGTATAAATATAATATAATATAAAAATGATGGGATCGAACTATGTGGGACAATTGTGGGCGATAATTAGCCTTAGGGCAGTAGTGTAACTAAAACACTGGTACAGCTATCAAATTGGTGCTTACACTTTTAGGTATTTTGGAGGGTTAATAACTACTGACTATTGAGTGTGCATGTGTGTATTCCTTTGTTAAAACAAGGCAAATTCAATAGAGTTACGTTGCAACTGAATATTTTAGAATCAGTGACGTGAGTAGAACATAAATAACTATGTACAATACGTGATATCGTCCTACTCACTGGGTGTAATTATTCGAGCGTGTTATAAAGAAAGTTCAATTCGTGCACGCAGACTGAGCGAGGGACTGGGTTCCACAGAAACCTATTTTCCTATGTTAAAATAACCGGTAACCGCGAGTTCGTTTGTGTCCATCATGATAATTTCAGTCACCTCGCACAATCCCTTTCACATAAATGTACGTCACGGTAAGTAAATAAAATTGTGTGTGTTAAAAATTAAGTGCGTTACACCATCCTACATAGTGCAGCGCGTTTTGTTGGCAATCCACCGTCCTTTATTTTAAAAATGGCTCGCCCTAGACACGTCTACCTTTGCATACACGTTCTCCACTAGCAAACAGCGATATTGTCTAGTATACACGTGTTTCAAGACACGATTTGGATTTGTTGTGAGCAAATTAACCTTCCAATTCAATCCATATTAAGAATGGGTCAATGATTATATAAGTAAAAACAATAATTTATCTTTTAGAGCGACAAAAAGAGGTTTATATAAAAAAATAACAGAGTGAATAATATGATAAATAAAACAATAACATATGACGAAATAGTTCAAGCATTGAAAAAGATCCAAAAAAGCAACAGGACTTGATAGAATACCATTCGAAATGCTAAAATACAGCAACCCCTGAAAATGTTTAACACCATATTAGATAGTGGGGAATACCCAAACTGTTGGAATACTAGCACAATTACACCAATACACAAACTGTTGGAATACTAGCACAATTACACCAATACACAAACTGTTGGAATACTAGCACAATTACACCAATACACAAACTGTTGGAATACTAGCACAATTACACCAATACACAAACTGTTGGAATACTAGCACAATTACACCAATACACAAACTGTTGGAATACTAGCACAATTGCACCAATACACAAACTGTTGGAATACTAGCACAATTACACCAATACACAAACTGTTGGAATACTAGCACAATTACACCAATACACAAACTGTTGGAATACTAGCACAATTACACCAATACACAAACTGTTGGAATACTAGCACAATTACACCAATACACAAACTGTTGGAATACTAGCACAATTACACCAATACACAAACTGTTGGAATACTAGCACAATTACACCAATACACAAACTGTTGGAATACTAGCACAATTACACCAATACACAAAAAAGAAAATATTCACAATCTAAATAATTACAGGGGTATTTCAACTAGTAGCTTGATCGGAAAGTTGACCACAATGTTAATTAACAAAAGACTAACACAATATTTAAAAGATAACAACTTAATTCATAAAAATCAAGCTGGCTTTAGGGAAAAGCACAAAACAACAGACCATGTAATAACACTGCACACATTGATAGAAAAATATCAGTCAAAAAACTATACTCTTGCTTCATTGACTTAAGCAAATGTTTTGACACAGTTTGGAGGCATGGACTGTTCCTTAAGTTACAACAAAATAATGTATGTGGTAAAATTTATAATGTCATAAGACATATGTACAGGAATATGGATTTTCAGGTGAAATTTGGTAACAAAGTAACATCAAATTTGACAATCAGGATGGTGTGAAACAGGGATGTCTACTAAGTCCAACACTATTTAATTTATTTATCAATGACTTAGTCGGGAGATAAATAAATGCACAAACAGCACTCCTGAATTAAATAGTCAGACTATTACCTCACTGTTTTCTGCTTACTGTTATTTGTATTGACATAATTAGCATAAAACGATTTACAAAAAAACACTTGTCACATTGCATCAATATACAAATAAATGGGGTCTGCAATTAAATACCAAAAATAATGATTTTCACCAAAATTGGGCAAAAACATGGGAACACACAAATTACATTTGGCAATAATTCAATAGAGACAAGCCTTCTTTCTAGACTAAGACTAAGTGAACATAAATTAGTCATTAAATCTGGAAGACACTAAAAACCAAAATTAAAAATTGAAGATAGAAAATATGCAAAATGTAATACTACTGAAGATGAGCTACACTTTTTCACATCATGTAATCATTGAGGTCGGAATAAGATTATATACACACAATTTTCAGAATCAATTGAAAATTGTGTACAAGCAAATAACACAGAAAAACTTGTTTACATTTTAAATGCTGAGAACAGACCATTGATAAAAGAATTAATTAAATACATAAAAACATCATATATGACAAGAAAACAATATTATCAATTTTAAACAAAAACTCATGAAGATGTAATATTTTAATTTTTATCTTTAAGTACCAGTAATATTTCTTTACTGTATTTTTATGATAAATATAGTTTAGTTTTTTAGAATAGTTTGTTATACCTTTATTATATGTGTATTTACCTAAATTGAAATTCTTTCATTATGGTTGTAATAAAGAATTATCTTATCTTATATATCATTATTTTTTTCATTGGAGTTCTGAAATATTTAGAATAAGACATATGTGAGATGGTGCTTTAGGCTTATTCAGGTATCGGTGGCGTCTACTCGCCACTCAGGCGTCTACTCGCCACTCAGGCGTCTACTCGCCACTCAGGCGTCTACTTGCCACTCAGGTGTCTACTCACCACTCAGGCGTCTACTCGCCACTCCGGTGTCTACTCACCACTCAGGCGTCTACTCGCCACTCGTACCATGTTACCGTAAATTGTATTTAACAAGTACTCCCTTTTTGGCAATCATGATCCCACATCCCGTCATTTCGTGCATATAGACCACTTTCCCGGAAGTCGAAAATACGACGTTTCGCATACACGCGCATACCGTTCTGGGTGTGACGTAAACTTGCACGCGTGATATTTTACTTTGTGGGTGTACTAATCGACTGGACAATAATAAGATTCAATTTTACCGAATATCAATAGACTGACATGTTTATATGTGTTTCCGCCAAGCAGACATATTTCTGCAACCCAGTTTCGCTACTTCCAACACTCATTGACGTAAGCCACCTTCATAGGTGAAAAGGCATAAGCGGATTTAGAGGGGGCCGCGGCCCCCTATTTTTAACAACCAATAGTGCTTCGTGCCATCGGCGCTCGCAAACTTGGCCTTCGGCCAACCTATCGGCCCCGCCTATTCCAGAATCCTAGATCCGCCCCTGCTTTTAATTATATATATATATATATATACAGGAAGTATGACTGAAGTCAACATCGTACACATTTACTTGTTTGATACCTAACTCTATAGGTCAGAGGAGGAAAGGCACATGAGGGCGCCCTTCTTTCCAGTATGTGCAGCTTTACTGGTCTTTTTTAGGTATTATTTAAATCATCGAGAACCCTTCTGCACTTTCCGCTTCGTTTTTTTTGTCCTGATGGAAAGCTATGGCAAACTTTTCTATTATATCCATTTGGGGTCGGAGGTTTAGGCATTGTTATTAACGAGTACGACATCGTCACTCTATAATCACCGTTGTTATGAGAACCGCAGATCTACCATCCCTGTCGTATGTCTACACTACTAAACTTACTAAACTACACTAAGTTAATAAATATATTCACGTGGCAGAAAAATAATATCGCCAATATTCAAGAAAGAAACAGAATTTTTGGGAAGATAACAGGAACGTATCCAACAGCCGTGTTTACATCACCATCTCTAAAGTGACCTGACTCGTAGGTCACGCGACGCCTAATTGTGAAAAATCGTGGTATATGAAAACCAATAAGACAGTTTGCACGCTTAGAAACAGCTTAAAACGGGAGGCGCCATTTAGCGCAATCACACTGTAGTAAATAAGCAGTATATATGTACAATCTGTGTGATTTTCAGCGTTCGTTGTCTTGCATAACATGAAAACCATATATTGATTTCCATATACGCCGAAAACAACGATCAAAAACTGTAGCTCAAAAATGCTATTTACAACCGTTTTTAACAACATTTTTTATTAAAACACTTGAACCCATGTACAATTTACATATACATAGTAATTAAACTATACTATGCGCACAGTGCGTACACAATATGCCAATAACCTTTAGAAGGTTAAGTACAAAAGAGAAAGCATTTATTATGAAACGCCGCAAGCACATAATGTCATAATTACTCAGCGCCACCTCCAGCTGCATACGTCGAAATCAAATACCTTGTCTCTCGATACAATATTGCATAAAGCTACGGGCATATATTCAACGGAAGTTAGTGTTAGTTGGGCGTCGCGTGAACAGCCTCATTTCGGTAATTTACGGTACAGTAAAGATTTACCTTACTTCTGATGCTCTTTATTTTGTTCTATTTCAGATTGAATTATAAAAAGTTCTACCGAACTAAATGTGTACGATGGCATCCTGGGTACCAGCTACCAGAATCGTTAAGGGGTCAATGACATTAAAGAAGTTTGTAGATACACACAAACTAGAAAAAATAGTCACAGTTACGGGTGGTCACTACGCTACTTCCACAAAGTACGATTTCTCTGAAGGCCAAGTCCTGAAATTGATCAGAAAGGATTCGATCATTGTTGTAAGAACATGTAAAATAGATGGAGCGGCTGGCGAAGTTGTGCAACGGAATGAGGAGCCTGTAACGATCCCACGCGACTTTAACGGAGAATTAGAAGTTGTCCCGATGTCTTCTGATACGTTCAGATGCAAGGTGGTGGATCAACTATTCAAGAGACCGCTACCTCTGTACATCACACCTACTGTAGCTTTTAAAATAGGTGAGGTAACCATTGAGGCAGGGACCGGGTTAAAGATCCTGAAAACCAACGTGTCCCCAACAAGTGAGACGACGTTAGAATGCATACAGTTGAAGGACGGAAATAAAATAAAAATCCCTCTCGGTACTTTCGGACAATTTAAACTGAGGTGGGAAAAACATTATGTAACGGTAAACGACATATATGATCGTCTTCCACAAAAGGTTAAGACTACTATGATGAGAGGGTGTAACATAGCTGAGCCGTTCCCAGGGCTGCCGGCAAACCACGTCGGTCCGTTCTATCTAGATAAAATCGATGTAGTGGAAGTTGCAATACGTGGCTCGAAGGACAAGCCGTCGTTGATACCGGTTAGTCTGGATATACACGTCCAGCAAAGTGATGTGAAAATAAATGACTTCAATCCGGGTGTGAACATACACAAGCTCATTCATACGTCGTCGGCGAACCTACCCATGGTCGTACAAGTGACAAACGACAATAAAGGCGCGATTCCGGGAATCGAACCTGGCTCGAAACTGGTAATCCATCGCGTGCAGCGATTCGAAGCAGTTTTGGCTACAACCGACACAAACCAGGATATAATGATACCTTGTTCCTACAAGGGAGGGTTCGAGCGTGTGCCGGCAGTCTTTGAAACAGCTGAGGATATGTGGATCGGAGCAAAGAATAAATACGTGCAGGCCACTGAACGTTACAGGTCAGAAAATATTGATTTGTATTCAGTTGCCACGGGGGACATACTTAAACCTACAAATATGTTACGCGTAACGCTAAGCGGAGAGAACGAAGAACGGGATGTGTTGCTGTGTCACAAATACCAACCTGACCGTCAGGCATCGGTCGTCAAGATACCATTGTACGCCCGGTGCATGTTCAAAGAAGTAGTGCTAGACGAGGGGAACGAAACAGAACATACCATCAATGAAATTACCCACCTGTTTGGAACCCCGCTTTTGGTACGCCCGTCGAAAATCACGAGCGACTGTGAGGCCATGAGTGTGCTTACTGCTAAAACTCCTATAACATTAGGTGATAAATTTGATTACTCGTTAATAGCTGTCAGCAAATACCCGGATAACGACTCTCCGTGTTTCGCAATCCCAGAATTTACAGAATTGATTGTCAGAGAATTAGATGTTACTGTCACTAAAAAGCCGCATAGCGTGTCGCCTTCTTTACAGACACTGAATAAAGAGCAAGTTGGTCGTATTAAAAATGACATTATGTATCTCGTCACTGCACAAGCGCCACCCATACCTCCACCACAAGACCCACCCCAGCAAAACGAAAACATATATATGTCACCAGTGCCCGACAAGACAGTAGTGGATAGTAAGTACATGTGCAATTTTACTTTTTTGACACATACAATACAGCTTTTATTATATACATTATAATATCCCTGGATTAAAAGTGTCAGCTTTAAAAAATATTATATATTGAATAGGATGTTGCTTAAATTCACATTTCACAATCTCGACATTTGATGGTGTGACTTTAATAATTAATAATTGCATTACCACTTACTCGTGTATAATTTTACAAGTATTTAATTTCGGCAATATTATTTGAGCCGACACATTAAAGGCACGTCAGCTGAGTGACTTTCCCAATTTTTTCTCAATTTATTTTTAATCTATAAAATAATACCAGTGCGATAAACTGTTAGGTTGTATTAAACGAAATTAAATTTCAGATCGATAAAAGATGTATATATCAGCTATTTGCATGCTATTAGCATAAATGCTTTCCATGTCACGTGACATACCGACATGTAATTTATTTCAAAGTGGTTTGTCTCAGTATTACCTGGATCATAAAATGCAAAAAATAAAGATGCAGCTCATCAGTCAATCGTGGCCGATAGTTATACCGAGTAATCATGGACCTGTTTTGTCATGTGTTTGGTGTTAGTTACTATATAAGTGTTTGGTGTTAGTTACTATATAAGTGTTTGGTGTTAGTTACTATATAAGTGTTTGGTGTTAGTTACTATATAAGTGTTTGGTGTTAGTTATTATACAAGTGTTTGGTGTTAGTTACTATACAAGTGTTTGGTGTTAGTTACTATACACGTGTTTAGTGTTAGTTACTATATAAGAGTTTGGTGTTAGTTACTATATAAGTGTTTAGTGTTAGTTACTATATAAGTGTTTAATGTTAGTTATTATATAAGTGTTTGGTGTTAGTTACTATATAAGTGTTTAGTGTTAGTTACTATATATAAGTGTTTAGTGTTAGTTACTATATAAGTGTTTAGTGTTAGTTACTATATAAGTGTTTGGTGTTAGTTACTATACAAGTGTTTGGTGTTAGTTACTATACAAGTGTTTAGTGTTAGTTACTATATAAGTGTTTGGTGTTAGTTACTATATAAGTGTTTAGTGTTAGTTACTATATAAGTGTTTGGTGTTAGTTACTATATAAGTGTTTGGTGTTAGTTACTATATAAGTGTTTAGTGTTAGTTACTATATAAGTGTTTGGTGTTAGTTACTATATAAGTGTTTGGTGTTAGTTACTATATAAGTGTTTGGTGTTAGTTACTATATAAGTGTTTGGTGTTAGTTACTATCTAAGTGTTTGGTGTTAGTTACTATCTAAGTGTTTGGTGTTAGTTACTATATAAGTGTTTAGTGTTAGTTACTATATATAAGTGTTTAGTGTTAGTTACTATATATAAGTGTTTAGTGTTAGTTACTATATATAAGTGTTTAGTGTTAGTTACTATATATAAGTGTTTAGTGTTAGTTACTATAT
Organism: Saccoglossus kowalevskii; assembly: GCF_978046115.1. Taxonomy (NCBI): domain Eukaryota; kingdom Metazoa; phylum Hemichordata; class Enteropneusta; family Harrimaniidae; genus Saccoglossus; species Saccoglossus kowalevskii. Next base: position 29,965,012 of record NC_140658.1, read on the forward strand.
AAGTGTTTAGTGTTAGTTACTATATAAGTGTTTAGTGTTAGTTACTATATAAGTGTTTAGTGTTAGTTACTATATAAGTGTTTGGTGTTAGTTACTATATAAGTGTTTGGTGTTAGTTACTATATAAGTGTTTGGTGTTAGTTACTATATAAGTGTTTGGTGTTAGTTACTATATAAGTGTTTGGTGTTAGTTACTATATAAGTGTTTAGTGCTAGTTACTACATAAGTGTTTAGTGTTAGTTACTATATAAGTGTTTGGTGTTAGTTACTATATAAGTGTTTAGTGTTAGTTACTATATAAGTGATTGGTGTTAGTTACTATATAAGTGTTTGGTGTTAGTTACTATATAAGTGTTTGGTGTTAGTTACTATGTAAGTGTTTAGTGTTAGTTACTATATAAGTGTTTGGTGTTAGTTACTATATAAGTGTTTGGTGTTAGTTACTATATAAGTGTTTGGTGTTAGTTACTATATAAGTGTTTGGTGTTAGTTATAAGTGTTTGGTGTTAGTTACTATATAAGTGTTTGGTGTTAGTTACGATATAAGTGTTTGGTGTTAGTTACGATATAAGTGTTTGGTGTTAGTTACGATATAAGTGTTTGGTGTTAGTTAATATATAAGTGTTTGGTGTTAGTTACTATATAAGTGTTTGGTGTTAGTTACTATATAAGTGTTTGGTGTTAGTTATAAGTGATTGGTGTTAGTTACTATATAAGTGTTTGGTGTTAGTTACGATATAAGTGTTTGGTGTTAGTTACGATATAAGTGTTTGGTGTTAGTTACGATATAAGTGTTTGGTGTTAGTTAATATATAAGTGTTTTGTGTTAGTTACTATATAAGTGTTTGGTGTTAGTTACTATATAAGTGTTTGGTGTTAGTTACTATATAAGTGTTTGGTGTTAGTTACTATATAAGTGTTTAGTGCTAGTTACTACATAAGTGTTTAGTGTTAGTTACTATATAAGTGTTTGGTGTTAGTTACTATATAAGTGTTTAGTGTTAGTTACTATATAAGTGATTGGTGTTAGTTACTATATAAGTGTTTGGTGTTAGTTACTATATAAGTGTTTGGTGTTAGTTACTATGTAAGTGTTTAGTGTTAGTTACTATATAAGTGTTTGGTGTTAGTTACTATATAAGTGTTTGGTGTTAGTTACTATATAAGTGTTTGGTGTTAGTTACTATATAAGTGTTTGGTGTTAGTTATAAGTGTTTGGTGTTAGTTACTATATAAGTGTTTGGTGTTAGTTACTATATAAGTGTTTGGTGTTAGTTACTATATAAGTGTTTGGTGTTAGTTACTATATAAGTGTTTAGTGCTAGTTACTACATAAGTGTTTAGTGTTAGTTACTATATAAGTGTTTGGTGTTAGTTACTATATAAGTGTTTAGTGTTAGTTACTATATAAGTGATTGGTGTTAGTTACTATATAAGTGTTTGGTGTTAGTTACTATATAAGTGTTTGGTGTTAGTTACTATGTAAGTGTTTAGTGTTAGTTACTATATAAGTGTTTGGTGTTAGTTACTATATAAGTGTTTGGTGTTAGTTACTATATAAGTGTTTGGTGTTAGTTACTATATAAGTGTTTGGTGTTAGTTATAAGTGTTTGGTGTTAGTTACTATATAAGTGTTTGGTGTTAGTTACGATATAAGTGTTTGGTGTTAGTTACGATATAAGTGTTTGGTGTTAGTTACGATATAAGTGTTTGGTGTTAGTTAATATATAAGTGTTTGGTGTTAGTTACTATATAAGTGTTTGGTGTTAGTTACTATATAAGTGTTTGGTGTTAGTTATAAGTGATTGGTGTTAGTTACTATATAAGTGTTTGGTGTTAGTTACGATATAAGTGTTTGGTGTTAGTTACGATATAAGTGTTTGGTGTTAGTTACGATATAAGTGTTTGGTGTTAGTTAATATATAAGTGTTTTGTGTTAGTTACTATATAAGTGTTTGGTGTTAGTTACTATATAAGTGTTTTGTGTTAGTTACTATATAAGTGTTTGGTGTTAGTTACTATATAAGTGTTTGGTGTTAGTTACGATATAAGTGTTTGGTGTTAGTTAATATATAAGTGTTTAGTGTTAGTTACTATATAAGTGTTTGGTGTTAGTTACTATATAAGTGTTTAGTGTTAGTTACTATATAAGTGTTTAGTGTTACTTACTATATAAGTGTTTGGTGTTAGTTACTATATAAGTGTTTAGTGTTAGTTACTATATAAGTGTTTAGTGTTAGTTATTATATAAGTGTCTGGTGTTGGTTACAATATAAGTGTCTGGTGTTGGTTACTATATAAGTGTTTGGTGTTAGTTACTATATAAGTGTTTGGTGTTAGTTATTATATAAGTGTTTAGTGTTAGTTACTATATAAGTGTCTGGTGTTGGTTACTATATAAGTGTTTGGTGTTAGTTACTATATAAGTGTTTGGTGTTAGTTACTATATAAGTGTTTAGTGTTAGTTACTATATAAGTGTTTAGTGTTAGTTACTATATAAGTGTCTGGTGTTGGTTACTATATAAGTGTCTGGTGTTGGTTACTATATAAGTGTTTGGTGTTAGTTACTATATAAGTGTTTGGTGTTAGTTACTATATAAGTGTTTAGTGTTAGTTACTATATAAGTGTTTAGTGTTAGTTACTATATAAGTGTCTGGTGTTGGTTACTATATAAGTGTCTGGTGTTGGTTACTATATAAGTGTTTGGTGTTGGTTACTATATAAGTGTTTGGTGTTAGTTACTATATAAGTGTTTGGTGTTAGTTATTATATAAGTGTTTAGTGTTAGTTACTATATAAGTGTCTGGTGTTGGTTACTATATAAGTGTTTGGTGTTAGTTACTATATAAGTGTTTGGTGTTAGTTACTATATAAGTGTTTAGTGTTAGTTACTATATAAGTGTTTAGTGTTAGTTACTATATAAGTGTCTGGTGTTGGTTACTATATAAGTGTCTGGTGTTGGTTACTATATAAGTGTTTGGTGTTAGTTACTATATAAGTGTTTGGTGTTAGTTACTATATAAGTGTTTAGTGTTAGTTACTATATAAGTGTTTAGTGTTAGTTACTATATAAGTGTTTAGTGTTAGTTACTATATAAGTGTCTGGTGTTGGTTACTATATAAGTGTCTGGTGTTGGTTACTATATAAGTGTTTGGTGTTAGTTACTATATAAGTGTTTGGTGTTAGTTACTATATAAGTGTTTAGTGTTAGTTACTATATAAGTGTTTAGTGTTAGTTACTATATAAGTGTCTGGTGTTGGTTACTATATAAGTGTCTGGTGTTGGTTACTATATAAGTGTTTGGTGTTGGTTACTATATAAGTGTTTGGTGTTAGTTACTATATATAAGTGTTTGGTGTTAGTTACTATATAAGTGTTTGGTGTTAGTTATTATATAAGTGTTTGGTGTTAGTTACGATATAAGTGTTTGGTGTTAGTTAATATATAAGTGTTTAGTGTTAGTTACTATATAAGTGTTTGGTGTTAGTTACTATATAAGTGTTTAGTGTTAGTTACTATATAAGTGTTTAGTGTTACTTACTATATAAGTGTTTGGTGTTAGTTACTATATAAGTGTTTGGTGTTAGTTACTATATAAGTGTTTGGTGTTAGTTATAAGTGATTGGTGTTAGTTACTATATAAGTGTTTGGTGTTAGTTACGATATAAGTGTTTGGTGTTAGTTACGATATAAGTGTTTGGTGTTAGTTACGATATAAGTGTTTGGTGTTAGTTAATATATAAGTGTTTTGTGTTAGTTACTATACAAGTGTTTGGTGTTAGTTACTATATAAGTGTTTTGTGTTAGTTACTATATAAGTGTTTAGTGTTAGTTACTATGTAAGTGTTTGGTGTTAGTTACTACATAAGTGTTTGGTGTTAGTTACTACATAAGTGTTTAGTGTTAGTTACTATATAAGTGTTTAGTGTTAGTTACTATATAAGTGTTTGGTGTTAGTTACTATATATAAGTGTTTAGTGTTAGTTACTATATATAAGTGTTTAGTGTTAGTTACTATATAAGTGTTTAGTGTTAGTTACTATATAAGTGTTTAGTGTTAGTTACTATATAAGTGTTTGGTGTTAGTTACTATATAAGTGTTTGGTGTTAGTTACTATATAAGTGTTTGGTGTTAGTTATAAGTGTTTGGTGTTAGTTACTATATAAGTGTTTGGTGTTAGTTACGATATAAGTGTTTGGTGTTAGTTACGATATAAGTGTTTGGTGTTAGTTACGATATAAGTGTTTGGTGTTAGTTAATATATAAGTGTTTAGTGTTAGTTACTATATAAGTGTTTGGTGTTAGTTACTATATAAGTGTTTAGTGTTAGTTACTATATAAGTGTTTAGTGTTAGTTACTATATAAGTGTTTGGTGTTAGTTACTATATAAGTGTTGAGTGTTAGTTACTATATATAAGTGTTTGTTGTTAGTTACTATATAAGTGTTTGGTGTTAGTTACTATATAAGTGTTTGGTGTTAGTTACTATATAAGTGTTTGGTGTTAGTTACTAAAATAGAGTACGTTACGTTTTCACTTTTACAGCAAAAAACAATACCGAGAAAGGAGGAACAATGAAAAGTTTCTGGCAAATTGTTAAACCTAAAAGTAAAGGTAGGGAGAGTCTTTATATACATTGCGCCTATTTACAATGTGTGTGGCTTACTTATTAATTAAAATAGTTGTATTTAATTTTCCTTCATGTACGAAGACGCTAAACAAAACGAGTTTTCTACGTTGCAGGTGATAAAAAACAGAGGCCAGCGAGTTGTGTCCACCCACAGATCCCAAGAAGTACATCATTAGGCGAAGTACAGAACCTGTCTGTGAGTAATGGAAACACGGGTACGTGATATCTCAAAGTATTTAAAATGTGATTTATACTACAATTATGTGTAAATATATATAAATAATAATAGTTAGGAAGTTAATAAGTGTATTCATTTATTAAATATATGCGTGTAATCATATCGTAAACATCAACAAGCTCAATTATACTCTAAAGAAATAGGATAAAATCAAGCTATATGTTTACTCAGTTAATTCTTGCAAACAAACATCGCAATATTTCTAGGCGAGACATTGTGATATGCAGTTTCTTATCATTAATAATCCAACCACTCTATTTATTTAGAAATGTGTATTTCAGAGTCCAGTTTTAATATGGGAATACACCGGACACGGTTATCTTTAAGGAGTTGAGTTGAGTTGATTTTATGTGGCAAGTTTCATCCTATTATGCGCCATTTTGTGAAGAACTAGAGCAATGCATTGTGGGTTGGGTACCTCGTGCGGTGCAAATGATGCACGGAGAGCCGCATCTTGACTTGATTTTTGCACTAACATTATTTAATTAAATGCACACAAACACAATATTACCTAGGTTTTTCTTCTAGGTTTGAGTATTGTGAATATTGTAATAGGTTTACGCGCATTGTGTTCATTTAATAAATTAAACAATGTATAATCTATATATTAATTGAAAGATTGTAAATGAGAAGTTTGAAGTATCATGTATATGGATGAAATGAGCAATATATCACATTTTGTTTTGTTTTCACAGCGAGAAACAGAAGAAGTTGGCTTCCTTGGAGATCCTTCGGACGAAGTACGTCATATCACGAAAATAACAGAGAAGGAGCGTCAGCTGCAAACGGATCATTGTCAGGTAAATCTCACTTCTTGTGACATTGAAATTGACATTGACAGGCTTATTATTTGCTGTTTTTTATTCAGAGTTCGCAATTCCACATTTTAATACTATATTATGAGGTTTGGGTGGAGGTGTTAAACGTCTACTTTTTGTCTAAAGTGGAGCGGGTGCAAGGTTCCACATTTCAAATTTCTATATGTTTACAACATTCAATACTAAGTGAATGACGCGACCCCGTAATGATAAATCCGTCATTTTCTCAGTCCCACCTTCACGGGTTAGTGGGATAACTTTTAGTTCTTTTATGAAATATAGATGTGTGACCAATTAGCACACCCTTAATAGGATGGCCTTAACCCAACATTACCTTTAAAGGGGACCTAAACATCTCCCTAATATTGAAAAAAGAGTTTCTACCGGGGAGCACATATATGTCCTGTTTGTCTCTGTGAATTGTTAGACGTTTCACATCCGTATTCCCCACGGTCTATGAATTAACAATTAACTACACAAAAAATAACAATATCAATTTTACCAGGCCATATAATTCCCTTTTTCGTAACATGTTGTATTTTGTTTATTCAACGGTAGATGACTCCGACGACTACACAGACCTTCTTCCTACACAGTGTGATACTCCACAAAATACAGGTAAGGCAGCCTTTTTTACAACATCCTATGGTATTCAATTTGTGCACATTGTACCGATATATGTCATCAGCTAGATACTGATCATTATAAAATGCCACACACGTTTCCCTATGCATCATTTACAGGAAGGTAGTAATACGAGGAAAGAGTATATAAGCATGTACTGTTAAAATAGTCACAGAGTGAAACCAATTTCGAAGATAAGAAAATAAGACAAAACCGTTGAGGGCGTATATCCACTCAAGAAAAAAACACGACCATATAGAAAAAACTCCCTTGCTGCAATATTCGCATTCATATAAAAAACGTATCATTAGTTGTTTTCACAGCGTACTTCATTTTTAAAACTAACTTATTCATATTTTATTCGTCATTAGAAGACACTGATTGTAGTTTAGTTGACGTCACGTACTGGATGCTGCGGGAAATGGGATGCACTAAGGAAGAAATATTTGCATTTTTTACTGATAAATTGAAGCCGATCTCTCTTCACGGACGAAGCCAAGAAGATTTTGAAATGAAGTACGATAAACATGGTGGCAAAATTGACAAAATACTCGATTGTGTGAAACGGTAGTCATTGTAAATAGAGCGTTTGAGGTTTTATTGTGTATGCATAACTGTTCCAAGCCACTAATTTTTTTTATGAAATTTAAAATCAAACATATAGTGACTAAGCACATTATTTAAAGAACCATGGTACTAAAGCTACTAATTCGAATAAATAAAATGATGAATGACGTACATGGACTAAAACACAAATGATCTATATTGGAAATATTTGACGGAATGACGATACGCGCACCACTGACGTATACAGCGCGTCTAAACATGTAATACTGTGTACCAATTTCGGCTCATTCCCGGATATGCATAACCAGATTTGAACTATTTTGTTTAGTATACGCTGACGGAAAAAAATGTGTGCGCACTACACTACACTACACTACACTACACTACACTACACTACACTACACTACACTACACTACACTGCACTGCACTGCACTGCACTGCACTGCACTGCACTGCACTACACTACACTACACTACACTACACTACACTACACTACACTACACTACACTACACTACACTACACTACACTACACTACACTACACTACACAAAACTACTATTCAGAAGTTACTATTGATTTTCAAAGTATAAATTTCAGTTTAAAAAATATATCTTTCCAAGGTATTTAAGCAGATGAACATTTTATACTTGTAACTTGACGTTAGTTTTTTTTATCTCTAATAACATATATCATATATATCACACTAATCATGTGATCGTGTATTCATCATCATCATTTTTTACTATAAAATTAATTGCATTTTCAGATTTTTTCATAAGAATGTATAACTAACACACAACTACTATATCCCTCATGGAGTCAGTTCCAGTCAGTAGTAGGTGATAATCACATGAATGTAATGACGTCAACTTCTATATGTCACGAGTGCGTATTAACAATTAGTTTGTGACAAAACTGTATCTAAAACACTAGAAAATCGAGACGCATTCTCGCCTGTCAAAGTGTAATATTTCCCGCTAACCTTAAAGGGGAACCGCTCAATCCCATGGATTGCACCAAAGAATCATGGGACACTATTGTTTATGTTGTTTACAATGTTAATCTATCTTTTGTTATCCATTGTTATTTTAATCCAGAAAGTAATTTTTTTCTAAAATTAATCTTAACTGCAAGGTGCCCCTTTAACCATCAAGTGACGCAAGAGGACATAATGTTGCGATACTATCGATATATCGATATACATCAGATATTGATCACAATGACGTAGCGAACATGTATACTCATCCAAACTTCAATGATATTTCTTCACATTGCATTACGTATTACGTGTATTATTATAATAATTATTATGAAAATAAACGCTTGAAAGCTATATGTATTTGTTTGTAGTGTAACGCGGTGTTTTGGCATAAAACAAATGGATTTAAAAACAATTTTGTGAAATGAACACGTAGATGTTGTAACGGTCACCAAAGGCAAACCATGAAACAACCATGAATTCTGCTTCGATAATGATAACACTGACAAAACCATATATAGACGAAAACACTTGTCAATAATAGAAGAATCCATTAATACAGATCAACAGCAAACAATAACAAACCTAGCAGACATTGTGTGTATTATAGTATACATCGCTACAAAATGATAAGACTGACAAAATCATTAGTTTGATTCAACTTTAATCGCAAACAAATCAGGCGAAGACGATGTTCAGTGTCTAACTCCGATCAATATCAGTTTGAAAACTATAATTCAAGGTGAATGAATTTTCATGGATGTTGTCACGTGATATGAATGGACAGTATCATAATCCCAATTCATATGGCTCAAATAGTGGCCATTAATCGAAGCGTCATAGCAGTCGTCATCACCGTACCTCCACGCCCCGCCATATCCTCGGTTAACACAATTATCTTCGTGAGAATTATCATTATCTCTATCTCTTGTTGTAAACTCTCTATCTTTGTGGTAATATAAATCATTATCTGCAGTGTCTTCTATAAATTGATCAAAAGTAAGTCTATAATTGTCGTTTTCATTAGTAAGACTGAAATTAGAGTATTTCACGTAATACCACAAACGATCGTCTTCTTTTTGTAGATCAATGTGTAGTTCATACACTCTGTTCAGGTTGTTTGTAATGAAATGTATAGCCTCGTTCCCAAGCCAGAACTCGCCGTTAATATTACGCTTGTAATCCTCCCAATATAGGTCATAATCTTGCGAGTGATCGACACGATGTTGAAAGACGGTCCAACCAATCTGTCCTTCTATTTGGCACTACACTGGGGTTCCATAAGGCAGGCCCTCGGGACGCATTTCATAAACGCCTGTTTCCGTATATCCTGCGCTCACGGCATCTTGGCAATCTGAAAGGAACATGAGGGATGATCAGTTGGAAATATAAATGTAGATTTTTTTTTATTCACAAGCAATGAAAAAGACACGAAAACAGGATTCACCATGAGGACTTCTTCGATATTCTGGATTAGGATTAAGATTGAGATTAAATTTAAATTGGGGTTAAAGTGAAGATTCTGCTTTTTCTGCTTAACAGTTCTAACTATGACATTATTTGCTTTATGTTATAGTCACCATTGTCATAGAATTTTCCATTTAGATTGGCAGTGTGATCATCAGAAAACCACATAGAATACCACCAACCACCAGAATACCTCTTCCCATAGTCAGCGTTGATGACGTCATCGTTATCACTGTCAAAAGTTGAAAACTGAGCCCCATTGCTGATACTCATAGAATCACCAGCAGCGCCACCATAAAATGATAACCACAGTCGGTATCGGTTGAATGCGTCCTCTATACGGAAACCACTGTAAATAGCCTGTGCGCTATTAGCTCTCCAGTCAGTCAGATCAACACGTAACTCATATTGTTTACCATTTCCATTGGTGAGATAAAACAGATTGTCATTTCCTAACCAAAATTCTCCATAAACTTCGCCAAATCCTTCCGAGTACTCTAAAAATGAACGGTTAAAATTCTGTACTCACCCGGCGCTGTATTATAGTCCACCCATTTCCATTCTTCATTTCGCAGTCGACCGGGAAAGCTCTCGAGGCGCCTAGAGGCCAAATCGTGTATACCCCACTGGTAGTATGGCCTGCATCATATACGTCTTGACAGTCTTTAAAAAAAGATACAATAATTTTAGTGTCTTGAAATGTAGTTCTGTTTATTTCTGTGTTTTTTGTATTTGTGTTGAAGTTTTTTCCATTCATGTCCACACATCTATAAACAGTGCGTTGTTCTCAAATAACAGAACGTTATGTCCCCGTGAACGCGGCGTGTTTTCATACTGTATTTGTACACGCTTCGCTCGTGACAATAGACCACAAGAAACAAGACATCACTGGTAAAAATAGACTTTTCACCTTACAAACATCGGGGCAAAGACACAATATCATTGTAAAATGTACTGTTGGCATTGATGTGAGGTTAGTATTATCACATATACCACAGCCCCCCAACAACTCTGCAGATACGAACAATTTGGGGGAAATTACATGTATTATGTAATGACGGTTATAAAACAACTAGCAGCTCCATTGTATGATTACACTGGTAAGTGAAACAGAAAACGTATAAGAGTTACAACAAAAACGTACAAAGAGCTGTATAATGATATGATTGGTATTTGCTATGAATAAGTATACGATCATATCTCACATTAGCTATTATTTATATTAACCTACTAATTATTTTGATTCATGTCTCATTTCCCGTTGCAAAGTGTATAAAGACAATTACTTCATAAAAGCAGTTATAATGCTATGTGTTGCCATTTATGTACTATATATCTAAATATAATTATTTCGAATATGTGTTCAATTATCATATACAAGAAAGACAAAATTTGATATGTCGAAAAAAAAATATTAAAAAATCGGACACAATCTTATCATGCGTTTCGCAATGACTATAGTATCTTGGCAAAACATTGCTTACTAAATAATTTTCGCTTCATAGAATATCTGATTTACCAAATCGTCCAAAATGACGAGAGATTAACACACTGACTCATATTGCTATGATTCGATTTCACAACACCAGGATACAAAACACATTATTATGTTCATAATAATAATTGCTTGATTGGCAAGTAGGAACAAGGCATTTGCGAAGTACAGAGAAAAGATACGTTATGCTGCATGGTACGTTGAAATAACCTTCAAATATATGCGGTAGGCAACGTTTGTAAAGAACTCGGCGATACATACCAACATATCTCTCGTCCTGACCATCGACGTAAATGTAGCAGATGGAAAAAACAAATAACACATATGCCAACATTGGATGCATGCTACTTCTTCACTTCGCTGTATATATTGCAGACTGTCGAGTGAGCTAAATGTAGTCGTATTTGAATAAATATTTATCTAAACTATGCATGTGAATTGACATATTATCGCCGAAATTTTGTTGCGAAATAATATATTGTGTATATAGTGACATTTTATCATTAATTGCGTCTAGATAAATATTGCAGCTGCCATAATCAGATACTCGCATCAGCGGAATTAGATTATATAAACTTACGTCAGCTGTATTTGTAGTATAGAAACCTGGGACATCTTCCCTACACTCATGGTATTTTGGATTTGCCAGCATTGAATACAGATTCAGACGATATGGTTGGCCGTGCAAATTGTCATTGTAATGTAAATTGAACATTTACAAAGAACATGAAAATATAAATAATGTGCTCTAAGTTGCTGTAACAATTTTGTAACGCTTTGGATATATTATGTGGTTTAGAAAACGTGGTTAAGGTTATTGTAAGTTATAAAAGGCACGTAATTGCATTATCAAATGATAAATCTGAATTAGAAGACAGACAGAAACGCAACATTTTAATCCGGGGCTTTGAAGATGTTCAAAATGAAACGTGGGATGAGACGGAAGAAAAAGTGAAATATCTGCTATCAGAAAAACTAGATATTGCTTACGTGGAGTTTGAAAGAGTACAGAGAATGGAAATGAGAAATACTGCTATAAGACCAAAAGTCGCAATGTGCGTGATATTTAAGGACAAGCAGGTACAAATATTTTCCTGGACGATCACGACAAACCAGAGAAATCCATAAACAACTAACTCTTCGAAAAGCAGAAAGAAGTGCGACGGAACAATAAACAAACAAACGTCAATTATAATAAAAAAAACTTGTTAGTTATACACGTGGAAGTAAATAAGTGTATGTGTAGTTAAGAAACCAATTCTGTTGTCAGACGAGAGGGCACATACATTATAGTTCAGATAATCAATATTATGAGTTGGAATGTACAGGGTGTATCAAAACATGTTTTAAATCAATGTTGTATTAAATATTGCACAAAATTTAATAAATTCTATATGTTTGAAATCTGACTTAGACAAGACAATGTTGATATCAGTGAATATTTTCCCAAATTTTGTTGAATATTAGGACAAGGCATGAGTGATCAAGGGGAAGACCAAATGGTGGGGTGTCTATTTGAGTGTCAAAAGATATTATGCGCGGTGGGCAGGTGTTGAATACGCATATAAACGATGCAGTTTTTAAACTTACACTTTATTGCCTAACAGTGATGTTTTGTGGAGTTTACGCTCCTTCTACAAAAGTATATTCAACAAACATATATTCAACTAAGTTATGCAGATAGATTACCTGACAGAGACAGTTAAGCATGGGATAGCGTTGATGGCATGCATGGTATGTGGTCTATAATTAGTTATCGGAAAGCGTCTGCTAGCCTACCGCCAATACCAAGTAAATGTTGGATGGAAAACTTTACCACGTTACATAACCATCAGAGTCCAGGTGGAGGCCAAACGTTTGATTATATATTTGAGAAAAATATAATGAGCGACGAATCATTAAATGATAATATGGATGCGTACATTGCAGACGACGAAATCGTGAATGAAGTTGCTTTACTGAAAAACGGTAAAGCGACTGGTCCAGATTGCATTCCTGCTGAGTTTTTGAAATGTTCAATTAATCAATTACTTTGAATCATGAGTTATTTAATTTTCAATTCGGGAAAATTTCCCAAAGGCTGGTCCCGCGGAATGCTTTTCTCAATATTCAAAAAAGGATTAAAATCAGATCCAAATAATTATAGAGGTATAATTCTTTTGGATTTATTTGGTAACATTTTCTGCAGTATTTTGAATAATAGATTGTGCAAATGGAAGATAATACCGGGGCAATTTTTGGTACGCAAGCAGGCTTCAGCAAGGCATTGTCTGCTGCAGACAATACACTTGTTCTGTATGCTATTCCTCAAAAGTATTTGAGGGAAAAAAAGGGGAAATTTGTATTGTATTTTTTTTGCCAAAGCTTTTGACTCTTTGGGCATTACGGGGGAAGATATGATGCTATCAATTGTCAAGTGAATGTATTGTGATGTGAAGTCATGTATTAAAATTGATGGTGGTACCTTAATATTGTAACTGTAGTATTGGTGTGAGACAGGGTAGTATATCTCACGCTAAGAAACATATTGATTAAAAAATAATATTGTTTGCATATCCCTAATCGTGACAAATGACATCCAACTCGGTAACAGTGCTTATAAACCTTTGAAATATATATATATATATATATATATATACAAGGCCAACCAAATAAAGGAGAAAACCCTCGCATAATATTTATGTACTCTGTTTGGTATGTTATATGTTAATCATATGGGTCTGTGGCATGGAAAGACGTTAATACAAGTTAAAAAAATATTATGTGGTTTTAAGAGCAGGAAACAGTTGTCTAATAGGTGATTTTCCGTTCAACTGCGAGATCTTGCGAGGTGCATGAAAGACGCGCGTCGAACGTCTGCCGCAAAAAGCGAACGATTTGATTTTCAACTCGAATTTCTTTATTTTGTAGCTCACATCGACAGGCCGATCTTCGATCAGAGGAATATTGCTTTCGAATACCCTCACTTAATCGAAATTGTCTATCGTCAAATGTATACAGCACATTATTAAGCATGGAAATGCCCCAAAATATTTTTGGGTTGTCGAATCCCACGCAATGTTTGACGCTACTACCTTTGTCTGTCCTGTTTTTACGTTCGATTTCACGCATAACGCGTGATTCTCGCAGTGTACGGAAAATGGTCTATTAAACGTGGTTAAAACCACATATAAAGGCGAGTATCCCTCATTTGGGTTATCCATAGCAAGATCGCGTGTTAGGCTACATAAAATAAAAACAACATATTATTTAAAAATATAGATATTGTATTTTCACACCGTATTCTTTATAATGAACTGTTTTCCTTGTGATTGGCTTTTGTAGACCACGGGATCACCCATTTATCAATGGTCTTCATCAATGTATTTATATTTAATAATTCTTAGAAAATCAACGGACATAAAACCTATTTACAGGCTCCGATTATATGTAAAACAAACAAACAAACAAACAAACAAACAAGACAACAGTCAAGACTATTTGATATAGCTATACCGTTATAATTGGTAGGCTGAGACTTCAGTTCACATTTAAATATTGGGACAATTAATCCTTAACACAAAGATTCAGGAACCTTGTTTGACTTGAATACACTATAAATAGCTTGTGCAGAGCATTTAGTAAATAATGCGGACCATATTAATTCCTCTGATGTTGCTTTGTTATTTTGTAGTGGTTTAATAGATTTTTCATTCCATTTTTAAGAATTGATCGAATTTTTGTCACCACCACGCTTGAGTACAATAACAAACTTTACAATAATAAAATTTATTTAACACTATTGAAACTAAACTTGAAACTTTGGTTCATGATAGACTATTAAATCGAAGTGGAAAAACTTCCGTCACTTGTTATACGGTCCTTGTACAGCCTCAAAGCGCCACGTGAAAGGTGAATTTCAACACATAAATACAACAAACAACTCGAACCATAACACCAGGTACTCATCTACACAGAAAAAAAACGATACACGATTTATCAACGTGTCATAATAGCGCATGGCTGTAGCAGAAAGTAAATAATATAGTTGTGGAGCTTCGTGCAATTTGGCTTATGTTCTAGTTGATACAACATTGTCATTGCGTAAGGTTGAATCGAGTGATATATATAGGCGTCCAGTGATATCTCCCATCTGACATTATTTATTTAAGGAATTAAGGGCGACTGTCTGCGATGTACAACACCACCCGAGTCCGATGATTATGCAATAATGGGTATCATTATTTCATTTTATTTCATCATATCCAAGGAATATTAGGACTTTGGATATACACAGCTCATGAAGTATAAATCCCTCTCGTGATTAGTCTTCACATAGGTTCCACGGGATCGGAATCTCCAGTGGCAATAATTGGAGATATTGTTCGGCTATAACTGCTCGTACGCTCCAATGATTAGACACGGCACGATACGTCTTGTGAAGCCTACAGCTGCCCGAATAAAGACCCACACTTTATTCAATACTCAGTTAAATCATGTGTAATGGATGCGTATATAAGATTGCCTTCTAAAGTTACATTAGCCAATCACATGGCAACGACTCATAATGATATTAACATTCAACCAATTATAGACACGTATAATAACACATTATGTCGCAGCCAATCTTGTCGCATTGGGATAATAAACTTGTTGGTTTGTGTCAACGGCAAACTCGGAAAACACTAACCAATCATAGTAACAGTGTGCCTCGCTGAAATTAACATAACAATTGTATAATCATGCAAATATCAAATTATTTTATTATGTGAATAATTACCTAATGAATTTACAATATTACTGGTCGGTCAATCGTGTTGATTCTCAGACGTGATAATTTCGCATATTGTCATCCAGACTGAACACTAGTCAATCTATGAAACATGTTATCATGACGCTAAACAGATTACAATAGAAAAGAAATGTGGTACATTTAGTATTTTTCGTAGTATGTAAAAATTTCGAGAAGTGGAAAATGATTAAAGTTGACATTAAAATCCACATTTTCGAATAATAAAAGTTTAGTAAGTTCATACGGGGTCAATTACTAGACCAGTAACCGACGATAATATCTATAGTTATGCACATTATTTATCAATTTTCACCATACACTTAAAATACTATGGGTTGCACCGTGTCAAGACAGGGTGTGATAATATAATAATTAACGTTTTCACACTAGCAATCAGTGATGACGTTTGACAGAAAGCTACTTCATAGAAGATTAGAACTATGTATTACGTAATATGTGAATATTTGGTATGATCGAGGTAGTCTATCGCACATTCTAGGTTGACTCACGTGGTATACAAGAAAACACGATCAATCTTATTGGACAGAGTAATTGGTGCATAGAGACCTATAGGTCATTCATTGTACATTGCTGATATCACACCATTGTTGTGAAAATAAACTGTCCGGTGTATGAGACGTAACAACGTCCTCCACTACTTCAAGGTTGTCCACTACTTCAACTACCCGCCGTGATCCCGAGTGCAATGTTGAAGGATTCCTGTCTCCGATGCGATATCCAGGAGATTAAACGAATACCAAACGATTTACCATACAGTGTTATGGTAGATGAGAGACAACCGACCCAGAATCACGTGAAATATGGCGATATATTGACAATATACAAAAGCTGCAAGATTTCAGGCTTTGTTGTACACCACGAACGAGGTGAACATTTCATGTTTATTCCAAGTTCATATAATGGAACTTTTTGTCGTTCGCCAATACTTTACCCTCATGCTGAAGACCTCAAGGAAGCAGGCATCAAAGAATTCGTCAAAGCGACTAGAAACTGGTCCTCGCCATTCAGCAATGCAGATTCGGTATATTTAGATGACACTATGCGTGTAATTAGCCGAGGATTCATAACTATCAGTCACCACGGAGTGAGAGATGAGTTGGAAGTCTTGATATGCAGGCTTCGAGACGAGCACACTAAAATGGAGACGAAAACTGTCAAGATACCCATGTGTGCTGAGGGTTATTTTGAAAAAATTGACGACCCCAGAACTGAACAGATATTCCAAATAAAAGAATTTTCAGAAAGTCTGCCTGAAAGGGTGGTAGTACGGGAACGAGGGTCTTCAGAGTTTAAGTGTGAACGTGAGTACATAATTCGTGAAGGCAGACGAATGGAAATACAATCAGAGATCACGCTTCACGCCGTCGTGGTTCAAAATGAAAACAACAAGAAAGTACTGGAACTGTTTAGCACCGATGTGTTGAAAGTTATACCTGTTGAGCATAGTGCACAACCATCGAAACCACGTGACGGTGCCTCGATTATTATACCAAGAGGCGCGGTGATAGGAAGAACTCTTCACATCATAACAGCAGCACAGGCACAGAGAGTAAGAGACTACCATCTATATGCGTCTATCGATGACCAATGCGATGAACTCGATATCGCTTCAGCTCGGGCGATTCCCGAACAGGCAGTACCGGCACCCCCTGGACGAAGACCTATCCACCGCGTGAAACCATCGCGTCGACAAGAAGATATCGACTTTGATGACGATGATTATGAGTACCATGTAGTTACGAAGACAATGAATGGTCCCAAAGTGGCACCAAAACCCAAGAACAGAAAAGTCAAACCTCCAGTTTTCCCACGCCAGCTATGCAACAATTTATGTTAGTTAGTTTGCACACAAGCGGTGTCAACAATCTATAAATATGTGTATGATGAAAGTTGGTGGTTATACTACTGTCATAACACTCATAATTATCACCTCGTTAAACCTCGTTTTTGTTAGTTTGTTGTTGTTGCATATTATCTGTTGCATAATTTTCGTTCGAAACGAAACTATGAGGACCAATAATGTAACATTTTTGAAATCAAACAATTTTAGTCTCTATTTTATATGCCAAAACGGCCACAAATGTCCTTAAAGCATACTATTTACATGAAATTCTACTCTATTACTCGCACAATACAAGAATTGTTACACCATGACGTATGGCTTTAGGCACAATGTAAATGAATAGTATCGACTGTCATTGTTTGCACGCATCAATGCTGTCAAGTCTATAATTAGAAAGGCCAAATATTTTGCTAACTGCAATTATCTAGCTTCCCCCCCCAGAATTTGTGTCGTTTATTGCGAAGTTTATTCAGTCGTCGCAGTCATACATATAATCTAACTACATCACTGAAAGTAAAGAACGAACTGCAGCGGTAAAACAGCAAAACATTGAAGCCAACTACCAAGTAATGCACCGTCAGTTATGTCACCAGCCTGTCCGTGTTGAAATGTACTTAGGTTCCATTGGTCGTTAATCACAATATCGCCCAAAACTTACAGAAAGTAGTAAACAGTTGATCCTTGCTGAAATTAAAATAACAATTGTGTAATCATGCAAATATCAAATTATTTTATTATGTGAATAATTACCTAATAAATTTACAATATTACTGGTCAATCAATCGTGTTGATTCTCAGACGTAATAATTTCGCATATTGTCATCCAGACTGATCACTAGTCAATCTATGAATATGTTATCATGACGCCAAACAGATTATAAACATAAACGAAATGTGGTACATATTGTAAATGTCTGTGTCCTTTCGTAGTATATTAAAAGTCCGGCAAATTCTGTAAAAAATTGCAAAAATCATATTTTCGAAAATGGAATTTTTGGTAAACAGTTATGTTTTGAGATTTATCATTGAAGGTTTGTGGTCGAAAAGGGTATCTTCAATCGATATTTCACACTAAAAAGTAATTTAATGCAAATTTGTTGCAGCAGGTTTATTTTTGGAAGTAACAATTTACAGAACGAAACGCTTATATTAGCCTGTAAAATTGTAATATCCTACCTGACATTTTTGCTTCAGCTCAACTGGGAAAAAATCTTAATTAAACTAAATATAAACAACTAAATTCTACTATTGCTGGTTCCTGTAAATAGTTGATTTCTGATTTCTTCTCAGTTTTGCATGCACTAAATATCAACTTTCATACTTCTACAGCTACAATATAACTGATTTGTCGACTTTGTCCACTAATGACAGTTTACATGAACAAAATAATTGTTGTCTTGAATATACAGTTACAATAGGTCATTGCTTCTTTTGTATTTTCCAAGTACATCTATTTTTTCTCTAATAATTATAAATTCTGTCTCAAGGTGTGTGGTCAAATTTAATGTTCAGTAATTATGAATTCTCTATTTCCTGAACGAGATAATCGTCTGTTTTATAAGTTCAATCTTTCATAAATAACTATATTGAACTATAAATGTAACATCCCTGTCAATAAATTTACTCACTATATAGTATTTATAAAATTCCAACATTACACAACAATTTGGCAACATGAAAACAGTCTATTTCCTGACACAGTTACACTGTGTCGAGTCGTTTTAATCCAAAAAATACGCACACCTATATTACTATACGTTGCACGACTTCTATCGCTCAAGAATCATCTTTTGTACATCTTTTAGGAACTTTATAATATTCCAATCTATCACACGACTTAGTATATTCTACAAATAATGATATTCTACCAATATGAATCTTTTAGGACATAGTTTCCCAAATCCCGCCACTGATCGTATGAGACAATTATTCGCCGAGGCGCGGTCGATGTTAATATTTGTATCATCTGCGAGACCAGTAGTCTCTGTTATTCCTAATTTTGCGATGTTCCTCATCATACAAATGCCTGGGCTGTTTGTGAGAACACTAGGAATAATACGGAAATTAGAGGCGGTGACTTGTAATCGCACCGACAGGCAATACATGACACTGAGTGTACCACCATGCGCCACCGAAACATCTACCACCGTAAATTAACAGCGCTATCTCTATCTCTTGTAGTAAACTGCATGTTATTTCGATGACACAAATCACCGGCTGTTGTACCTTTTATAAAGGGGTCATATGTAAGTACCAATGACCTGACCACGATTAGATTAGAGTATTTACATTTTCAGAATCATCTGTGAAGTCACTTGTTGACATAATAACAATGTTGACATCATCGTTATCTTTGTAAATGTTCGCGAAATGTGTGCTATAATTGATACGCACACCTGGTGATTCTCCCTTCAAATGGTGTCAGCCACAGTCGATATCGTTTGAATGCTTCCTCCAATCGAGAACAAAGTGCGTGTCCAGAATTGGCCTTCCAACAGTCATTCCCATTTTGAAGAAAGATTATGTTTTTATTTATTCCCCATTGAGTTCACCGAACCCATCTAGTTCTCAATTCCATTTACAGGGCAAAGTATTATGATCCATTCATTATCATTGTTCATTTCACAATAAACCTGAACTTGTTTCGTGGCGGTGAGCGTCCAAATTAAGTATACTCTATCTAGTCCCACGTACGTCTGTTAACAATTGTATATTAGCAATTGTCAATCTTTGTAATGACGAGACAATCAAACATTTTGTTTTATATTTTATTATTTCCATTAGTTTAATTCATAGTCCTTAAACGTTTTATTTTGATGATGATTTGGGTTTTCTTTCCTTGAGATAAATTAATAGTTACTGATTAATCTGTGATTAATTATCATTGGAATGTTCATACGTTTTTAATAATCGTAGTATTCCAATGTCAGTGAAATACCGTTTACAAGCTTAATTTTTGTCAATACGTGTTTGATTATTGTTATTACGCACTCCACCTTCATAATCTATTGTTAAATATAATAAGTGTTATGTTTCACCTGGATCCATATATCTGTCTTCAAACTATATTACTAAAAACAAAACTATATATCTTAAATTTGATAACTAACGGGAACTGTGCCATACAGGATGTGTAATTTTGTGTTTTTGTGAAAATCATAAAATTTATAATTTATCGAGAAATAAATTTTATCTCAATAATATATTCTACGATTTTGCACCGTGCGCACAACTAGGACGAAAGCATGGTTTGATCTCGCATTTTGTATTATTGAGTTCATTTCGGTTTGATCTATTTTGATGTAATAAACCTAATGTCTGATCTACGTCGAACTATGATGGTTGTACCTATTTTACGAAGGTCTGTTTGAAGGAGAGAGTAGAGTTTAATTCAAGGTACACGATTGGTAGTTTGTTTCTTTTTATTTTTTACTGTACTAATGATGGATTCGTTCGTAAAACTCGTTCACAGAACTCTGTTACTTTGAACGTGTAAACCATCCAAGAATTGTTGTGCAGTGACGCTCACTCACACGGTACTTAAAAGCAGAAACACATATTCTGATATTAATAACATTCACTGAGTTACATACCCAGCTATGTTGATAGCTCATCTATTCAGGCATTATGGTGTGAGCATGTCATGACATCGGCAGTCTAGTTATAAATTGGTAAAATTACGGCAAATCCTTTTTATTTTGGGGAATGAATGCTACAAAAAGTACCATGCGTCATAGTACGACTCGTACACATATATTGCTATAATGGCGCAACAATCGTTTCTCTCACGTGTTCTCAGAACAGTTAAATAATCTGCAAAACAATCAACGATGTGCAAGGAGTGACTGTGTTGCAACTCGCTAAGTGATGACAGCATTTAATTCTCAATCAATATGGTCACGAACGCCACCTTCGTCTGTTGTGAAATATTAGTCTCATTACTCGATGTAATTAGAGCGTAATCTTTCAAATCTCGTTTCAGAACCTCAGCACTCAATACTTCACCTCAGTGCCCTAGGAAAAGTTCCAAAGCGTCACAGAGAATCTCTAATATTTGGAACCAAGACTCTTTTATTTTTTATTATTTATTAAAGTGTTAGGTTGATTGGATTAAAGTGTTTAGGTTGTGCTGTCTGGAATGCAGCAAAGTGTAATTGGGTCTATTTATGTGCTTCAGTCCGATTTCTCCCATGCACATGGTTGAAATTTGTGAACGCGCAAATCCCCCAAGGAAATCAAAGTTAGGATTGCATGTTATTAATACAACTACAGATATCATTTATAAGGAACTAAAAGGTGATATTGACAATGAATTGTGCATACAAACACGATTACATAACACGAAACGGCAGTAGGCAAGGAGGCTCACTTACTATAGGCAATAACATGCTTACATTTTCCACCATGACACGACATAACACTATGTACACACTGGTAATAACACAGTAAGGCGAACAACACAAAAAAATCATTGCAACAATGATGGAAAGGTTGTATACATCTATATGCAAATATCATCACCTAAACACTGAAAATAACTCATATTTTACTTCTGGAATGCTAAGTAAATCATCTAACCAATCGATCGAGTAAAGAATTGTGCTCGCATAGTTGCCTCTAACGTAGCTTTTATTGGTGTCAGTCCGACAGAAAATTCAAAACTAGCACAAAGACCAAAATAGCCAATGTAACACATTTTAATTCGGGTTTCATACTTCATTGGGTGCCATTGACATGACATTCTGATTGTCTGTGAAGCCCGCAATAGTGTGACCTAGTACCAGGTGTCTAAATACGACCTGTAACTCTCTCGGGGTTGATCTCTGATCTCTCTCATTTCCACATGCCGTGACGAAATCGTCGTATTCAAATTTATATATATAATTCCCGACTGTATCGCCTGGAGTATTTGAATATACCAACCACGGTGGCGCATCGCACACAACGTGCATTGGCGTCTGAGTATTAAAGTTCGTTGATGGCGCTCTTCAAAAGACCCAGAGTACTGAATATTGACTAGTTAACCTGCACTGCGAAGAGCTCTTGTTGTTTGTGGACTACCAATGCCTACACTTATGTGTACCACGTGTTCAGTTGCTAACCTGTGACCAAGGGGCAAAGCGTCATGGTCAAAATATAGCGATCCTATGGCAAAATACTGTTAAAACGACAAGTAAACCCAAAGCAAATGTCTATATGATGATTAATATCACTATTCATATCGTCACAGGGAAATTTGTTCTTTTAAAAAGTGGGGGTTAATGTGCCTACA
This sequence comes from Saccoglossus kowalevskii, assembly GCF_978046115.1. NCBI lineage: Eukaryota > Metazoa > Hemichordata > Enteropneusta > Harrimaniidae > Saccoglossus > Saccoglossus kowalevskii. The sequence goes on from NC_140658.1 coordinate 29,987,745, forward strand.
ATAAAAAAAATAAACGCATCGTATCTTCCTACTCACCACTGCTGACAGCGGGTTATACACAAATGAAAGCATAGAGCTCTGCTTGATATTAGCGAGAATATTGGCAATGGGTTGCTGATCTAAATCGTCATTTCGGTTTTCGGTCTATTATAACTGAGAACATTGAAAGGTTTCCAAAAAAAAAAATTGGGAGCGAAATCTGCAAACACGCATGAAAACAAGTCAATATGCCACGGGTAATAACCCCTGTCTAATTGCAGGACCACACAGTTGATTTGAAAATAGAACAAAAACCCACTCTACTCAACACCATGACTCGCATCTAAATGCAGGACCACACAGTTGATTTGAAAATAGAACAAAAACCCACTCTACTCAACACCATGACTCGCATCTAAATGCAGGACCACACAGTTGATTTGAAAATAGAACAAAAACCCACTCTACTCAACACCATGACTCGCATCTAAATGCAGGACCACACAGTTGATTTGAAAATAGAACAAAAACCCACTCTACTCAACACCATGACTCGCATCTAAATGCAGGACCACACAGTTGATTTGAAAATAGAACAAAAACCCACTCTACTCAACACCATGACTCGCATCTAAATGCAGGACCACACAGTTGATTTGAAAATAGAACAAAAACCCACTCTACTCAACACCATGACTCGCATCTAAATGCATGACCACACAGTTGATTTGAAAATAGAACAAAAACCCACTCTACTCAACACCATGACTCGCATCTAAATGCAGGACCACACAGTTGATTTGAAAATAGAACAAAAACCCACTCTACTCAACACCATGACTCGCATCTAAATGCAGCACCACACAGTTGATTTGAAAATAGAACAAAAACCCACTCTACTCAACACCATGACTCGCATCTAAATGCAGGACCACACAGTTGATTTGAAAATAGAACAAAAACCCACTCTACTCAACACCATGACTCGCATCTAAATGCAGGACCACACAGTTGATTTGAAAATAGAACAAAAACCCACTCTACTCAACACCATGACTCGCATCTAAATGCAGGACCACACAGTTGATTTGAAAATAGAACAAAAACCCACTCTACTCAACACCATGACTCGCATCTAAATGCAGGACCACACAGTTGATTTGAAAATAGAACAAAAACCCACTCCACTCAACACCATGACTCGCATCTAAATGCAGGACCACACAGTTGATTTGAAAATAGAACAAAAACCCACTCTACTCAACACCATGACTCGCATCTAAATGCAGGACCACACAGTTGATTTGAAAATAGAACAAAAACCCACTCTACTCAACACCATGACTCGCATCTAAATGCAGCACCACACAGTTGATTTGAAAATAGAACAAAAACCCACTCTACTCAACACCATGACTCGCATCTAAATGCAGCACCACACAGTTGATTTGAAAATAGAACAAAAACCCACTCTACTCAACACCATGACTCGCATCTAAATGCAGCACCACACAGTTGATTTGAAAATAGAACAAAATCCCACTCTACTCAACACCATGACTCGCATCTAAATGCAGGACCACACAGTTGATTTGAAAATAGAACAAAAACCCACTCTACTCAACACCATGACTCGCATCTAAATGCAGGACCACACAGTTGATTTGAAAATAGAACAAAAACCCACTCTACTCAACACCATGACTCGCATCTAAATGCAGGACCACACAGTTGATTTGAAAATAGAACAAAAACCCACTCTACTCAACACCATGACTCGCATCTAAATGCAGCACCACACAGTTGATTTGAAAATAGAACAAAAACCCACTCTACTCAACACCATGACTCGCATCTAAATGCAGGACCACACAGTTGATTTGAAAATAGAACAAAAACCCACTCTACTCAACACCATGACTCGCATCTAAATGCAGGACCACACAGTTGATTTGAAAATAGAACAAAAACCCACTCTACTCAACACCATGACTCGCATCTAAATGCAGGACCACACAGTTGATTTGAAAATAGAACAAAAACCCACTCTACTCAACACCATGACTCGCATCTAAATGCAGGACCACACAGTTGATTTGAAAATAGAACAAAAACCCACTCTACTCAACACCATGACTCGCATCTAAATGCAGCACCACACAGTTGATTTGAAAATAGAACAAAAACCCACTCTACTCAACACCATGACTCGCATCTAAATGCAGGACCACACAGTTGATTTGAAAATAGAACAAAAACCCACTCTACTCAACACCATGACTCGCATCTAAATGCAGGACCACACAGTTGATTTGAAAATAGAACAAAAACCCACTCTACTCAACACCATGACTCGCATCTAAATGCAGGACCACACAGTTGATTTGAAAATAGAACAAAAACCCACTCTACTCAACACCATGACTCGCATCCAAGGTAAAATGAAAGAGACTAAGCTTTAAAACAAACATTAGTAACTACATGGGTTAAATAATTGTCTCGATCTAAAAAATAACGTAGCACCACTCTGTGTTGGACATACCCAAAATAAACACTCTCTCACAGATCAACGGATTTCTTGTTAAATGATGGAGTACCTGGATTCTTTTCTTTCTGTGTCTTTTTGATTTCGGTGTGTGAAGCACACAATGTGAGTCTTTGTAGTTACCCTGTCTGTGAGTTTGAAAGTGTGTCTGTTTCACGGATATCTCAAGAACCACTGGTCAGATTTCAGACAGGTTAACCAGGACAATGCTCTGACCTGATAAGTTTGGGGTTAAAATCAGCGCCTAATACATAGTAAATTTTTGGTTTTTCCACTGATATCTCAAGTATCAAAGTATGAAACTTGATACATAGAAGCTGCTCTAGGTACATAGGTGCCCGAGGACATGCACATGCCTGTTTTGGATTAAAATCCGTGCATATTAAGTAACTAATTTGCATGATATGAATAACCATTACATTTCATTAAACTTAGTACATAGATGCTGTTCGGTAATCCACAGATGTGAAAACCATGCACATCGATTATCTAATTTTCATTAGCTAATTTGACATCTACAATATCAGATTTAAATTGAACTTGTGGTAGGGGTGCTGCTGAATAAATTGCAAATTGCAAACGACAGATGTACAATCAACTTTATGTGAGTAATACTAACTTCAATACGTTGTATCACAGTGTTTTCACGTTGTGCATCTTTAATTTTCTCATGTTTTTTTGATTTCACAAAAGCATGTACAAGCAGATTCATTTTCGGTCGACACGGAGCAAAGCGACTCCTTGTTGAATCAATTTTACCGTTTTCTTCGGTATATATCGTTTTTGTGCGTTTACTATGTGCTGATTAAAAAAACACATTATAGTATGCGTGAATACCGACACCTGCATTAGTGACTGCCATGTATATTGGTAAATCACGTGATTTCGCAGGTAAAATAAGATGTGTTTTAGAACACCAAAAAACTGTATTGTTGTTTTCGTTCTACAAATAAAGATATCAGCAGGCTGTAATAACAATATGTAAACCTAAGCACATTGTCTCCTGTCTGTTGACATGACTAAACCTGATGACATTCTCAAACGTGATCATGCAATGCTGTGAATGTATGCTCCATTCATAAGATATGTAGGCGGTCATATCAGTGAATTGATTCATGATTAATATGTTGTACAGTTTTCTGCATATCAAAAAAGACCACAAATCTACACTTGTGTTACTATCGAGGTGCGCTAAGCCACATTAATTAGTAAGACTAAACGTAGACTAGGGCCACCAAATGACAGAAACCAATATGTTGTTCTATACTAATAATGAGTGTACAGAAAGCACAGAATGTAGGCGAGAAACAAACGATATCCATGTTACTTTAATTCAATTGGTTGTAAAACAACGTCATTAATCTATATATGCGTTAAGATATTCATAGTATGTGAAGTGGATGCAATCATCACTCTGGGTTTCTATTCAATTCATGATCGAACAATTGCTAATTCAGTAGTCTGTCATAAATCATCTATGTGAGACCTACCTAAAACAGGTCACGAATTACATCGCTAATCATTATCTAATACGATTAATAAGTTCTGTTTGTTAGTATTACTAAAGGGCACGTGACCACTACATTATCTTATTTTACCTATTCTATAAAATTGTCACGAGTTCTTCAATAATATAAGTGGAATTGTTAATTAACCAAACGAATTTTCATAAAGGCTGTCACGTGGTATTCACCGTAACCACCATAGCTCCAATATATTTCGTGTGCATAGTAACCAGTTAGAAGACAATGCATGCACGCGTTATACCACCATGCACCGCCATATTCTAAATACTCAGCACAGTTATAAGTGTACAAATCGTTATCTCTATCTCTTGTAGTAAATTGCATATTATTCTGATATGCTAAATCATCGTCAGCAGTGCCCTCTATAAAGTGGTTATATAGAAGTCTGTAATTATCATCCTCGTTAGTAATTTTGAAATCAGAGTATTTCACGTAGTACCAAAGGTCATTATCTTCTCTCTGTAGGTCAATATGAAGTTCATACAGTCTACCAATGCGGGTCGTAATTAAATGTACAGCCTCGTTCCCCAACCAGAATTCACCGTTGATATTACCAAACCCACGCTTGTAGTCTTCCCAATATAAGTGGAAATCTTGCGAGCCGTCCATACGACGTTGAAAGACGGTCCATCCAGTATTACCATCTACTTCACACCACACTGGGGTTCCATACGGCAACCCTTCAGGATAGATTTCATAAACACCAGTTTCTGTATATCCTGCGTTCACTACATCTTGGCAGTCTGAAAAGAACGGTGGGGCAATTATATATGGAACTTATGCAAAACGTATCCAAACAAATCCACAAACATAATCGTTCCGGAAATTTTTGCTCTCGTCGGAAGATGCGTATTGTTAAACACTGATGGCTTTCTGGCTAAAGTAAAAAGAAAACATACAACTCACCAATGAGTGTTACATTTGAAACTATTGCCATTTCGTTTCTTTCATGTTTCGTCTTTGGTTCCATAGATGATGTAGTTGTAGCAGGACCAGTCGGTAGAATTTTCATAACAACTGTTCTATGAGAGTACCAATGTCCTGACCACGACTTCCAGTGTATTCCATCCGCATAATCAGCTGTGTAATCTCCGTTGCCATAGAAATATCCATTCAGGTTTGCAGTGTGACCATTAGAAAACCACATGGAATACCACCAACCACCAGAATACCTATTGCCGTAATCAGCGTTGATGACGCCATCGTTATCTTGGTCGAAAGTAGAAAACTGAGTACCGTTATTAATGCTCATAGAATCACCTGCAGGTCCACCTACGAATGATTTCAGCCACAGGCGATATCTCGAGAATGCATCCTCTATGCGAAAGCCACTGTAAATTGCGTGTCCATTATTTGCTTTCCAGTCAGTCAAATCAATCCGTAGTTCATATTCCCTGTTATTGCCATTTGTAATTACGAATATGTTGTCATTTCCCAACCAATGTTCTGCATATACGTCACCGAAACCATCAGCGTAGTCTAAGAACGAGCGGTCAAAGTTCTCAAATCCATCTTTACGGCGTTGAATTATGGTCCATCCATTTCCATCGTTCATTTCACAGTCAACTTGGAATGGTCTCGTGGAGCCAAGAGGCCAAATCGTGTAAACACCACTGGTTGTTTGTCCTGAATCGTATATGTCTTGGCAATCTGTCGTGAAAATAAGGTTAGAAATAAGCTGATTTGTTTAAGTTAAATTAACATGACACAAACGCGTATTTCCAAGAATTATGCCATTCCTGGTCATGTGACTTATTGGTTTATTTCTGTTGGTTTATTTTTTGTAAATCTTTTGTTTTTATGCAGATAGTAAACCATACGCAGAATACTAATGCTAATTTCTACAGTTGTATTCATACGCTAAGTTTCATTGTAACTGTGACACATTTTGTAAACCGCTATTGTAAATATATTTATTGTAAATTCATCTACCTACCGTTCTTCTTGTCAATAACCTTCGCCGCCTATTAACATAATGGAATGCTCTGCTTATCAATAATCGTTATCAATAATAATGTTTACTTGGTAAACATCAGTATACCCTACCCATGCCTCGTGTACAGCGGAAATAATATTTATAATGTATTATTTACCTCATTTAGCATTCCATTGTACAAATAGGCGGCGAATGCAATTGGCAAGAAGAACAGTCGACTATAAAGGAGGGGGTAGGTAACTGACATTTTCTACTCCCTGTGATTTGAACCCACAACAGCACCAACTTTTGGCCGCACTCGTGCGATTTAAAATATTCTGTTCATAAGTGTGGCGTTATATCCGAGAAGCCAATTTTGTTCGAACAGCTACACATGTCACCGGTATTTCATCATCGGAATGTAAACGACCAGTTCTTGGCAACCAGATATTGCGCATGCGCACGCTCGACGGCCAAAACACCTCAATGCCTAACTAGTCTACATTATGTTACCCTGTGTTTTTCTTCAAATAACGGAAGGGTACATAATGTTGGTACATTAAGTGGTATTGTTTTGTATGTGTATTAGTAAATTTGGATCAATTGTCTTCTCTACAGTCACGTGTAACATCAATGTGAATGTTTATAAAACAGTTTGACTTAACTAGACTTGATGTCTACGTGCACTCACGGCAAAAAACGTAACTGAGATTAGATAAATATGTTGCGAATCCCCCCTCCCTCGTATATTGTTCGTGGAAAAATAGTGAAAATGTTTTAAGATAAAAAATATTTCAAATGTATTAACTGTCTGCACAATATATATGGGCTTTACATCAAATAGTAACATTGACGAAAATACCCGCGGTTAGTGTGAGTGTTTTATTCTGACTCACAACGTTAAATTATATATCGCAACAGGGCGTCTACTTGCGAGAAATACAAAGCAAACTTATATTTTTAGAAAGTGTCCTCAGTATTACTTCAATTACTTCTGTTCCATCACGCAACATTTTGGCCTGACCACGGAAAATCATTCAAGAATTGCTGCCAAGTGTATGACAGGAAGAAATCAAAAGTTAGCAACAGATTTAATGAACGCTATAACGAATTGAGACATCCAACACCTACATTGGTTCAATAAATCGTCCGTTATAAGAACGACTATACGACTGAAATTCGTATGTAATGTCATGATTGTACAACCTATTGTCATACAGAGACTAGTCAGTAATGCGAACTCAACAATTAATCACTAACAAGTGTGACAGAATCAGGAAAAATCGTTGTTTTGGTGTTCTGCCGATTGGACTAGATTATCAGGATTTATCAAGAATTATCTTTCTAATCAGTGTCGTCATTCTATACAAACAATAGATTTGAATAAAAATCCTCCTCTGTGATGTTGGATTTTGTTGGGTTCATTATGAAAAACAGCTCCGCCGTACATTAAGCGATATTCATTTTATGTCAATGGTTTTACAAAATGTATTTATAATAATTCAATCATGATTTAAGACATGCGCTGTATAATTCTGTATTGGAACTACCCTCGTTTACTATAAATCAGAATGAGGGTATTCTCCCATGAAAAAAGTTGCGAGGATTGTTATTATTTAGAAAACAAACGTACATGTTCATAGCACAGTATCGTAGGATTCGAAGGTTTGGCGCAGTTGCATTCTCTTTGGAACTCAATTGCAGCCTGGGATAGTCTGATAAGATATTGAAAGAAGGCGACTTTCAACAAAATTTAAATAAAAAGCGTTTGATTACAAAAGCAAATGAAATACCTAACAAGAAAACAGACAAGTAATAAAAGCTACATTTGAAAACCATGAAGAAAACACATTACTACTGCAATATTGACATCGACAGAACACTGCGCGTCAATGCCCCCTGACTACAATACGTTGAAATAAGATTTGATAAAGTGATTTGATAAAGTGATTTGATATCACATGATACACTGTGCAAGCGAGTATGACGTCAGACAGAACAATTAAATATGCTATTTTACTGCCGTGTGATTATATCAAAGTTTAAGAGCAATAACAATATTTGTCATTGCTCTACATTATGTAACATCGCTCATGGTATTATTATCTAAGCCGATTGTATTGTATACACCCAATACTCTGAACCGTCTCCTGTTCCAGTAATTTCAGAACACATAAAAGACACATGTGAATATACACTAGACGTACCGTAATACCTTTCTTCTTGTCCCAAACTACCAGTATGCAGTGCTGTTAAAAGTAATAACACAATTGCTAGCTTTGTTACCATCATGAAAATGTTGATTGCGAATTGAGCTGTTAATGCGACATGCTTCCTTATTTATTGAGATTCAGTGAGTATTTTAGATAATATGCCATATGCTTCTTAATCTCGATAAATTGTTTTGTTGTTGTTTTCTTACGATTGTATTTGACATCAGCACGATACGATGATATATCGGCCTAATAATCTTGACTGTAGTCACGACTTGCTCGGCTATGTAGCATTATCATACTGTCGCACTTTATACTGTGTGAGTATTTTGATAACATGCCATATGTTTCATAACTTCAATAAATTAATATGTTTTTCGTTTTACCCTATTGGAAATGAGATTACCAACACGATGCATATATATCAACCTAATTAGGTTTTTTGAAAAAAAAGAAGCTAAGTTAAGTTGAGCTGTAATAAAATCCTAAACCACACTGTGAGTATAAATTTGTAATTACTGATCTTCAATTACCAGCAATTACCGTAAGTGTGGTATTGCTAGGTCACGTCTGACTTGCACTTAATTTATATAAACTCATGTTCAACATTTTCCGATTTCCAATTCAATACTTAGTCTGTAACATAGAATGTCAATTAGTAAACCACAAACTTGTATTTATATACCAATTTCGTGCCACACATTCTATGACAGCTTGGCTAAGTGTTAATGCCAATGTAGATGATATGTGACTGCGAAATAATATTTTTTGGCTTTTACAATTGAAAAAAAGTTGACCAAGCCAAACTTGAACCGTGAATGACTTAGTACTTATAGCCTGTGCTGTAAAATAATGTGGGTTGAACAAAAAGCATCCACACTAATCATCACAAGACGTGTATTGATTTTGTGGTGAATAATTAAAGAAAAAACATTTATTTTCCTTTGAATGATGTATTCAAATAACAATTGAAGTATTTTGTTGTAATATTAGAACGAATCATTCGTGTTTAGTAGTCGCTACCTTTATTATGTGTTTTCTGATCTATAAATAATGAATGTATGATAATGTCTCATGTTTCAAATGTACACTGATGATTCACAAGGCAATACGAGATGTGCGTGTGTCTGGTTTTTTAAAGTACAATGCTTTGTCACGGGATAAACGTCAAAGGTGCTAAGTAATGGTGAATTACTGGACAGGAAAACAGTTTTCCGAAAACGTTTGGACACGGGTTTTAGTCGAGAAATATTTACTTGAACTTTAAACACATTGTTATGTATTCTGTAAATATCAGCCGAAAATGCAGAAGTGTTTTTTCGTTTTCTTCTATATCCTGGCTTTCGAACACTGTGTATGGTAAATGAAGGTTTTGAATGAGATAACATACAGAGAATTCTTTATTCAATAATGTCGTAGCACCCTTCCCACTACCTTAATTGAAATTTCGCTATTGTATTGTAATCATTGAAATCAACATCCGGATTATCATCAAACAGAATACTATCATGTCGTGAATCTTTCATGGTCATATGTCTTTTTCTTCGTGACAGAAGTAATGTTTTTTCACGACATGGTACAACAACAACAACGAAATAACATCGTTATTCGTTTTTAATTCGCCATTTTTGATATAACTTAATATAAACCTTATGCACATGGTAGCTGGCTGTAAATAACTGATCGATTGCGTTAATTATCTTGAATGAAATTACAACGTTGTTTTCCGTTGCATTGTGATGTTATACTGTCATACAGAGTGGGTATTGAAGATGCTATGTGATATGCTTGTCAATTTCAATAAATTGTAATACTGTGTATATATCATGAGTTCCTATATGTATTGAGCATTCAAGTGCAATAGAATTCTGTTTCCTGTTATGTAAGCATGAATTTCTTATAATACATGCTTCTCCTGGATCGAATTATAGTGCGCATTACTTTTGAAGAGTCAGAAGTGTATAGTTGGGTGAACTTGGTAACAAATGTATGAGGGCCTATGTATTCTTGGCGTAGCTATACAACGTGCGACCCAATAACTTTAGAGAACGTATCACTGGCCAGAGCATAAATCAACATAAATAAGAAACTTATACCAGGCAATCGAGACAACTATGTCACCACAAGTCACTGTCGTCGCTGAACACAATTACAGTGATTCCAGTTAACGAAAATAGATTGAAATGCTAATGACAGAAAACACGCACAAAAACCAATATATGTTGGAATGTGCCTGCATTTATTTTGCACTGCATCGTTCAGGTTCGTGACCGTTTAGAATAAACAAGCAATGGGGGGGGGGGGGTCATGCGTAAATCAATGGGGAATATCAGAATATCTAGTCGTGAATCTTCCTCAGTCATTAGTCATGATACAAATCATAATATCGTGCCAACAGCTAATTATTTCCCATGGGAACAGTAGAACAGCAGTGTTTTGAAATAAAAACAGCTGTCATGCAATCATACGTATATTATTTAAGAGTAGTCCGAATTATCGCTAGGCAAATGCATCAAGATCAGGTGAATGGGACAGTTCTAAGAACGTTTCAAATATAACTCATTCATATTCTCAGAGGTTGAACTTCATGCATGACAACGTTGCTATGCAAGTCGTGACAAGAGTTGCGGTGTACAACAATCGTGACAACTAATGTCCTATTTTTCAAAAATAACAAGATATCATGATTTATTGAACATCTGGACCATGCGACATTGAATCACATATACCAATCTGAGCTAATAAATACAACTGCCGCACATACATGATGTATTCAGCAAGAATTCAACTACAGAATAATGGGCTTACAATTTACGTTTTTGTTACTACTTCTCATCAAACCATATATTCGTACTTTGGCAGAAGAAGAACGATATTACGGTGAGATTAGTTTTAGATTTTTCTAATTATATATTTACAGTTTTTAAAAGAAATTGTATATTGTATATTAATTTACGTTTGTTTATTGTCTGTACACGTAACGCAGGGAGAGTCGAACTAAATAAAATAATTCTCGCAAATAAACATCGCAAATAAGACAACACAAATACACGTTTCGCCAACAAATAAAATAGTTTTTATTTTTCTATCTCATTGTTTGGTTTAACAGACTGTCAAGATGTATACGACTCGGGCCAGACGACCAATGGTGTATACACAATCTGGCCACAGGGATCTACAAGACCATTTCAAGTTGACTGCGAAATGAAAAACGGTAATGGTTGGACTATAATACAACGACGCATGAATGGAGTAGTAGACTTTGACCGTTCGTTCTTAGATTACGCTGACGGGTTTGGTGACATCAATGGGGAATATTGGTTGGGAAATGACAACATATTCTTTCTAACAAATGGAAATGGTAGAGAATATGAACTGCGGGTTGACTTGACTGACTGGAAGGCAAATAATGGCTATGCAATTTACAGTGGTTTCCGCATTCAGGATTCATTCAATCGATACCGACTGTGGTTGAAATCATTCGTAGGTGGACCTGCTGGTGATTCTATGAGCATTAATAACGGTACACAGTTTTCTACTTTCGACCAAGATAACGATGACGTCATCAACGCTGATTACGGCAATAGGTATTCTGGTGGTTGGTGGTATTCCATGTGGTTTTCTAATGGTCACACTGCAAACCTGAATGGATATTTCTATGGCAACGGTGATTACACAGCTGATTATGCGGATGGAATACACTGGAAGTCGTGGTCAGGTCATTGGTACTCTCATAGAACAGTTGTTATGAAAATTCTACCGACTGGTCCTGCTGCTGCCAACCCATCTATTGTACAGCCTTCAAACTATGAATCTAACGTAGTGATAAACTTTTCAAATGAAACACTTATTGGTGAGTTACAAGTTCATCTGCCTCTATTTATAGAATTACTGGTTATCTCACACTAGCTGATACTTTTTGATGGCAAACATCTGCTTTTGCCGAAGGCGTGCAATAAAATGCAGAATTACAACCAAGAAAATGTTATCACATAAACACTTCCCGTGCATTTTCAGAAAACAAGGGCGCAAGGCAAATGCGTTATACATACGGATAACGAGTTACTATGATAATAATATATTGAATAATATACGTGTCAAATCTACATTTTGTGATGTTTTTATTATATTTAATTTGCTCCATCGAGTGCACACGTACCGGATAAATAGAGGAAGCCGTACAAGCGATGTAAAGAATATTTAACAAAGAACTAAATAGACGATACATTGCGTATCAGACTTTTCGTAGACAAAATTTATGATACTCGTAGAGCACAGTCAAATGCCATATAAACAATTTGTATCGTGCAGTACAATGCGAGACGGGGTAAGGTACGAGTCAATAATAATACGAGCATTGAACAAAAAATTGTCGGTCACGTGTACCATATATGGCGATTGCCAATTGATCAGTTGGGGACTTGTCTTACCGAGACATTAGTGGATTAACGGTCTTTCATAAAGCTTTTCATAAGCGAGTGACCAGATCTTTTTGTCGTTAAATGTGCGTATTTTATAACTCGGAGTATGAGCACGACACAAACTAATGTGAGTTATATTAAAAACATGGAACTACAGCACTTTGTGTGTACGGCCGTGTTTTTTTTTTTTTTTTTTTTATTTCTGGCTGCAATATTATTAATGATTAGTTTCAGCCAAGGGGCAGTGTACACGTTTATTTATTGTACATCTCTAGATCTAGTATTGTACTGACTCAAGCTAGCACTTTTGCCTGTCGCCCTTAATATAAGGTCCAGAGATCTCATTTAGTATACCAAATGAATGGGAAAATTTATAAGTATTGATAGAAGTTGGTATGAGTAAACGTGGTGACACCATTTATTCGATATTGTCTCCAGTTACAATTATGTGATTAATTTATATCACTACAAGGGTTATCTGAACTTGTGAGATTTTTTTGTTTTCAGACTGCCAAGATGCAGTGAACGTCGGATATACAGAAACTGGTGTTTATGAAATACATCCTGAGGGTCTGCCGTATGGAACCCCAGTGTGGTGCAAAATAGAGGGCGATATTGGATGGACCGTCTTTCAACGTCGTTTGGACGGCTCGCAGGATTTTAACTTAGATTGGAATAATTACAAACGTGGGTTTGGCAATATCAACGGTGAATTCTGGTTGGGGAACGAGGCTATATATCTTATTACGACCAGCATTGGTAGACTGTATGAACTTCATATCGATCTACAGAGAGAAGACACTGGCGGGTTGTACTACGTAAAATACTCTGATTTCAAAATTACTAACGAAACTGATAATTACAGACTTCTATACAACATTTTTATAGAAGGCACGGCTGACGATGATTTGTATATGAACAAAAATATGCAGTTCACCACGAGAGACAAAGATAATGATTTTTACAGCTATAATTGCGCTGATACTTATGGCGGAGCATGGTGGTATAACGAGTGTACTTACTGTGTCCTTAATGGTTATTATTCACACTATGTATATTGGCGAATCAGTTCTACAACCGAATCGCACGTGACAACTTTGATGATGTTCACTCCCACTGATTTATTAAATTATTAGCGTCAGTAATGTTTATAATTGATATTGATTAATTTGAAACATGCGTAAACAAAATAACTTATAGTAAATTGACCCACAATATAGGTTATTATGATTATAACAAAACGAACATCGTAAAGACAAAAATCCACATAGGGCTCGTTTCCATCACAAACCTCAATATCGATTGTGCCGTTTTAGTTTGCATCACTAATTATCTAGTTTCATCTATACTACCCAATTTAATCGATGGAGCTAAATGTATGTAACTGACGAAAATAAAGACAACTACCTATAACCAGGGATGAATTGAATGGTGATTTAAATTATCATAATAATGTTATTTATATTGCAGGGTAATGGTGTGTATCATTTTTTATAATCTAAAAAGAATTTCATTAACAAGAATTTATGTGTTATATATAAACTAAACATACATTCTCCTTTGATATGCTCGTTTTGTACTTGTGCCATTACGATTGTGAAAGATATAACGTCAAATGCGCTTGGGGTTACTGATGAAAATGACAAACATTCGCAAGATTTAGATATATTTTTACAATACAACGAAAATAACGAACGTGCATCCTAAAGTACTGCACAGTGCCCTGCGCTACTGTCACAGATCTCGCCTGCTGCTTTACAAGCTTCTATTTTTATCTCCGATATCACGTAATCTCCGGTAATAGCAGCGAGTATACTTTAATACTTGTCATTAGATGCGCCAGTCTGAATGCCATCATTCTTATAATACTCCGCCACGTTTGCCACAAACTATTTTATAATATATTTACTTAAACTTTGTAACAATTGCCGTCCCATTATTGATGTAATTATTCGTGATGTGGATAGCAATTTACCCATGCAGCTATTCAGATTGTTGAAACGAAATATGTGAAGTCTTGGGTTTTTTAACGACTATACATTTCTATATCAGTCCACTATAAGTAAGCTTTCGCCACATGTTAATTTGAAGAATATCCACCATTAACACAGTAATGTGTCACCGAAGTATCGTACGCCCACCCCAAAAATAAAATGTCCACCATTAACACAGTAGTGTGTCACCGAAGTATCGTACGCCCATCGCAAAAATAAAATACCCACCATTAACACAGTAGTGTGTCACCGAAGTATCGTACGCCCACCGCAAAAATAGAATATCCACCATTAACACAGTAGTGTGTCACCGAAGTATCGTACGCCCACCGCAAAAATAGAATATCCACCATTAACACAGTAGTGTGTCACCGAAGTATCGTACGCCCACCGCAAAAATAAAATATCCACCATTAACACAGTAGTGTGTCACCGAAGTATCGTACGCCCACCGCAAAAATAAAATGTCCACCATTAACACAGTAGTGTGTCACCGAAGTATCGTACGCCCACCGCAAAAATAAAATATCCACCATTAACACAGTAGTGTGTCACCGAAGTATCGTACGCCCACCGCAAAAATAAAATATCCACCATTAACACAGTAGTGTGTCACCGAAGTATCGTACGCCCACCGCAAAAATAAAATACCCACCATTAACACAGTAGTGTGTCACCGAAGTATCGTACGCCCACCGCAAAAACAAAATATCCACCATTAACACAGTAGTGTGTCACCGAAGTATCGTACGCCCACCGCAAAAATAAAATACCCACCATTAACACAGTAGTGTGTCACCGAAGTATCGTACGCCCACCGCAAAAATAAAATATCCACCATTAACACAGTAGTGTGTCACCGAAGTATCGTACGCCCACCGCAAAAATAAAATGTCCACCATTAACACAGTAGTGTGTCACCGAAGTATCGTACGCCCACCGCAAAAATAAAATATCCACCATTAACACAGTAGTGTGTCACCGAAGTATCGTACGCCCACCACAAAAATAAAATATCCACCATTAACACAGTAGTGTGTCACCGAAGTATCGTACGCCCACCGCAAAAATAAAATATCCACCATTAACACAGTAGTGTGTCACCGAAGTATCGTACGCCCACCGCAAAAATAAAATACCCACCATTAACACAGTAGTGTGTCACCGAAGTATCGTACGCCCACCGCAAAAATAAAATATCCACCATTAACACAGTAGTGTGTCACCGAAGTATCGTACGCCCACCCCAAAAATAAAATATCCACCATTAACACAGTAGTGTGTCACCGAAGTATCGTACGCCCACCGCAAAAATAAAATATCCACCATTAACACAGTAGTGTGTCACCGAAGTATCGTACGCCCACCCCAAAAATAAAATATCCACCATTAACACAGTAGTGTGTCACCGAAGTATCGTACGCCCACCGCAAAAATAAAATACCCACCATTAACACAGTAGTGTGTCACCGAAGTATCGTACGCCCACCGCAAAAATAAAATATCCACCATTAACACAGTAGTGTGTCACCGAAGTATCGTACGCCCACCGCAAAAATAAAATATCCACCATTAACACAGTAGTGTGTCACCGAAGTATCGTACGCCCACCGCAAAAATAAAATATCCACCATTAACACAGTAGTGTGTCACCGAAGTATCGTACGCCCACCCCAAAAATAAAATGTCCACCATTAACACAGTAGTGTGTCACCGAAGTATCGTACGCCCACCCCAAAAATAAAATATCCACCATTAACACAGTAGTGTGTCACCGAAGTATCGTACGCCCACCGCAAAAATAAAATATCCACCATTAACACAGTAGTGTGTCACCGAAGTATCGTACGCCCACCGCAAAAATAAAATACCCACCATTAACACAGTAGTGTGTCACCGAAGTATCGTACGCCCACCGCAAAAATAAAATATCCACCATTAACACAGTAGTGTGTCACCGAAGTATCGTACGCCCACCGCAAAAATAAAATATCCACCATTAACACAGTAGTGTGTCACCGAAGTATCGTACGCCCACCGCAAAAATAAAATGTCCACCATTAACACAGTAGTGTGTCACCGAAGTATCGTACGCCCACCGCAAAAATAAAATATCCACCATTAACACAGTAGTGTGTCACCGAAGTATCGTACACCCACCGCAAAAATAAAATATCCACCATTAACACAGTAGTGTGTCACCGAAGTATCGTACGCCCACCGCAAAAATAAAATATCCACCATTAACACAGTAGTGTGTCACCGAAGTATCGTACGCCCACCCCAAAAATAAAATATCCACCATTAACACAGTAGTGTGTCACCGAAGTATCGTACGCCCACCGCAAAAATAAAATATCCACCATTAACACAGTAGTGTGTCACCGAAGTATCGTACGCCCACCGCAAAAATAAAATATCCACCATTAACACAGTAGTGTGTCACCGAAGTATCGTACGCCCACCGCAAAAATAAAATATCCACCATTAACACAGTAGTGTGTCACCGAAGTATCGTACGCCCACCGCAAAAATAAAATGTCCACCATTAACACAGTAGTGTGTCACCGAAGTATCGTACGCCCACCGCAAAAATAAAATGTCCACCATTAACACAGTAGTGTGTCACCAAAGTATCGTACGCCCACCGCAAAAATAAAATACCCACCATTAACACAGTAGTGTGTCACCGAAGTATCGTACGCCCACCGCAAAAATAAAATATCCACCATTAACACAGTAGTGTGTCACCGAAGTATCGTACGCCCACCGCAAAAATAAAATATCCACCATTAACACAGTAGTGTGTCACCGAAGTATCGTACGCCCACCGCAAAAATAAAATGTCCACCATTAACACAGTAGTGTGTCACCGAAGTATCGTACGCCCACCGCAAAAATAAAATATCCACCATTAACACAGTAGTGTGTCACCGAAGTATCGTACACCCACCGCAAAAATAAAATATCCACCATTAACACAGTAGTGTGTCACCGAAGTATCGTACGCCCACCGCAAAAATAAAATATCCACCATTAACACAGTAGTGTGTCACCGAAGTATCGTACGCCCACCCCAAAAATAAAATATCCACCATTAACACAGTAGTGTGTCACCGAAGTATCGTACGCCCACCGCAAAAATAAAATATCCACCATTAACACAGTAGTGTGTCACCGAAGTATCGTACGCCCACTGCAAAAATAAAATATCCACCATTAACACAGTAGTGTGTCACCGAAGTATCGTACGCCCACCGCAAAAATAAAATATCCACCATTAACACAGTAGTGTGTCACCGAAGTATCGTACGCCCACCCCAAAAATAAAATATCCACCATTAACACAGTAGTGTGTCACCGAAGTATCGTACGCCCACCGCAAAAATAAAATATCCACCATTAACACAGTAGTGTGTCACCGAAGTATCGTACGCCCACCGCAAAAATAAAATATCCACCATTAACACAGTAGTGTGTCACCGAAGTATCGTACGCCCACCGCAAAAATAAAATATCCACCATTAACACAGTAGTGTGTCACCGAAGTATCGTACGCCCACCGCAAAAATAAAATGTCCACCATTAACACAGTAGTGTGTCACCGAAGTATCGTACGCCCACCGCAAAAATAAAATGTCCACCATTAACACAGTAGTGTGTCACCAAAGTATCGTACGCCCACCGCAAAAATAAAATACCCACCATTAACACAGTAGTGTGTCACCGAAGTATCGTATGCCCACCGCAAAAATAAAATATCCACCATTAACACAGTAGTGTGTCACCGAAGTATCGTACGCCCACCGCAAAAATAAAATATCCACCATTAACACAGTAGTGTGTCACCGAAGTATCGTACGCCCACCGCAAAAATAAAATGTCCACCATTAACACAGTAGTGTGTCACCGAAGTATCGTACGCCCACCGCAAAAATAAAATATCCACCATTAACACAGTAGTGTGTCACCGAAGTATCGTACACCCACCGCAAAAATAAAATATCCACCATTAACACAGTAGTGTGTCACCGAAGTATCGTACGCCCACCGCAAAAATAAAATATCCACCATTAACACAGTAGTGTGTCACCGAAGTATCGTACGCCCACCCCAAAAATAAAATATCCACCATTAACACAGTAGTGTGTCACCGAAGTATCGTACGCCCACCGCAAAAATAAAATATCCACCATTAACACAGTAGTGTGTCACCGAAGTATCGTACGCCCACCGCAAAAATAAAATATCCACCATTAACACAGTAGTGTGTCACCGAAGTATCGTACGCCCACCGCAAAAATAAAATATCCACCATTAACACAGTAGTGTGTCACCGAAGTATCGTACGCCCACCGCAAAAATAAAATGTCCACCATTAACACAGTAGTGTGTCACCGAAGTATCGTACGCCCACCGCAAAAATAAAATGTCCACCATTAACACAGTAGTGTGTCACCAAAGTATCGTACGCCCACCGCAAAAATAAAATATCCACCATTAACACAGTAGTGTGTCACCGAAGTATCGTACGCCCACCGCAAAAATAAAATGTCCACCATTAACACAGTAGTGTGTCACCGAAGTATCGTACGCCCACCCCAAAAATAAAATGTCCACCATTAACACAGTAGTGTGTCACCGAAGTATCGTACGCCCACCCCAAAAATAAAATATCCACCATTAACACAGTAGTGTGTCACCGAAGTATCGTACGCCCACCGCAAAAATAAAATATCCACCATTAACACAGTAGTGTGTCACCGAAGTATCGTACGCCCACCGCAAAAATAAAATGTCCACCATTAACACAGTAGTGTGTCACCGAAGTATCGTACGCCCACCCCAAAAATAAAATATCCACCATTAACACAGTAGTGTGTCACCGAAGTATCGTACGCCCACCGCAAAAATAAAATATCCACCATTAACACAGTAGTGTGTCACCGAAGTATCGCACGCCCACCGCAAAAATAAAATATCCACCATTAACACAGTAGTGTGTCACCGAAGTATCGTACGCCCACCGCAAAAATAAAATACCCACCATTAACACAGTAGTGTGTCACCGAAGTATCGTACGCCCACCGCAAAAATAAAATATCCACCATTAACACAGTAGTGTGTCACCGAAGTATCGTACGCCCACCGCAAAAATAAAATATCCACCATTAACACAGTAGTGTGTCACCGAAGTATCGTACGCCCACCGCAAAAATAGAATATCCACCATTAACACAGTAGTGTGTCACCGAAGTATCGTACGCCCACCGCAAAAATAAAATATCCACCATTAACACAGTAGTGTGTCACCGAAGTATCGTACGCCCACCGCAAAAATAAAATATCCACAATTAACACAGTAGTGTGTCACCGAAGTATCGTACGCCCACCGCAAAAATAGAATATCCACCATTAACACAGTAGTGTGTCACCGAAGTATCGTACGCCCACCGCAAAAATAAAATATCCACCATTAACACAGTAGTGTGTCACCGAAGTATCGTACGCCCACCGCAAAAATAGAATATCCACCATTAACACAGTAGTGTGTCACCGAAGTATCGTACGCCCACCCCAAAAATAAAATATCCACCATTAACACAGTAGTGTGTCACCGAAGTATCGTACGCCCACCGCAAAAATAAAATATCCACCATTAACACAGTAGTGTGTCACCGAAGTATCGTACGCCCACCGCAAAAATAAAATATCCACCATTAACACAGTAGTGTGTCACCGAAGTATCGTACGCCCACCGCAAAAATAAAATACCCACCATTAACACAGTAGTGTGTCACCGAAGTATCGTACGCCCACCGCAAAAATAAAATATCCACCATTAACACAGTAGTGTGTCACCGAAGTATCGTACGCCCACCGCAAAAATAAAATATCCACCATTAACACAGTAGTGTGTCACCGAAGTATCGTACGCCCACCGCAAAAATAAAATACCCACCATTAACACAGTAGTGTGTCACCGAAGTATCGTACGCCCACCGCAAAAATAAAATACCCACCATTAACACAGTAGTGTGTCACCGAAGTATCGTACGCCCACCGCAAAAATAAAATACCCACCATTAACACAGTAGTGTGTCACCGAAGTATCGTACGCCCACCGCAAAAATAAAATATCCACCATTAACACAGTAGTGTGTCACCGAAGTATCGTACGCCCACCGCAAAAAAAAAATGTCCACCATTAACACAGTAGTGTGTCACCGAAGTATCGTACGCCCACCGCAAAAATAAAATATCCACCATTAACACAGTAGTGTGTCACCGAAGTATCGTACGCCCACCGCAAAAATAAAATATCCACCATTAACACAGTAGTGTGTCACCGAAGTATCGTACGCCCACCGCAAAAATAAAATATCCACCATTAACACAGTAGTGTGTCACCGAAGTATCGTACGCCCACCGCAAAAATAAAATGTCCACCATTAACACAGTAGTGTGTCACCGAAGTATCGTACGCCCACCCCAAAAATAAAATATCCACCATTAACACAGTAGTGTGTCACCGAAGTATCGTACGCCCACCGCAAAAATAAAATATCCACCATTAACACAGTAGTGTGTCACCGAAGTATCGCACGCCCACCGCAAAAATAAAATATCCACCATTAACACAGTAGTGTGTCACCGAAGTATCGTACGCCCACCGCAAAAATAAAATACCCACCATTAACACAGTAGTGTGTCACCGAAGTATCGTACGCCCACCGCAAAAATAAAATATCCACCATTAACACAGTAGTGTGTCACCGAAGTATCGTACGCCCACCGCAAAAATAAAATATCCACCATTAACACAGTAGTGTGTCACCGAAGTATCGTACGCCCACCGCAAAAATAGAATATCCACCATTAACACAGTAGTGTGTCACCGAAGTATCGTACGCCCACCGCAAAAATAAAATATCCACCATTAACACAGTAGTGTGTCACCGAAGTATCGTACGCCCACCGCAAAAATAAAATATCCACAATTAACACAGTAGTGTGTCACCGAAGTATCGTACGCCCACCGCAAAAATAGAATATCCACCATTAACACAGTAGTGTGTCACCGAAGTATCGTACGCCCACCGCAAAAATAAAATATCCACCATTAACACAGTAGTGTGTCACCGAAGTATCGTACGCCCACCGCAAAAATAGAATATCCACCATTAACACAGTAGTGTGTCACCGAAGTATCGTACGCCCACCCCAAAAATAAAATATCCACCATTAACACAGTAGTGTGTCACCGAAGTATCGTACGCCCACCGCAACAATAAAATATCCACCATTAACACAGTAGTGTGTCACCGAAGTATCGTACGCCCACCGCAAAAATAAAATATCCACCATTAACACAGTAGTGTGTCACCGAAGTATCGTACGCCCACCGCAAAAATAAAATACCCACCATTAACACAGTAGTGTGTCACCGAAGTATCGTACGCCCACCGCAAAAATAAAATATCCACCATTAACACAGTAGTGTGTCACCGAAGTATCGTACGCCCACCGCAAAAATAAAATATCCACCATTAACACAGTAGTGTGTCACCGAAGTATCGTACGCCCACCGCAAAAATAAAATACCCACCATTAACACAGTAGTGTGTCACCGAAGTATCGTACGCCCACCGCAAAAATAAAATACCCACCATTAACACAGTAGTGTGTCACCGAAGTATCGTACGCCCACCGCAAAAATAAAATACCCACCATTAACACAGAAGTGTGTCACCGAAGTATCGTACGCCCACCGCAAAAATAAAATATCCACCATTAACACAGTAGTGTGTCACCGAAGTATCGTACGCCCACCGCAAAAAAAAAATGTCCACCATTAACACAGTAGTGTGTCACCGAAGTATCGTACGCCCACCGCAAAAATAAAATATCCACCATTAACACAGTAGTGTGTCACCGAAGTATCGTACGCCCACCGCAAAAATAAAATATCCACCATTAACACAGTAGTGTGTCACCGAAGTATCGTACGCCCACCGCAAAAATAAAATATCCACCATTAACACAGTAGTGTGTCACCGAAGTATCGTACGCCCACCGCAAAAATAAAATGTCCACCATTAACACAGTAGTGTGTCACCGAAGTATCGTACGCCCACCGCAAAAATAAAATATCCACCATTAACACAGTAGTGTGTCACCGAAGTATCGTACGCCCACCGCAAAAATAAAATATCCACCATTAACACAGTAGTGTGTCACCGAAGTATCGCACGCCCACCGCAAAAATAAAATATCCACCATTAACACAGTAGTGTGTCACCGAAGTATCGTACGCCCACCGCAAAAATAAAATACCCACCATTAACACAGTAGTGTGTCACCGAAGTATCGTACGCCCACCGCAAAAATAAAATATCCACCATTAACACAGTAGTGTGTCACCGAAGTATCGTACGCCCACCGCAAAAATAAAATATCCACCATTAACACAGTAGTGTGTCACCGAAGTATCGTACGCCCACCGCAAAAATAGAATATCCACCATTAACACAGTAGTGTGTCACCGAAGTATCGTACGCCCACCGCAAAAATAAAATATCCACCATTAACACAGTAGTGTGTCACCGAAGTATCGTACGCCCACCGCAAAAATAAAATATCCACAATTAACACAGTAGTGTGTCACCGAAGTATCGTACGCCCACCGCAAAAATAGAATATCCACCATTAACACAGTAGTGTGTCACCGAAGTATCGTACGCCCACCGCAAAAATAAAATATCCACCATTAACACAGTAGTGTGTCACCGAAGTATCGTACGCCCACCGCAAAAATAGAATATCCACCATTAACACAGTAGTGTGTCACCGAAGTATCGTACGCCCACCGCAAAAATAAAATATCCACCATTAACACAGTAGTGTGTCACCGAAGTATCGTACGCCCACCGCAAAAATAAAATACCCACCATTAACACAGTAGTGTGTCACCGAAGTATCGTACGCCCACCGCAAAAATAAAATACCCACCATTAACACAGTAGTGTGTCACCGAAGTATCGTACGCCCACCGCAAAAATAAAATACCCACCATTAACACAGAAGTGTGTCACCGAAGTATCGTACGCCCACCGCAAAAATAAAATATCCACCATTAACACAGTAGTGTGTCACCGAAGTATCGTACGCCCACCGCAAAAAAAAAATGTCCACCATTAACACAGTAGTGTGTCACCGAAGTATCGTACGCCCACCGCAAAAATAAAATATCCACCATTAACACAGTAGTGTGTCACCGAAGTATCGTACGCCCACCGCAAAAATAAAATATCCACCATTAACACAGTAGTGTGTCACCGAAGTATCGTACGCCCACCGCAAAAATAAAATATCCACCATTAACACAGTAGTGTGTCACCGAAGTATCGTACGCCCACCGCAAAAATAAAATGTCCACCATTAACACAGTAGTGTGTCACCGAAGTATCGTACGCCCACCGCAAAAATAAAATATCCACCATTAACACAGTAGTGTGTCACCGAAGTATCGTACGCCCACCGCAAAAATAAAATATCCACCATTAACACAGTAGTGTGTCACCGAAGTATCGCACGCCCACCGCAAAAATAAAATATCCACCATTAACACAGTAGTGTGTCACCGAAGTATCGTACGCCCACCGCAAAAATAAAATACCCACCATTAACACAGTAGTGTGTCACCGAAGTATCGTACGCCCACCGCAAAAATAAAATATCCACCATTAACACAGTAGTGTGTCACCGAAGTATCGTACGCCCACCGCAAAAATAAAATATCCACCATTAACACAGTAGTGTGTCACCGAAGTATCGTACGCCCACCGCAAAAATAGAATATCCACCATTAACACAGTAGTGTGTCACCGAAGTATCGTACGCCCACCGCAAAAATAAAATATCCACCATTAACACAGTAGTGTGTCACCGAAGTATCGTACGCCCACCGCAAAAATAAAATATCCACAATTAACACAGTAGTGTGTCACCGAAGTATCGTACGCCCACCGCAAAAATAGAATATCCACCATTAACACAGTAGTGTGTCACCGAAGTATCGTACGCCCACCGCAAAAATAAAATATCCACCATTAACACAGTAGTGTGTCACCGAAGTATCGTACGCCCACCGCAAAAATAGAATATCCACCATTAACACAGTAGTGTGTCACCGAAGTATCGTACGCCCACCCCAAAAATAAAATATCCACCATTAACACAGTAGTGTGTCACCGAAGTATCGTACGCCCACCGCAAAAATAAAATATCCACCATTAACACAGTAGTGTGTCACCGAAGTATCGTACGCCCACCGCAAAAATAAAATATCCACCATTAACACAGTAGTGTGTCACCGAAGTATCGTACGCCCACCGCAAAAATAAAATACCCACCATTAACACAGTAGTGTGTCACCGAAGTATCGTACGCCCACCGCAAAAATAAAATATCCACCATTAACACAGTAGTGTGTCACCGAAGTATCGTACGCCCACCGCAAAAATAAAATATCCACCATTAACACAGTAGTGTGTCACCGAAGTATCGTACGCCCACCGCAAAAATAAAATACCCACCATTAACACAGTAGTGTGTCACTGAAGTATCGTACGCCCACCGCAAAAATAAAATACCCACCATTAACACAGTAGTGTGTCACCGAAGTATCGTACGCCCACCGCAAAAATAAAATACCCACCATTAACACAGTAGTGTGTCACCGAAGTATCGTACGCCCACCGCAAAAATAAAATATCCACCATTAACACAGTAGTGTGTCACCGAAGTATCGTACGCCCACCGCAAAAAAAAAATGTCCACCATTAACACAGTAGTGTGTCACCGAAGTATCGTACGCCCACCGCAAAAATAAAATATCCACCATTAACACAGTAGTGTGTCACCGAAGTATCGTACGCCCACCGCAAAAATAAAATATCCACCATTAACACAGTAGTGTGTCACCGAAGTATCGTACGCCCACCGCAAAAATAAAATATCCACCATTAACACAGTAGTGTTTCACCGAAGTATCGTACGCCCACCGCAAAAATAAAATGTCCACCATTAACACAGTAGTGTGTCACCGAAGTATCGTACGCCCACCCCAAAAATAAAATATCCACCATTAACACAGTAGTGTGTCACCGAAGTATCGTACGCCCACCGCAAAAATAAAATATCCACCATTAACACAGTAGTGTGTCACCGAAGTATTGCACGCCCACCGCAAAAATAAAATATCCACCATTAACACAGTAGTGTGTCACCGAAGTATCGTACGCCCACCGCAAAAATAAAATACCCACCATTAACACAGTAGTGTGTCACCGAAGTGTCGTACGCCCACCGCAAAAATAAAATATCCACAATTAACACAGTAGTGTGTCACCGAAGTATCGTACGCCCACCGCAAAAATAAAATATCCACCATTAACACAGTAGTGTGTCACCGAAGTATCGTACGCCCACCGCAAAAATAAAATGTCCACCATTAACACAGTAGTGTGTCACCGAAGTATCGTACGCCCACCGCAAAAATAAAATATCCACCATTAACACAGTAGTGTGTCACCGAAGTATCGTACGCCCACCGCAAAAATAGAATATCCACCATTAACACAGTAGTGTGTCACCGAAGTATCGTACGCCCACCCCAAAAATAAAATATCCACCATTAACACAGTAGTGTGTCACCGAAGTATCGTACGCCCACCGCAAAAATAAAATATCCACCATTAACACAGTAGTGTGTCACCGAAGTATCGTACGCCCACCGCAAAAATAAAATATCCACCATTAACACAGTAGTGTGTCACCGAAGTATCGTACGCCCACCGCAAAAATAAAATACCCACCATTAACACAGTAGTGTGTCACCGAAGTATCGTACGCCCACCGCAAAAATAAAATATCCACCATTAACACAGTAGTGTGTCACCGAAGTATCGTACGCCCACCGCAAAAATAAAATATCCACCATTAACACAGTAGTGTGTCACCGAAGTATCGTACGCCCACCGCAAAAATAAAATACCCACCATTAACACAGTAGTGTGTCACTGAAGTATCGTACGCCCACCGCAAAAATAAAATACCCACCATTAACACAGTAGTGTGTCACCGAAGTATCGTACGCCCACCGCAAAAATAAAATACCCACCATTAACACAGTAGTGTGTCACCGAAGTATCGTACGCCCACCGCAAAAATAAAATATCCACCATTAACACAGTAGTGTGTCACCGAAGTATCGTACGCCCACCGCAAAAAAAAAATGTCCACCATTAACACAGTAGTGTGTCACTGAAGTATCGTACGCCCACCGCAAAAATAAAATATCCACCATTAACACAGTAGTGTGTCACCGAAGTATCGTACGCCCACCGCAAAAATAAAATATCCACCATTAACACAGTAGTGTGTCACCGAAGTATCGTACGCCCACCGCAAAAATAAAATATCCACCATTAACACAGTAGTGTTTCACCGAAGTATCGTACGCCCACCGCAAAAATAAAATGTCCACCATTAACACAGTAGTGTGTCACCGAAGTATCGTACGCCCACCCCAAAAATAAAATATCCACCATTAACACAGTAGTGTGTCACCGAAGTATCATACGCCCACCGCAAAAATAAAATATCCACCATTAACACAGTAGTGTGTCACCGAAGTATTGCACGCCCACCGCAAAAATAAAATATCCACAATTAACACAGTAGTGTGTCACCGAAGTATCGTACGCCCACCGCAAAAATAAAATACCCACCATTAACACAGTAGTGTGTCACCGAAGTGTCGTACGCCCACCGCAAAAATAAAATATCCACAATTAACACAGTAGTGTGTCACCGAAGTATCGTACGCCCACCGCAAAAATAAAATATCCACCATTAACACAGTAGTGTGTCACCGAAGTATCGTACGCCCACCGCAAAAATAAAATGTCCACCATTAACACAGTAGTGTGTCACCGAAGTATCGTACGCCCACCGCAAAAATAAAATATCCACCATTAACACAGTAGTGTGTCACCGAAGTATCGTACGCCCACCGCAAAAATAAAATATCCACCATTAACACAGTAGTGTGTCACCGAAGTATCGTACGCCCACCGCAAAAATAAAATATCCACCATTAACACAGTAGTGTGTCACCGAAGTATCGTACGCCCACTGCAAAAATAAAATATCCACCATTAACACAGTAGTGTGTCACCGAAGTATCGTACGCCCACCGCAAAAATAAAATATCCACCACTAACACAGTAGTGTGTCACCGAAGTATCGTACGCCCACCGCAAAAATAGAATATCCACCATTAACACAGTAGTGTGTCACCGAAGTATCGTACGCCCACCGCAAAAATAAAATGTCCACCATTAACACAGTAGTGTGTCACCGAAGTATCGTACGCCCACCGCAAAAATAAAATATCCACCATTAACACAGTAGTGTGTCACCGAAGTATCGTACGCCCACCGCAAAAAAAAAATGTCCACCATTAACACAGTAGTGTGTCACCGAAGTATCGTACGCCCACCGCAAAAATAAAATATCCACCATTAACACAGTAGTGTGTCACCGAAGTATCGTACGCCCACCGCAAAAATAAAATATCCACCATTAACACAGTAGTGTGTCACCGAAGTATCGTACGCCCACCGCAAAAATAAAATATCCACCATTAACACAGTAGTGTTTCACCGAAGTATCGTACGCCCACCGCAAAAATAAAATGTCCACCATTAACACAGTAGTGTGTCACCGAAGTATCGTACGCCCACCCCAAAAATAAAATACCCACCATTAACACAGTAGTGTGTCACCGAAGTATCGTACGCCCACCGCAAAAATAAAATATCCACCATTAACACAGTAGTGTGTCACCGAAGTATCGTACGCCCACCGCAAAAAAAAAATGTCCACCATTAACACAGTAGTGTGTCACCGAAGTATCGTACGCCCACCGCAAAAATAAAATATCCACCATTAACACAGTAGTGTGTCACCGAAGTATCGTACGCCCACCGCAAAAATAAAATATCCACCATTAACACAGTAGTGTGTCACCGAAGTATCGTACGCCCACCGCAAAAATAAAATATCCACCATTAACACAGTAGTGTTTCACCGAAGTATCGTACGCCCACCGCAAAAATAAAATGTCCACCATTAACACAGTAGTGTGTCACCGAAGTATCGTACGCCCACCCCAAAAATAAAATATCCACCATTAACACAGTAGTGTGTCACCGAAGTATCGTACGCCCACCGCAAAAATAAAATATCCACCATTAACACAGTAGTGTGTCACCGAAGTATTGCACGCCCACCGCAACAATAAAATATCCACCATTAACACAGTAGTGTGTCACCGAAGTATCGTACGCCCACCGCAAAAATAAAATACCCACCATTAACACAGTAGTGTGTCACCGAAGTATCGTACGCCCACCGCAAAAATAAAATATCCACCATTAACACAGTAGTGTGTCACCGAAGTATCGTACGCCCACCGCAAAAATAAAATATCCACCATTAACACAGTAGTGTGTCACCGAAGTATCGTACGCCCACCGCAAAAATAAAATGTCCACCATTAACACAGTAGTGTGTCACCGAAGTATCGTACGCCCACCGCAAAAATAAAATATCCACCATTAACACAGTAGTGTGTCACCGAAGTATCGTACGCCCACCGCAAAAATAAAATATCCACCATTAACACAGTAGTGTGTCACCGAAGTATCGTACGCCCACCGCAAAAATAAAATATCCACCATTAACACAGTAGTGTGTCACCGAAGTATCGTACGCCCACTGCAAAAATAAAATATCCACCATTAACACAGTAGTGTGTCACCGAAGTATCGTACGCCCACCGCAAAAATAAAATATCCACCACTAACACAGTAGTGTGTCACCGAAGTATCGTACGCCCACCGCAAAAATAGAATATCCACCATTAACACAGTAGTGTGTCACCGAAGTATCGTACGCCCACCGCAAAAATAAAATGTCCACCATTAACACAGTAGTGTGTCACCGAAGTATCGTACGCCCACCGCAAAAATAAAATATCCACCATTAACACAGTAGTGTGTCACCGAAGTATCGTACGCCCACCGCAAAAATAAAATGTCCACCATTAACACAGTAGTGTGTCACCGAAGTATCGTACGCCCACCGCAAAAATAAAATATCCACCATTAACACAGTAGTGTGTCACCGAAGTATCGTACGCCCACCGCAAAAATAAAATATCCACCATTAACACAGTAGTGTGTCACCGAAGTATCGTATGCCCACCGCAAAAATAAAATATCCACCATTAACACAGTAGTGTGTCACCGAAGTATCGTACGCCCACCGCAAAAATAGAATATCCACCATTAACACAGTAGTGTGTCACCGAAGTATCGTACGCCCACCGCAAAAATAAAATACCCACCATTAACACAGTAGTGTGTCACCGAAGTATCGTACGCCCATCGTAAAAATAAAATATCCACCATTAACACAGTAGTGTGTCACCGAAGTATCGTACGCCCACCGCAAAAATAAAATACCCACCATTAACACAGTAGTGTGTCACCGAAGTATCGTACGCCCACCGCAAAAATAAAATGTCCACCATTAACACAGTAGTGTGTCACCGAAGTATCGTACGCCCACCGCAAAAATAGAATATCCACCATTAACACAGTAGTGTGTCACCGAAGTATCGTACGCCCACCGCAAAAATAAAATATCCACCATTAACACAGTAGTGTGTCACCGAAGTATCGTACGCCCACCGCAAAAATAAAATATCCACCATTAACACAGTAGTGTGTCACCGAAGTATCGTACGCCCACCGCAAAAATAAAATGTCCACCATTAACACAGTAGTGTGTCACCGAAGTATCGTACGCCCACCGCAAAAATAAAATATCCACCATTAACACAGTAGTGTGTCACCGAAGTTTCGTACGCCCACCGCAAAAATAAAATATCCACCATTAACACAGTAGTGTGTCACCGAAGTATCGTACGCCCACCGCAAAAATAAAATATCCACCATTAACACAGTAGTGTGTCACCGAAGTATCGTACGCCCACCGCAAAAATAAAATATCCACCATTAACACAGTAGTGTGTCACCGAAGTATCGTACGCCCACCGCAAAAATAAAATACCCACCATTAACACAGTAGTGTGTCACCGAAGTATCGTACGCCCACCGCAAAAATAAAATATCCACCATTAACACAGTAGTGTGTCACCGAAGTATCGTACGCCCTCTGCAAAAATAAAATGTCCACCATTAACACAGTAGTGTGTCACCGAAGTATCGTACGCCCACCGCAAAAATAGAATATCCACCATTAACACAGTAGTGTGTCACCGAAGTATCGTACGCCCACCGCAAAAATAAAATACCCACCATTAACACAGTAGTGTGTCACCGAAGTATCGTACGCCCACCGCAAAAATAAAATATCCACCATTAACACAGTAGTGTGTCACCGAAGTATCGTACGCCCACCGCAAAAATAAAATATCCACCATTAACACAGTAGTGTGTCACCGAAGTATCGTACGCCCACCGCAAAAATAAAATATCCACCATTAACACAGTAGTGTGTCACCGAAGTATCGTACGCCCACCGCAAAAATAAAATACCCACCATTAACACAGTAGTGTGTCACCGAAGTATCGTACGCCCACCGCAAAAATAAATTATCCACCATTAACACAGTAGTGTGTCACCGAAGTATCGTACGCCCACCGCAAAAATAAAATACCCACCATTAACACAGTAGTGTGTCACCGAAGTATCGTACGCCCACCGCAAAAATAGAATATCCACCATTAACACAGTAGTGTGTCACCGAAGTATCGTACGCCCACCGCAAAAATAAAATACCCACCATTAACACAGTAGTGTGTCACCGAAGTATCGTACGCCCACCGCAAAAATAGAATATCCACCATTAACACAGTAGTGTGTCACCGAAGTATCGTACGCCCACCGCAAAAATAAAATACCCACCATTAACACAGTAGTGTGTCACCGAAGTATCGTACGCCCACCGCAAAAATAAAATACCCACCATTAACACAGTAGTGTGTCACCGAAGTATCGTACGCCCACCGCAAAAATAAATTATCCACCATTAACACAGTAGTGTGTCACCGAAGTATCGTACGCCCACCGCAAAAATAAAATACCCACCATTAACACAGTAGTGTGTCACCGAAGTATCGTACGCCCACCGCAAAAATAGAATATCCACCATTAACACAGTAGTGTGTCACCGAAGTATCGTACGCCCACCGCAAAAATAAAATACCCACCATTAACACAGTAGTGTGTCACCGAAGTATCGTACGCCCACCGCAAAAATAGAATATCCACCATTAACACAGTAGTGTGTCACCGAAGTATCGTACGCCCACCGCAAAAATAAAATACCCACCATTAACACAGTAGTGTGTCACCGAAGTATCGTACGCCCATCGCAAAAATAAAATATCCACCATTAACACAGTAGTGTGTCACCGAAGTATCGTACGCCCACCGCAAAAATAAAATACCCACCATTAACACAGTAGTGTGTCACCGAAGTATCGTACGCCCACCGCAAAAATAAAATATCCACCATTAACACAGTAGTGTGTCACCGAAGTATCGTACGCCCACCGCAAAAATAAAATATCCACCATTAACACAGTAGTGTGTCACCGAAGTATCGTACGCCCACCGCAAAAATAAAATATCCACCATTAACACAGTAGTGTGTCACCGAAGTATCGTACGCCCACCGCAAAAATAAAATATCCACCATTAACACAGTAGTGTGTCACCGAAGTATCGTACGCCCACCGCAAAAATAAAATATCCACCATTAACACAGTAGTGTGTCACCGAAGTATCGTACGCCCACCGCAAAAATAGAATATCCACCATTAACACAGTAGTGTGTCACCGAAGTATCGTACGCCCACCGCAAAAATAAAATGTCCACCATTAACACAGTAGTGTGTCACCGAAGTATCGTACGCCCACCGCAAAAATAAAATATCCACCATTAACACAGTAGTGTGTCACCGAAGTATCGTACACCCACCGCAAAAATAAAATATCCACCATTAACACAGTAGTGTGTCACCGAAGTATCGTACGCCCACCGCAAAAATAAAATGTCCACCATTAACACAGGAGTGTGTCACCGAAGTATCGTACGCCCACCGCAAAAATAAAATATCCACCATTAACACAGTAGTGTGTCACCGAAGTATCGTACGCCCACCGCAAAAATAGAATATCCACCATTAACACAGTAGTGTGTCACCGAAGTATCGTACGCCCACCGCAAAAATAAAATATCCACCATTAACACAGTAGTGTGTCACCGAAGTATCGTACGCCCACCGCAAAAATAAAATATCCACCATTAACACAGTAGTGTGTCACCGAAGTATCGTACGCCCACCGCAAAAATAAAATATCCACCATTAACACAGTAGTGTGTCACCGAAGTATCGTACGCCCACCGCAAAAATAAAATACCCACCATTAACACAGTAGTGTGTCACCGAAGTATCGTACGCCCACCGCAAAAATAAAATATCCACCATTAACACAGTAGTGTGTCACCGAAGTATCGTACGCCCTCCGCAAAAATAAAATGTCCACCATTAACACAGTAGTGTGTCACCGAAGTATCGTACGCCCACCGCAAAAATAGAATATCCACCATTAACACAGTAGTGTGTCACCGAAGTATCGTACGCCCACCGCAAAAATAAAATACCCACCATTAACACAGTAGTGTGTCACCGAAGTATCGTACGCCCACCGCAAAAATAAAATATCCACCATTAACACAGTAGTGTGTCACCGAAGTATCGTACGCCCACCGCAAAAATAAAATATCCACCATTAACACAGTAGTGTGTCACCGAAGTATCGTACGCCCACCGCAAAAATAGAATATCCACCATTAACACAGTAGTGTGTCACCGAAGTATCGTACGCCCACCGCAAAAATAAAATATCCACCATTAACACAGTAGTGTGTCACCGAAGTATCGTACGCCCACCGCAAAAATAAAATGTCCACCATTAACACAGTAGTGTGTCACCGAAGTATCGTACGCCCACCGCAAAAATAGAATATCCACCATTAACACAGTAGTGTGTCACCGAAGTATCGTACGCCCTCCGCAAAAATAAAATATCCACCATTAACACAGTAGTGTGTCACCGAAGTATCGTACGCTCACCGCAAAAATAAAATATCCACCATTAACACAGTAGTGTGTCACCGAAGTATCGTACGCCCACCGCAAAAATAAAATATCCACCATTAACACAGTAGTGTACGTGTCACCGAAGTATCGTACGCCCACCGCAAAAATAAGATATCCACCATTAACACAGTAGTGTGTCACCGAAGTATCGTACGCCCACCCCAAAAATAAAATATCCACCATTAACACAGTAGTGTGTCACCGAAGTATCGTACGCCCACCGCAAAAATAAAATATCCACCATTAACACAGTAGTGTGTCACCGAAGTATCGTACGCCCACCGCAAAAATAAAATATCCACCATTAACACAGTAGTGTGTCACCGAAGTATCGTACGCCCACCGCAAAAATAAAATATCCACCATTAACACAGTAGTGTGTCACCGAAGTATCGTACGCCCACCGCAAAAATAAAATACCCACCATTAACACAGTAGTGTGTCACCGAAGTATCGTACGCCCACCGCAAAAATAAAATACCCACCATTAACACAGTAGTGTGTCACCGAAGTATCGTACGCCCACCGCAAAAATAAAATATCCACCATTAACACAGTAGTGTGTCACCGAAGTATCGTACGCCCACCGCAAAAATAAAATATCCACCATTAACACAGTAGTGTGTCACCGAAGTATCGTACGCCCACCGCAAAAATAAAATACCCACCATTAACACAGTAGTGTGTCACCGAAGTATCGTACGCCCACCGCAAAAATAAAATACCCACCATTAACACAGTAGTGTGTCACCGAAGTATCGTACGCCCACCGCAAAAATAAAATATCCACCATTAACACAGTAGTGTGTCACCGAAGTATCGTACGCCCACCGCAAAAATAAAATACCCACCATTAACACAGTAGTGTGTCACCGAAGTATCGTACGCCCACCGCAAAAATAAAATACCCACCATTAACACAGTAGTGTGTCACCGAAGTATCGTACGCCCACCGCAAAAATAAAATACCCACCATTAACACAGTAGTGTGTCACCGAAGTATCGTACGCCCACCGCAAAAATAAAATACCCACCATTAACACAGTAGTGTGTCACCGAAGTATCGTACGCCCACCGCAAAAATAAAATATCCACCATTAACACAGTAGTGTGTCACCGAAGTATCGTACGCCCACCGCAAAAATAAAATATCCACCATTAACACAGTAGTGTGTCACCGAAGTATCGTACGCCCTCCGCAAACATATAATACCCACCATTAACACAGTAGTGTGTCACCGAAGTATCGTACGCCCTCCGCAAACATATAATACCCACCATTAACACAGTAGTGTGTCACCGAAGTATCGTACGCCCACCGCAAAAATAAAATACCCACCATTAACACAGTAGTGTGTCACCGAAGTATCGTACGCCCACCGCAAAAATAAAATATCCACCATTAACACAGTAGTGTGTCACCGAAGTATCGTACGCCCACCGCAAAAATAAAATACCCACCATTAACACAGTAGTGTGTCACCGAAGTATCGTACGCCCACCGCAAAAATAGAATATCCACCATTAACACAGTAGTGTGTCACCGAAGTATCGTACGCCCACCGCAAAAATAAAATATCCACCATTAACACAGTAGTGTGTCACCGAAGTATCGTACGCCCACCGCAAAAATAAAATATCCACCATTAACACAGTAGTGTGTCACCGAAGTATCGTACGCCCACCGCAAAAATAAAATATCCACCATTAACACAGTAGTGTGTCACCGAAGTATCGTACGCCCACCGCAAAAATAAAATATCCACCATTAACACAGTAGTGTGTCACCGAAGTATCGTACGCCCACCGCAAAAAATAAAATATCCACCATTAACACAGTAGTGTGTCACCGAAGTATCGTACGCCCACCGCAAAAATAAAATATCCACCATTAACACAGTAGTGTGTCACCGAAGTATCGTACGCCCACCGCAAAAATAAAATACCCACCATTAACACAGTAGTGTGTCACCGAAGTATCGTACGCCCACCGCAAAAATAGAATATCCACCATTAACACAGTAGTGTGTCACCGAAGTATCGTACGCCCACCGCAAAAATAAAATATCCACCATTAACACAGTAGTGTGTCACCGAAGTATCGTACGCCCACCGCAAAAATAAAATATCCACCATTAACACAGTAGTGTGTCACCGAAGTATCGTACGCCCACCGCAAAAATAAAATATCCACCATTAACACAGTAGTGTTTCACCGAAGTATCGTACGCCCACCGCAAAAATAAAATATCCACCATTAACACAGTAGTGTGTCACCGAAGTATCGTACGCCCACCGCAAAAAATAAAATATCCACCATTAACACAGTAGTGTGTCACCGAAGTATCGTACGCCCACCGCAAAAATAAAATAAAAATTCCAATTATACCTCATAAGCCACCATTGACCCCTGGTAAATTTTATAGTTTGCATCATAGTCCTTTTTATTGACCTTTTTTATCCGTCACATTTTAAAATTCCTTGTTGACAGTAACATGGAAAGTGTCTCGACAAAATACACTGCCACATCATAATGACGATGTGGTCACTGCATGTGTAGCTGAGAAAATAACAGAGAATATATGACTGTGACTATATGGGCTGTACACTCAGCTATGCTAGTGTGTTCCGAAAAATGTGTTATCCACACGTTGTGTATCTTCGCTGCAAAAACCACGGTTAAAGCGGGAGGGTCGACACCTGCGCACGCGCGGAAATCGAGTCCAAAGAGACGCTAACACATGCTAAAACGCAAAGGCTCATGGGTAGACGCTTGTTTGTAAACACTGACACGCTATGGCCATCTGACGCATGCGCAGGTGACGACTCCCTCGCTTTAACATGTGCAACGTGATTGCTTTGGTAGTGGAGAGTGTAAACAAAATGGTTAAAGTTCACGTAATGCATCGACTAGTTATATAGTAGATGGTGTCACGAGGTCCCAGGGTGGGGTCAAATATTAACTCAAAACTCAAATAGTAAGCGAGATTTTACCATTTCGTGTGTGGGTTCTTAACCAGTTTAAAGTTATACAATTAGATTTATGTGCACCAATATAGTACAATTCAATTATATGTCATAGTCAATTAGGCGAAACCTAGAATCATTTGCTTTTGTCACATGCATTTTGTGGCTAGCTGTTGCGATCTGAGCGAGAATACACACTTTGCAAGCACGCAAAAGTTTCCGCAAAACAGCGCCATCAGCCGGAGAAATTTGGCAATGCATCGCAAGACGAATGCACATAATGACGAAAGAACATAATACAATAACAAAATAACGTAGTGTAGTGTAATGAAGAATGGACACGATAAAATGACATAATATAATGACAAATAGGAATAGCATAATTTCGAATGAGCATAATATAACGACGAATGGGCATAATATTATGATTAGTGGCCATAATATAATGACGAATGGACATAATATACTGACGGACGAGCATCATATAATGACAAACAGTGTACGTATTACAAATAATGCACACCGTGGTATGGGGAGTGATGACACAAGTCAGTTATGGCGTTCCATGCCTTGGTAAGGTTATTGAAAACACAGCAAGTATCAATGAATTTAAATTTCGTTTTTTTCATATTAAAAAGCATGAGCTTACTTATTTTTACACATATATGACGAAGACTTCTTTTTAATTTATCTTAGATACTACCGACAGTCACACGCAGTCTGGCATTTAGCTCTTGATATGTTGCTTGGTCTTGTCTTGCTTATACTATACTGCGATAGGTGGGCAAGTTTAAATTTTGTGTGCAATGTTCAAAGTTCAATGTTATATATTATCAGTGCCATAAAGTCTGTTCATGGATTTTTTTCGATGTCCAATTATAGTTTGATTGAAGGATTCAAGTAACAATTTTGACATATGAATTATAATAAAAATTCTAGTATATCAGCGCGGCGCTCTTCTCGTGAAAGTACTACAAATGTTTATATTTTACTTGTGAATATAAAATACACAGAACTGTTCACAATGTATATACCCATGTTTGTATTCCCGTTATTGGCTGCACTCTGCAAAATGGCCGTCACAACCAGACATCGGTGGTGTGTTGCTTCTACCAAAATCACGCCATGACGTAGTCTCACTATTGCGTGATAATCTTGGTGAGTTTATATTGAATTTGTCATTATCATATTCGTTTTCGTTAGAGGTGATTTCAATATGATGTTCTTTCCCTGCGATGTCGCAATGCCTCTGATCACCAGACAATTGCCTTTGTTCGCGTCGCCTGAAATGAAAGGTATACATCTTTATTAGCTCGGTGAGTGCAATATAACTTCTATCAATATACATTAATATATTCTCGCATTTGTTATAATTTCTATAATTTGTTCGATAATTTTTGGGCAAAATGAACAAATTTTCCTCTTGGTTACAATCAACATTAAAGACACACAAAAACAATCATCGGGTTTTATTTTGTTAGCAGTGACAAACGTTCACTTGACTTGAATGGAACTAATGACTGTTGGGTGCTATATAACATGATACACCGTTATATAGCGGTGAATAATATACGATGAGTACCACGTGTAGAACAGGATGTACTATCTATCTTAGAAAGATTTGATATCACTACATAGTTGTCATGCGTTTCATATATATTTCACTTACCAATTTCACTATCTACTGTGATGCACATGTTTGATTTTGCCCTTGTGGATTATCTGTTAATTATTTGAATGACTATGGTGTGATTCGTTGATTGTTTGTGATTCATTTGTGTTGTTCATTTAGATTTGTGAGCTCGTTCCAACCAGAGCTTTAGTGACTATGAATAAGGTTATCGTTTGAACATATTATTATTTCGACCTTCATCGCTGTATGATTTAAAAATGCATTTTTTCTCCCGCTGATTTGAATATTGTACTAGACTAATCAGTTTTTTTTCTTTTGTTTTCTCGAAATTGCAATATTATTTATATTTCTTTCAATAACTTAAGTCTTAGGATATTTAAATAAAATTTGACAATGTGATAACCAATCAAAGACTGATATACCCAATTTTTATTCTTACCTCATCTTCACACAGACTATGCATATAGTAATTGATATGATGACAGGCACTCCGACCATCACCACTGAAATAAAATGCAAACGAGCATGTTATTGGGTGTTATTGGGTATGAGGATCCGTGGTACATCGTGATTGACGCATTCGATTATGTATGGGTAGAAAGTTATTTTAGAGGCAATTTCCCTTTCTAAATTTGTTTCTGTTGTCTACTATTAATTATATATTTTAAATTAGCATTTGTAATTAACAACCCTGGAGTTAGCACTTATGTAAACGAATATATGTATGAATAAATGAATCGTGTATGCGGTTGTCTGTGACGTCAGAGATTCGGTTTGCGCATGCCCGCCTAGACATTTGAGAAAGTAGTAAGGTGTAGTGGTGACGCGCCTGTCTGCAGTACCAAGACGTTTTCCGATGGTCGTGTGTTGCGTGTTTATGTTTGTATTTTATTTTACATACCTATACGTAAAATCGTTTCCTGGTTACTGTCTTTGTGACTTTCAGCTGAAAGTGAAAAACAGTAGAATTTAGTAATTCAAATAACAGGATAGTGTGGTTATAGTTAGAGTAGCATCGCTGAGATTAGTGGTAATTTGTAAAAAAAAAAAAAAAGTGCTGGTAAATAAGGTGATAAAATAATAAAATATAGATATTTGCAGTTATTTTATATATTCTATATATTGAGTTTGCAAGAAATAATATATAATACAACATCAACATGACCACCCCATCATTTAAAAATATTCTATTTGATGTGTTTACTGCGAAAGATAGATATAGAAATGTAAATTTGTACTCACTTGTACTTTGTTTTTGTGATGTAAATGTAATCACTGTGATCTCAGTAGTTGCCTCGTTCTGGGTTGATGGAGGTTCATCCGATGCTCGGACGGAAGTATGAGTGGACGATAATAATTTTGTATTCGATTTCGCAGTTGACGATTTAATATTCGTTATTGGTGTCTGTGTTGTTGACCTTGTGTTCATTTCTTTTTCTAATGATGGTAATGCCGGGTTTGCAATTTGCTTTGTTGTCGAGGGTGCTGAAAGTACAGTTCGAAATGTGTGACTACTGTTTGTATCAGAAATAATATACTGGCTTATATATTAATTATTAGAATTAATTAATTGTACTCAGTTGTCATCGGTA
Organism: Saccoglossus kowalevskii; assembly: GCF_978046115.1. Taxonomy (NCBI): domain Eukaryota; kingdom Metazoa; phylum Hemichordata; class Enteropneusta; family Harrimaniidae; genus Saccoglossus; species Saccoglossus kowalevskii. Next base: position 30,027,858 of record NC_140658.1, read on the forward strand.
TGTTTAATGTAGTAGATGATTAATAGTTTTGACGTGGTCAGTGGTGCAATGTTCCTTGAATTCATGAATATATTCTCTTTTTTCGAGTCGTGTAACAATGAATCGATATGAAAAACAATGTCTCACCTTTCCGATTACAGCCAATGACTGGTGGACATGGCGGTGGCGACGACGAACAACCACAGAAAATCGCGTCACTTGTTTCGACACGTGAACTATAGCTCACTCCAATGACCTAGATAAATATCCGCAGTTAGTCTCAAGCGCCAAGGTTCGAAGTCAAAATGCAAATAACAATTTTATGTATTTATTTTGTGAGTAAGCAAACGGAAAAGTGTTTACTACAAAGTAAAATTTACCCTCTGGCTAAACTATTTATGGCGACGCCAGCTACGTTAATTGGCATACCAGACATCGCATAGTCGTAACTCAACATAAATAAATATAACATAAATATAAAATGTTTATTATTGGTCGATTATTTTGTAACAAGCACAGACACGCTTATGTGGAATAGTAGGTGGTACCTATACATATGAAACAATAAACACAATCATTTGCATGTTACTCAGGTGTAAACCCTGGCTATGACGCGTTAATGGAGTTCAAGAAACTAATGAACAAAATACGAAAACTGTGGAAATACGTGTGCAAAATAAAGCATCACATTGCTTGATCTGAACTGGCTATTATTGTGTTGTGTTGTGTTGTGTTACGGTCGACATGACGCCCCAACTATTGAATACATAGCGTACTTACAGTAAATCACGTAATGAACACCGGGCTAGGGGCCCCTTTGTGAATTTAAAGTTGAACTCGGGAGTTGTCTCGGTATATGTTAAGTAATATATCTACTACTAAGCGTTTACAGTTGACGAGGGTACTCGTATTGGTAAAGTCTTCATTACTCCGTCTCGCGCTATTTTTTGTATTTTTATGTTAACAAAAACACAAATATGAATATTGAAAATAATATATGTACGGTTTCTGGATAGGGACACTTCTATCCAATGACACCAGTAGAAATAGCTTTGCTGACTTCAAAGTCATGAGTCTATTATTGCGAGGCGAATGGTACAACGCGTATAAGAATGACATGTTTAGTCAGCACAATAAACTTACGCAGTCCAGAGACGGCGGCACGAACCATCCCTCGCGCCGAAGGTGTGACCTTACTGGGGAATCCGGGGCATTTTGAAATCTAGACCATCTAAAACGCTATTTTCTGCTGTTTGAGGGGCAAGACAGGTATTCCTCTTCAACTGTGACACAAATACACAAAGGGTTTCTTGACAATTGTTGGCCCCCGTGCCGCCGCCACTGCAGTCTGACATTGTGTCGGATCCTTACCACTGAGAAAACTCACGCTTTCTTACATATAGAATATTAGCGAACATTTATGTATTAAAAAGACACCGGCGTTACGTTAAAGTTATTCCTCTTACAGCGTATACATGAGTAGATAAAACAAATAGCGACTCTATTATTGTGCCGGCAATATTGCAGTAATAGACTCTTTTGATAATAATATACCTACATTACAATGTAGCATTTCCATTCTACAGCAATATTTTTTGTAATGTAGCTATTTTGTTAGCAAATCAGTGTCTAATACTGCAAAATTGCCGTTCCTTCCTTTCTTGTGATCACAGTAACACACTTACCATATTTGTATTATGGAAAACAAGAACAATTAACCAGCTGCACACGATGACACGTGGATGGTAAGTGTGGAGAAACATTGCAAAAACTGCCATGCTTGTACGAAGGGAAATGAATAATATTTTTTTGCGTCACAGTAACAGGTTCTACTTAGTGACTGTTCCGAAGGTCACTTATGGCAGTCATAATAAAGCTATAACTAATATTCGGCGTCATATCACCAAGGCAACATATTTTGTTCACGACCGTAACATTGTAAATCAATTTATTTTTTCTAGTTGAGTAGTATACTTCAGTGGGTATGCAATAAATAATATATAAAACAACGTCAATATAACCACTCCCATCACCATAACGCTTAAAAGAGCGGAATATTGAAACTATTTCAGCTTTGCAAGTATAACGATGAAGTTGGTGCGTTTATGGGATCAACTTTGCGAACGTTTATCCGAATAGATAAACTCTGGATTGTGTCTTTTTCAAAAGTGAAATATACTCAGTCAAATCTAGATTTTTATTAAAATTCTGACATAACTGCATAAATGGTTTTAAAATTAAAGTTACTAATGCTCACATAATACAATCCATTAGTAAACCCGTAACAATATAACAGTTAAAACAAATTGTATCAGTCCATGTTAACGATGTGATTCCATGACGTTCATAATTGTAATCAGAAGTTCAAAATACACAATGCGAAATGCCTTTAGAATTATGTGACGTTAGGTAACAATGGTAATGTGTTTAATGACTGATACGTCATGTATCCAGATTGGTGGATTTCACTATTTCCATACTCTTGGATATATATATATATATCATATATTAGTTTTATTCTGCAACTGATGGATACGATGAGTAAAATTCATAATTGTAATTGGAAGAATGGTTATGACCCCCACCTGCGTGATTATACTGAACTTGGTTGGCACGATGATAATCTGGATCACGCGAGAGTTCGGTTGGAGGAGACAATCTGTATTGTTGGTCAAGCATCATGTTATGTCCATCGTTTTTGTAGCGCGGAGAGTTTCTATCCTCCATGTCGACATTAATATGGTCATTTTTGAGCGGTATATATAATGGATTGTAAACTACCAACGCTCTCATGTCAAAGGCGGAAAGTCGTCTTGCATTGTAGTTTGGAATCTCGGTTGGCCTTTCTCTGTAAACAGAATCCGGCACTGAAATTTTCCTCCCCTTTCGAAAGTTCTCAGAACGTCTTGGAATCTCATTTCTAGTTTTTCCGTTAAAATAATTCGGTGCTGAATTTCTTCTCCCCTTTTGAAAGTTCTCGGAACGTCTTGAAATCTGTTTTGGTATGTGGCTGTAAACAGAATTCGGAGTTGAAATCTTCCTTTGTCTTTCAAAGTTACCAGAAGGTCTTGGAATCTGATTTGGTAATTTGCTGTAAACAGAATCTGGTGTTGAAAATCTCCTCTGTCTTTGAAAGTTCATAGAAGGTCTTGGAATCTGAGGTGGTAATTGGCTGTAAACTGAATCAGGTGTGGAATTTCTTCTTCCTAATTCAAAGTTCTCAGAACGTCTTCTCATTTGCCAATTAGGATCGCTACAATTAAATTGAGATGTCATCTGTTTTTCCACAGGATGTCTTCGTCTGAAAAAGCACAGTATACAAGATATTAAATTGGATTAAAATAAATAAACGTGTATATGAGTTCTGACTTTTCATTGATTTTGATTTTGTTAGTTGTTGTTTTTGAAAAGCAGATTTATATGTATGTTAACTACTGGATGTATCGTATCTCACGTGTTTATATACTTCATAAGTATTAAAGAATTATATGTAATGACAATAAGAAGTCATTTGTAAATGGTAAAGTTATGAGAAAATTCGTTCAATGGTCGATTTATAAAATCAGTATAACAATATATATGTGTTGCAATGTCTTATGTTATGTACAATATATAGTTTTATTGTATTCGCTTTCATTGCGAAAGAATACAACTCAAATCTTTTTAGAAATTGTACTTGCAAATGTAGATGTGATAAAACATTATGATTATAACAAGCCAAGAAATGAGATAAACAATGATCACGGAAAAATTAAAATAATGAAAATTTACAACTTACTTTATTTTGATGTACACGATGGATATAACGATCACGGTCACACTCACGCTACTACACACTCCAACAATTGTAGCAATAAGTTCTGAAAATCAAGGAGCATGTTTTATTTAATTTTGCGGGAAAACTACGTTTTTTTTACAATTTTGAATAAAATGCGAGAATTAACAACTTACCCGCAGTCGAGATGTTGTTCGGCTTCCTATTTGTTGGTATCCCTGTGACTGATATAAAAATATATTCATATGTAATGTTTATGACGCAAATGTGACAAGTTAAAACAGAGTGATTAAATCGATGTGACAATGTGTATCAATAACAAACGTGCATTTGAATATAGAATTTGTATTATGAAGATAACCTGTTTATCCAGCGGATTAATAATTAATAGTATTCTGTTATAATTACCGATTTTACCAGAATAGGAGAGTTTTAACAAATGATAAATATATGGTGATGTGGATTGTATTCACCTTTTGTTTGGATAAAGATCGTATTTTCTGACATAATGTCAGGTTGAGTCGTTGTTGGCAGTGTTGTGCTGATCGTTTTCTTCTTCGTCGTGGTTTGAACCGGTACCATTTCTTCTGTGCTTGTCGCCGGAGTGTTTATACGTCCAGGTAACGCCTTTGTATATTTGATTGTCTTTGCATCAGATCTGTCAGTTTTGATTTCTGGTGACGTTGTATCCGTTAGTGACTCTACTAATTGAAAATGTACATACATGCATGATCGTTTTGTGTATAAGGTAAATGTATAGCATCGATACAATCTGATTAAAATCTGATGTAGTGTACGGGCTTTAATTATTTTGGCTATAAACTTATTTTAATTTTATTTTTTATTACTTTTGTTATTAATGTCTTTTTATTTTATTATTTTACTTTGATTTTCATTTTGTGATTTTTTTTAATTCCGCCCTACATACATCTAACCCGATGCCTATGTAACGAGATTTCAACGAGACCCACTGTCGACAATTTTAGTCAACGAATCACAGACCTCCTTCCATAGCGCACATGATGACGTCACCGGGCGGAGTCAGGTGGCAAACACACTCAAATAAAATGGCCGATTATACCGACGTTAGCGACCGAGAAAAACACGGCTTATCGGTAAGTTTATCATTGTCAAATGCAACGAAAGTCATTTTTTAATGTTTATATTGTGGATCGAATGGTTCGAGTTTAGATCGTTATTTTGCGTAGTTATTCTGGGAGTGACGATTTTGTTTCCACCGGTTCGACCGACGGAACACCGGTGTCTTTTTTCAGTCACTTGCCCTGGAGACGGGTGATGTTTTGTTGACGATCGGAACAAAATCGTCTACGGTATTGAAGCCGTAGGTTGTAAATATTCATCAAAATGTGTCAACATTTTGTACATTATACAATAACTCTTTATTAAAGTAATTGAGCTGATTTGGACTGGAATAAAATATTTTTTATTTGAAACACATCGCAATTGATCAGGAAATATTTTTTTGCTCCAATTTTCTGCGTCGATGCCGTGGGCCGGTGACCGTTATACAATTTAAAATCAGTTTGCATTGTTTACTATAGCTGTTTACAGTGTTCTAATCATTACGATTTACTATTTTTTTGCTTCCATTCTAGATAATTATGCTCAGTGTTTGATGTAAAATTGAAGCGATGACTGAATAAACGAACCTTGGCTGGCGAAGATGCATCAGGAAGTGTACACATTTGTTGGAAGTGAAAACAATATTCAATGTAACGACAAAAATGTAAATAAAAATATACTAGCAATTTTCTATTAATGGTTTATTCAAGTGGGCAAAATATAATGTACAGAAAGATTGCCCGTAGAGTATCGCTACACTAAAAAAGTAAGCAACCGACAGCCTGTATAAAAGGGGGGCTGTGATTGGCTGTTACTTACGCGAGATTTGAACGGGACTTACATAGGCGTCGGATCAGTTGTATGTAGGGCGGAATTAAAAACAAATCACAAAATGAAAATCAAAGTAAAATAACAAAATAAATAATAAAAGGCATTAATAACAAAAGTAATAAATTTAAAATAAGGTTATAACCAAAATAATTAAAGCCCGTACACTACATCAGATTTTCATCAGATTGAGCATCGATACTGGCATCATACATATTCAACTTCCAAAAAGATTGGCATGTTTACGATTTACTGAAAAAAAAACATACACAGTAATCCACAATATAGAAAAATTTAGTGAAATATGTAACATTACATGTTTCATCAATGAGATCATATATATACAATGAACATAAACAGAAATTACATCAGTTTATACTTTACACAGTTTACGCAGATGGGGGGGGGGGGTAAGAAGTAGATATATTTACTACATACTTGTTGACCGTTGCACGCCCAACATTGTTTTGTCAAGCATTATACCCTGTGTTGTAAGTATTGTAGTCTGTGTTGATGGAGTACTAGACGTTATTGTGGATAGTTTTCGGTCATCAGTTGTCACACTGTACGCTGTAGAAGGCTTTTCTACTTCTTCGGTAGATCTCGTGGGTGTAGTAGTGTGCATGTCTTGGCTTGTAGTATCTGACATTGTAGTCTGATCTGTTGTTGGAAGATGAGAGATAAATATTGATAATTGAAGAAGTTTCGATGTAAATGACCGATCGCGATGTGTGAGTCAGTGGAATTTATTTGAGCAGAGTCAATTAAAGAGGGAGGGTCGTCACCTGCGCACGCGCGGAAATCGAGTCCAAAGAGACGCTAACAACACATGCTAAAACGCAAAGGCTCATGGGTAGACGCTTGTTTGTAAACACTGACACGCTATGGCCATCTGACGCATGCGCAGGTGACGACACCCACGCTTTAATAAATCGCAACTCACAGGCTGGTATAATTCTCAAGAACTAATTATAATATTTAAATTGTTTTACAACAGAATATGACGTACCAGATAAGTGTATTGAAAGGCAGTTTATTTTACATAAATAAGACAATCAAAACACGCTCGCTATATACGTACGGTGTGATGAAAACATTGTGGTGGTTACACGTGATGCGGCGTCATCAGTGATCGCATTTGTGGTGCTTTGACGGAATGACGTCATGTCACTTGCACCTAGTGTTAGTTTTGAAGTTGGGTGTTGTTCTGTTGAAGACACTAAAATCGAATGCATTTAAAGAACACACAAAATTGTCATCCATTGTTTACGGCAGTTTGCCACGTATTTATAGACGTGTATTTTCACGTGAAATTGTTGTCACAAATTATTTTTATTCTATAGCCATGTCAGTGAATAAACATTTTAGAAACCACGTTTTTGTACGCATAGGATCTATATCGAACACAACGTAGTACGATTACTATACGGCTTTAAAATATGTGTATTCATTCATGATGGAAATATTCTCCAAGGAAACTGAATGAGAAATTGTGTCAATGTAACAGATCTAGAGTGAAATGGGTGACAGACTGGAAAGATTGTAGTGCGTGAGGTATGTAGTGATGTAAACAATTGTACTCGACAACGTATTTTGCGCAAATGATATATGAAATATATATTAATTAATATTAAATGTGTGAGTAATTATAAAAGTATAACATTTAAAAAAAGGCTATTTAGTGGAGAACAACTGAATACGACACTTGCTGACATCAGGGGTAATTTTGTATTTACCTTTATGCTTTGTCACGCCATCAATCTGTGTTGTATATCCTATTATTGTTGTGTCAAGGGTAGGTGACAATGTTTGTGACGTGGTCATTTCAGTTGTGGACTGTTCTGTTTTGCTTTCAGGAACAACTGATGTAGACGTACTGATCGTTGTGCCGACACCTTCCGTTGTAGTGTTTGTGGTTGTTGCTTGTTCTGTGGAATATCTTGCTGATTTGTCAGTTGTCTCATGTGGCGTGCTCCGGGTATCTGACAATATTTGTGAAGTGGTTAGTTTAGTTATGACTTCAGAAACAATTGGTGTAGATACAACACTAGTCGTGAAAGCTTCTTCTGTTGTAGTGGCAGTGGTTGTAGCTTGTTCTGTGGAATATCTTGCTGATCTGTCAGTTGTCTCATGTGGCGTGCTCTGGATATCTGACAATATTTTTGAAGTGGTTAGTTTAGTTATGATTTCAGAAACAATTGGTGTAGATATAGCACTAGTCGTGAAAGCTTCTTCTGTTGTAGTGGCAGTGGTTGTAGCTTGTTCTGTGGAATATCTTGCTGATTTGTCAGTTGTCTCATATGGCGTGCTCTGGGTATCTGACAATATTTTTGAAGTGGTTAGTTTAGTTATGATTTCAGAAACAATTGGTGTAGATATAGCACTAGTCGTGAAAGCTTCTTCTGTTGTAGTGGCAGTGGTTGTAGCTTGTTCTGTGGAATATCTTGCTGATTTGTCAGTTGTCTCATGTGGTGTGCTCTGGGTATCTGACAATATTTGTGAAGTGATTAGTTCAGCCATAAGCTCAGAAACAGATATACCGATCGTCGTGACAATACCTTCTGTAGTTTCGGGGAATTCTGATATATAAACCACAAGATGTATTAACCATCTACACAATACAAATTATGTAATCAGTTGTCGGTTGTGTTTTTTCCGTTCACGATTCTGCAGTGCACATACATTTGTAAGATATATAGCACGTTTCTCTGGAATGGTTTAGTAGTATTCAGAACATTAGAAGCATTGAGTATAATTGCAATAAATGGCTTCATTTCACTAGATAAGTGTTTGTATTGTGTTGGGAAAAGGATTTTGTATAATCAGTCCCTGGTGTGCCTGTGTTGATTGGTTCATATCCCGACAGACCGTTAACTGGTGAATCACGTGTTCTTCGTCCCTATCACCGTAGATAGAGTTTATATTAATAAATATTGTTTTTCCACATATCAACATGTCATCAAATATTACTTTTATGCATGATCAAAACAACATTTATAAATAAATATACAAAAAGTCTAAAAAAAACTAACCTGTAGTTGTATATTTCAGCATTGACGGATGCAGAAGATCAAATTTCAGTGGAGGTGTTGTACAGGTACACGTCATTGTTTTGCTTGGTCGGTTTCTTGGAGCATGACATATGCTATTACTTACATTGTTCTAAAATACGAAGAGTTATATCAGAACACTTCTATTTTGGGTTTTGTGTATTATTATTTTTAGTTCAATATTGTCTTCATAATTGAATTCAGAAAGCCAGCAAAAAAAATTTCATCAATGAATTTTTTCCAACCATATTTGTTGGACTGATTATCTTTTAAACCATAACAAATTTACACAATAAATTGTGTCCGAGTGTTATCTTTAAACGGAATTGAAGTGATTATTTTTTTCATTTCATTATTGGTTATACCATTTATAAGGTCCGTCACGACGTGTTAATTATGTCACATGGTTTGTTTGGAAGAGTGCATTCAGTATGTTGGTGTTCTGTGTTCGTAAATGCAGACTTGCTTTTTTTCACACATCAGTGATGCGCTGATGAACTACACACTGTTACATTGTTGTCTCGAATAAAGTGATGTGGGTTGAACTTTGCCGTACTTACCTTTGCTGTTGACGAATCCACTGTTGGCATCTGAGCGGTCGATGTCGACCACATTTCTATTTCTGTTTCTAATACTGAAAACAAAAACAACGTTTGTGTGTGTCAACAATTACTGCATTCATTCAAACCATCAAACAATGCGAGAAGTGCCATACATATTTCGATAAGTGTTGACAGCCTTCACTCAAGCTATGTCGGACTACTGAGGGAAACAAACGCACATTATTTCACGTATCTGGTCTGTCCCTTCATGAATATTGTAAAGACTACTTGTTATCGAACAAAGAACTAAAGTCATACTCTGTGAGCAGTCACAATCACGCTACAATTAGGGGTTACTTAAACGTCCTCCTGGTTAGCTCGTGTCAATAACGACATACATGCCACTTACCTGACGACACAGCGGTGACTTCATAAAATGTACTCGAATATAATGTTCTCAAGTCTTCAGTGGCAAAGCCCTTTGTGGTAGCTTCTTCTGCTCCTGTGAGTCAAACGACGTATAAGTGTTCGAGTCTCGTGAAATGTGGTTTTCATTGACACGGACAATTAACTAAAAAAACTCACCTGCTGTACATGTACAGTTCGGAGGGGACGACAGGCTAAATTTGGGTGGTGGTGCACAGTTGCAAATAAATTGTTCAGCTTGGATTGAGTGCGCAGTAGAACAAAACTCGGCTCCGTTAATCTACAATAAGAATATAGCATACTCTCAGCGGAACAAAAGTATTCCCTTATTCTTTATAAATACATGAAAATTGAAACTAGAGAGGTTTCTTTTGGCCGATTGAATAATGCCGGAACTTTTTTAAATGGCACGTTATGCACCGTGCTCGTTGATTGGCTGGTGGCACGTTATGCAGCGTGCTCGTTGATTGGCTGGTGGATTCAACTCCATTATAATTTACAGCTACTAGTATTTATAAAGATGAAGCAATGCCTTTGTTGCGCCGAGAGTACATACATGCTGTTTTCTTTACAAGTTACCAGTGTACTATCAACTATCTCGTAGACGTACTAATCCCTTCACTATCAGTGTTTTGTGGTGTTAAAGTCGTCTGTATATAGTCAGTAAAGTAGCTATTGTGACGTAATGGCGTGGAACTATTCAGTAGTTGACTACACCAAAAAAACATGCACGTGTTAGTCATCTAGTAGGTCATCGTCCGATTTGTACGGTTTCGCTGATTCCGACCATCTATGCCCCCCCCCCCCACGAACACGCGCTTGATGTTGTTAGGAAAGGCCATATTTGACCTCAGTTAAGGCATGTCGACCAATCAACTCTCTTGTAACAAGTTCAAATTCAAATCTTCTATAAGATCTACGCATACTAGTAAAAACATGCAATTTTGCGTTCCATTAGGCCAAAACAAAACTTATGTTGCCCTCAAGTCGGAAAATTAAAAAAATTGGGTCGGTCGGTCGGATTTTTTTTAGAGAAATACAGATCAACCTGAGGTTCAAAGTCGCCACTTATCTCCCCGGAGACCCTGGAGATCAAACAAGGGTCGGGGATCAAACAAGGGTGAGTTTTTAATATTTGGGCCTATTAAAAAAAAACATAAAAAACGCGACCTGGTATTTCATATTTTTAGGTCGGCCGCTGAGGGCAACAAAACAATTTTTTGGTCTTACGAACATCATAATATGTAACTTTACCGTGGAATCGCGCCAGACTACACGTGTATTTGTTTTCGTCGAAAGTGAATACAATTGGGAATTCTGCTTTGGTATAATAGTGGAATGACGTCTGAATTAATGAACCTTGGCTGACCAAGAAGCTAGCTGGTTAGATATTTTGGCAGATTAGGGTCATACTGAATGCAAAGATCATAAAATGGTTGTGTATAATGTGAAAATACTCATTGTGTCAAAGTATGAAAAAAGAAAAGACTATTCTAGTTCGCTAGGTGGGCGATCGGTACAAACAGTCACTTACATAAATTCTATCGACGTTTTTTTCGAGATATGTGCCTAAAAAACTCACCTTACCAGCATGATAGGAAGTTGTTGCTACAAACCAGATGACGAAGACAGCGTAGCGTCCACTCACACTAGCACACATCTTGAATGTCCAAACCAAACAATGTGATGTTGTCTAGTCATGGTCTAAAACGTGTAAAAATGAACACGGAAGTATGATTATTATATTAACTTCCTCTTTGGTTGGCGAGCCTTCTTTTCAATTGACAATGCAGTACGTACACCCTAAAAATGGGACTCCTGAATGACGAGTTGTCGGCGAATGTATTTGCGAATACCGTCTTGTATAATCCCTGAGCTAAAACAAACTTTTCAAACTTATATTTAACCTCGACAAAATATGCAGGAAGTCTGCGGACCTCAAAGATATGGTTCAGTTTCTCTACCCCAGAGTCATTCATGCACTGTAAACGTTGTTCACTAATTGGTATATTGTAAAGGTGAACCTTATGACATTTACAGCTGCTGTACATAAGACGGAGAGGGTACACGGATATCTGACGAATGACGTGGCAGAAAGGCATTAATTACGACATGCAACTTCTGTCCCATACAAACTCTCTACCTCAACTTCGTTTTAAGGACCGGGGTTCAAGGTCACAGGTAGACTGTCGACAGTCTTCGCCGGGGCCTAATTTGTTAGTATATATGTTGAAATACCTGCGGTTTTTTTGCAAATGCCTTTGGCGTTTGCCGATTTAGTATACTAAAAAATTGGACCTGAGGATTGTCCGACAGTCTAGACCAGTCTAGGTGACAGGGAAAAGCACGATAAGTAATGAGTATGGCTTTGTTTTGTAAAGTAAAGTAAACTTTATTGACATTGTACCCTCTTTAGGGTATTGAATGGATTACAATAAAGTAAATATGTTTTTAGAAAAAAAACATAAACAATAAAGATAAATGATCAGATAAAGGAAAGTAAGATACAGCATGGAACTATAATAGTTCCATGGATACAGTAATTACTAAAATAGCTAAATAATAGAAAGAAAAATAAAATCACTACTAGTATCAGAAATAAATATGTATAATGTAAATATTATGAGACAGTTTCATGTTTTCCTCTCTCAAGTTAAAGCACTGATAAATGAATTTACCAAGTTTGATCAATGTGTTTTCATTTTTGCTTTCTAGAATTTTTATTGAGCAAATTTGATCAATGTTTGTGTTGCCAGTTTTTTGGATAAATTCATTTCTGATGTTATTGTAGCATGGGCAGTGAAGAAGGAAATATTCTTCATCCTGAATTTGTTGAGTGTTCCAATTTGGCATTTCCTTTCTGCTACGTTTATATTTTGATGCCTTCCAGTCTCAATCTTAAGGGTGTGTGCACTAATTCTGAGTTTTGTCATGGCTGATCTGTGGTATGGATTTTTTTACAACTGCCAGATATTTTTCGAAAGAGGTGTTTTTTTTTGAGTTGCCTAAATGTGCGGAGTTTATTTTGAGTGTTTGTATTTAATTTAAATAAATAAAAAACGACGACTATAATTTACATGAGATTACCAATTACATCTATCCAAAAGGCGGCGGCACGAACATTTGCATAGAGGCGGAAGCTGCTCAGCGTCCGTCGCGTGGAAGGCGCGTTTTTAAGCGCCCCGGTCATCATTCCGCGTCAAGCACTTTGTTTACACCATATTCGTGACGACTGCGCCGTCGAAGGCACTCAATGAAACACCGAGGACGCTAATCAATGCCTTGATTGTGACAATCTGGAAGTTTTATGTTTATGATAAATTTATGGGTTCTCTAGTACTCATTTCTCAGAATATCTATGACCATCATATACCAAACAATGTTATCAACTAACACTGACACAGAATATCTGTATCAACTAACGCTGACACAGAATATTTATGACCAGCATATACCAATCAATGTTATCAACTAACACTGACACAGAATATCTTTATCAACTAACGCTGATACAGAATATCTATGACCAGCATATACCAATCAATGTTATCAACTAACACTGACACAGAATATCTATGACCAGCATATACCAAACAATGTTATCAACTAACACTGACACAGAATATCTTTATCAACTAACGCTGATACAGAATATCTATGACCAGCATATACCAATCAATGTTATCAACTAACACTGACACAGAATATCTTTATCAACTAACGCTGATACAGAATATCTATGACCAGCATATACCAATCAATGTTATCAACTAACACTGACACATAATATCTTTATCAACTAACACTGACACAGAATATTTATGACCAGCATATACCAATCAATGTTATCAACTAACACTGACACATAATATCTTTATCAACTAACACTGACACAGAATATTTATGACCATCATATACCAAACAATGTTATCAACTAACACTGACACAGAATATCTTTATCAACTAACACTGACACAGAATTTTTATGACCAGCATATACCAATCAATGTTATCAACTAACACTGACACAGAATATCTTTATCAACTAACACTGACACAGAATATTTATGACCAGCATATACCAAACAATGTTATCAACTAACACTGACACAGAATATCTTTATCAACTAACACTGACACAGAATATTTATGACCATCATATACCAAACAATTTTATCAACTAACACTGACACAGAATATTTATGACCAGCATATACCAAACAATGTTATCAACTAACACTGACACATAATATCTTTATCAACTAACACTGACACAGAATATTTATGACCATCATATACCAAACAATTTTATCAACTAACACTGACACAGAATATTTATGACCAGCATATACCAATCAATGTTATCAACTAACGCTGACACAGAATATTTATGACCAGCATATACCAAACAATGTTATCAACTAACACTGACACAGAATATCTTTATCAACTAACGCTGACACAGAATATTTATGACCGTCATATACCAAACAATTTTATCAACTAACACTGACACAGAATATTTATGACCAGCATATACCAAACAATGTTATCAACTAACACTGACACAGAATATCATTATCAACTAACGCTGACACAGAATATTTATGACCATCATATACCAAACAATTTTATCAACTAACACTGACACAGAATATTTATGACCATCATATACCAAACAATTTTATCAACTAACACTGACACAGAATATTTATGACCAGCATATACCAAACAATGTTATCAACTAACACTGACACATAATATCTTTATCAACTAACACTGACACAGAATATTTATGACCAGCATATACCAAACAATGTTATCAACTAACACTGACACAGAATATCTTTATCAACTAACGCTGACACAGAATATTTATGACCATCATATACCAAACAATTTTATCAACTAACACTGACACAGAATATCTATGACCAGCATATACCAAACAATGTTATCAACTAACGCTGACACAGAATATCTATGACCAGCATATACCAATCAATGTTATCAACTAACGCTGACACAGAATATTTATGACCAGCATATACCAATCAATGTTATCAACTAACACTGACACAGAATATCTATGACCAGCATATACCAATCAGTGTTATCAACTAACGCTGACACAGAATATTTATGACCAGCATATACCAATCAATGTTATCAACTAACACTGACACAGAATATCTTTATCAACTAACACTGACACAGAATATTTATGACCATCATATACCAAACAATTTTATCAACTAACACTGACACAGAATATTTATGACCAGCATATACCAATCAATGTTATCAACTAACACTGACACAGAATATTTATGACCAGCATATACCAAACAATGTTATCAACTAACACTGACACAGAATATCTTTATCAACTAACGCTGACACAGAATATTTATGACCATCATATACCAAACAATTTTATCAACTAACGCTGATACAGAATATCTATGACCAGCATATACCAATCAATGTTATCAACTAACACTGACACATAATATCTTTATCAACTAACACTGACACAGAATATTTATGACCAGCATATACCAATCAATGTTATCAACTAACACTGACACATAATATCTTTATCAACTAACACTGACACAGAATATTTATGACCATCATATACCAAACAATGTTATCAACTAACACTGACACAGAATATCTTTATCAACTAACACTGACACAGAATTTTTATGACCAGCATATACCAATCAATGTTATCAACTAACACTGACACAGAATATCTTTATCAACTAACACTGACACAGAATATTTATGACCATCATATACCAAACAATTTTATCAACTAACACTGACACAGAATATTTATGACCAGCATATACCAATCAATGTTATCAACTAACGCTGACACAGAATATTTATGACCAGCATATACCAAACAATGTTATCAACTAACACTGACACAGAATATCTTTATCAACTAACGCTGACACAGAATATTTATGACCGTCATATACCAAACAATTTTATCAACTAACACTGACACAGAATATTTATGACCAGCATATACCAAACAATGTTATCAACTAACACTGACACAGAATATCATTATCAACTAACGCTGACACAGAATATTTATGACCATCATATACCAAACAATTTTATCAACTAACACTGACACAGAATATTTATGACCATCATATACCAAACAATTTTATCAACTAACACTGACACAGAATATTTATGACCAGCATATACCAAACAATGTTATCAACTAACACTGACACATAATATCTTTATCAACTAACACTGACACAGAATATTTATGACCAGCATATACCAAACAATGTTATCAACTAACACTGACACAGAATATCTTTATCAACTAACGCTGACACAGAATATTTATGACCATCATATACCAAACAATTTTATCAACTAACACTGACACAGAATATCTATGACCAGCATATACCAAACAATGTTATCAACTAACGCTGACACAGAATATCTATGACCAGCATATACCAATCAATGTTATCAACTAACGCTGACACAGAATATTTATGACCAGCATATACCAATCAATGTTATCAACTAACACTGACACAGAATATCTATGACCAGCATATACCAATCAGTGTTATCAACTAACGCTGACACAGAATATTTATGACCAGCATATACCAATCAATGTTATCAACTAACACTGACACAGAATATCTTTATCAACTAACACTGACACAGAATATTTATGACCATCATATACCAAACAATTTTATCAACTAACACTGACACAGAATATTTATGACCAGCATATACCAATCAATGTTATCAACTAACACTGACACAGAATATTTATGACCAGCATATACCAAACAATGTTATCAACTAACACTGACACAGAATATCTTTATCAACTAACGCTGACACAGAATATTTATGACCATCATATACCAAACAATTTTATCAACTAACACTGACACAGAATATTTATGACCAGCATATACCAAACAATGTTATCAACTAACGCTGACACAGAATATCTATGACCAGCATATACCAATCAATGTTATCAACTAACGCTGACACAGAATATCTATGACCAGCATATACCAATCAGTGTTATCAACTAACGCTGACACAGAATATTTATGACCAGCATATACCAATCAATGTTATCAACTAACACTGACACAGAATATCTTTATCAACTAACACTGACACAGAATATTTATGACCATCATATACCAAACAATTTTATCAACTAACACTGACACAGAATATTTATGACCAGCATATACCAATCAATGTTATCAACTAACACTGACACAGAATATCTTTTTTTTTTTTTTATCTATTTTTTATTACTTTAAATAAATACATTTACAAAAAAAAAAAAGAAAAAAAAAATTAAAAAAAAAAAAAGAAAAGTGGATGGCTTAAAAGAAGTGGAAGTGGGGGAACATTATTGATAAGCTGACAAATCTGGCTAATAAGTGAATTACTCATAATTAAAATTATTCCATTTTTCATTAAATTTAGACATTGAACCATTATTGATAGCTATTTGTCGCTCTACAATGCGAGTGTTTAACATTATACTCTCCACAACTTCCACTTTTGGGACAGAACCTCTTTTCGATTCAGAATAGAGGTGCTGTTTACAGATTAAAATAAAAAGGTTGAGAAGATTACAATAAAAACTGCCATGTATTCCAAAACAAATATCCCTGTCAGACAATATAATATCAACGTTTGTCCATTTTTTCCAGAGTTGCTGACATTTCCCCCAAAATCTTCTAGTAATAGTACATGTAATAAAAAGATGCTCAAGAGTTTCAATATCAGCGTTACAAAAAGTGCACAATGTACTATCAACTAATTTCCATAAGCACAAAGTGTTATTTGTGTAAATTGCCCTATGTAAAAATTTATAATGAAATGCCTGCAGCCTGGAATCAAATGTACAGAGAAATGGTAGTTTAAAAATGGGTTTCCAATCTTCGTCCGGAATTCGAATTTCAAGCCGTTTTTCCCATTTATTTTGACAGCCCAAAGGAGGTACATTTTTCCTAACCAAATCCGAATACATTTTTTTGTGAGGTTTAGGTTTGTCTCTAACATTAAGGACAAAATAATTGTCAATTGAATTTAATTTCTTAGGATTCTCCTGCAACTCCTTTTTCCATGACCTGGGAATAGCTTTTAACACAGATTGAAATTCCAAAAAATTAACATTGCAGTCGTATTTACACTTGAAATTTTCATAACTTAAAAAATGACCATCATCTCCTAATAAATCATTTACATACCAAATATTCTTTTCCTGCCACAACCTCCTGTTGACATAATCATCTTTTATAGCAATATTTGAATTATGCCACAAAACCTGACTTTGATAATTAAATTTTTGATGATTTATACAAGAATGCCAAATGTCCATTATTTCCGACCAAAAGTTATTTTTAATTGAAGTAATATACTTTTTAATAAAATTTGCATCTGCTTCCCAAATCTTATGTCCAATTTTCCTAAAAATATTAAAATAAAGTATTTTCCACGGGTGAGCACTTTTTTCTTGGGACTTTTTAATCCAAGTTAATTTTAACGCCTTGGAAAATAGTGTTAAATTAGATAAATTTAAACCACCATATTCTACACCGCGACTAAGAGTAGCCCTGGATATTTTAGCTCGCCTACCACTCCAAATAAATTGATTAATAATTGCATTAAGACGATTCATAAGTGCACTAGGAGGGGATGGCAAGGAGGAAAATAAATGGATTAGTTGTGAGATTGCAAGATTTTTAACAATTGTAACTTTACCCAAAAGAGATAGTGGTCTACAGCCCCATGAAGCAAACAAGGAAGAAATTTTTCTCAATTTATCTTCATAATTTAAGACTACCATGTTTTCTAAATTAAGGTCGAAGATCAGTCCCAATAATTCAAAATTATTTTCTAACCATATTAAATTAAATGTGGGGCATATTCTGTCACTGCATCCCTTTTTTGACCCAAACCAAACAGCCTTTGTCTTGCCTACATTCAATTTCAAGCCTGAAACTAAAGCAAAATTCTTCAGTACCTGGAAGACAGTACGTAGAGAGGATTCTGAACCATCTAATGTTAAAAATGTGTCATCTGCATACTGACTTAATAATAATGTTTTATTATCAATCTTTATTCCTTTAATATCACGATTGTTTTTCAAAGCCTGGGCCAGAAATTCGACTGCAATAATAAAAATGTATGGAGACAAGGGGTCTCCCTGCCTAACACCCCGGGATACTTTAAACATTTCACTTGCATGTCCGTTATTTATAACACATGAGACAGAATCCTTGTAAAGACATTTAACCCAACTCCTCAAAGAAGCACCAAAATTAAATTTTAAGAGAACCTCATCAATGTAGCTCCATTCAATAGAGTCAAAAGCTTTTTCGAAATCCAACAATAACAACAGACCAGGAATTTTGTTAAGCTCAGTGTACTGCAACACGTCATACAAGTAACGAGTATTTTCACCAATGAACCTATCTTTAATATATCCAGTTTGAGAATCACTAATAATATCCGGAAGAATCGTTTTAAGTCTCTCGGCTATACAGCCTGAAGCCAGCTTGTAATCTGTATTCAATAATGAGATCGGACGCCAATTTTTTAGAATGGATTTGTCCTTATCTTTCTTAGGAATTAAAGTGATAACACCTTGTTTTTGTGTAATCGACATGTAACCAAGAGACAATGAATAATTAATAGACTTTACTAGGAAATAATGAATATCGTTCCAGAAAAACTTATAAAATTCACAAGGAAATCCATCACTACCTGGTGTCTTATTATTTTCCATTTTTTTCAAAACTGATAGAATTTCTGTATAAGTGATCTCACCATTGCACTGTTCTTTTTGAATTTCAGACAAACTGGGGGATAGGACTGAAAAACAATTATCAATCGGTACAGTAGGTTTCGAGGTATAAAGGTTTTCATAAAACAATTTTTCAGTGTACAAAATATCTTTATCAACTAACACTGACACAGAATATTTATGACCATCATATACCAAACAATTTTATCAACTAACACTGACACAGAATATTTATGACCAGCATATACCAAACAATTTTATCAACTAACACTGACACAGAATATTTATGACCAGCATATACCAAACAATTTTATCAACTAACGCTGACACAGAATATTTATGACCAGCATATACTAAACAATTTTATCAACTAACGCTGACACAGAATATCTATGACCAGCATATACCAATCAATGTTATCAACTAACGCTGACACAGAATATTTATGACCAGCATATACCAATCAATGTTATCAACTAACACTGACACAGAATATCTATGACCAGCATATACCAATCAGTGTTATCAACTAACGCTGACACAGAATATTTATGACCAGCATATACCAATCAATGTTATCAACTAACACTGACACAGAATATCTTTATCAACTAACACTGACACAGAATATTTATGACCATCATATACCAAACAATTTTATCAACTAACACTGACACAGAATATTTATGACCAGCATATACCAATCAATGTTATCAACTAACACTGACACAGAATATCTTTATCAACTAACACTGACACAGAATATTTATGACCATCATATACCAAACAATTTTATCAACTAACACTGACACAGAAAATTTATGACCAGCATATACCAAACAATTTGATCAACTAACACTGACACAGAATATTTATGACCAGCATATACCAAACAATTTTATCAACTAACGCTGACACAGAATATTTATGACCAGCATATACCAAACAATTTTATCAACTAACGCTGACACAGAATATTAATGACCAACATATACCAATCAATGTTATCAACTAACACTGACACAGAATATCTTTATCAACTAACGCTGACACAGAATATTTATGACCATCATATACCAAACAATTTTATCAACTAACGCTGACATGGAGTATCTATGACAATTAAAATAAACATTACAATGCCACTAATTTGAAGAATAGATGAAAGAATGAAGAAATACGCCCAATAATACAATCATCATAATTCTTTATTGAAGTGAAGTGCAACATGCTTCTCAGTCCGTACAATATCTGGGTTACTATTTGAATGTATACATTTGAAACAAACACGAATATATAAGGACATGCTATGAATAAAGTATGGCAATTCATATGACTGTATTTTACTTCATGTCACGGGTATGCCACTTCGTAATTCAAGTTAATGTATGTAAATTCACATCAACATACTAGTATGTAATCTCACATGATAAGTTATGAATACGTGAACTCACTGTAATATTAATAATACTAATATTATATTATGATTGTATTTCGCCACTGTTCTTTTTTTTGCTACCTACTAAGTAGGGACAATTGTTATTTACTGCTCAATCGAAACATCTCTTGAACTGACAATGACTTTGACCTTTGACCAATCCATGACAAAGTATATAGATGTCTAAAATTAGAAACTACGCAATTTTCTTGCTCATGTTCACAAAGAGTAAGAACTGTGTTCGAGGGAACAATGATTAATTTGCCTAATCATTCATCATATCGTAATATGCTTTGTAAAACGCTGAGCATAGTAAATGCTGCGGAAATTGCGTCATCGTTTTCTTTTCAGAGGGTTCGAGTTCCATTACGGCATATTTCGAAGAAGAGTTAGGAAAACTGTAATAGTCACCTTTGGCATTCCTCTGTAAAAAAAAATATTCTCCAAACTCAATTCCCCACATAATGTTGCGTTATTTGGGATTTTCAAAGGTATGGATTCGAAAAATAACACGTGCTATACTGATGCGTAAACACTATTTGACTTATAATCATTCATTGATGCGTTATTACCAAACGCTTCAGCGTGGTATTAAGATTTTGTTTTCAGGCTTGGGTGGTACCAAGGTGGGAAATGGTTGCACATATGGGGGGTAATTCCTGGAATTGCAATAGAGAGGGTTCAGGCCGAAATACATATATATAGTGTTTCCATGTTTCGTCTGATATTTCTGTGGTATTCTGCTGCTGTAAATAATGCAAGATTTGTTCCGAAATTCAGTGTGTTGTGTGCACTCCAGGGTTATTCGTTTTTTTGCTCAAAACACCCCTATTTTTTAATGGCAGAGTCGAATAGTTTCACTCCCACTGGGAAATCTGCATTGTTACTTGAATGAGAGCTAACTAAACACATTTTCCAGACCGGCGAAAGTGTATGCAACAGCCAATTTTAACAGCCTGTCACGTGATTTTAGTCTGAATGTCAACCTCAAAAGAGGCTAATCCATTTACGCAGGTATAACTGGGAATAGAATATGTGAGGGATTGTATCAACAGAGATGTGTATAATGAAAAGTAACATCTATCCTTCTTTTGCATCGCTGAGCATTTCTGTTTTAGTATACTGGTTTGAAAATGTTGAATTTGCATGATTTGCAATGTGTTTTTTTACTGAAACTCCCCTATTGATCGAATCCCGGGTTTGAAAGAGAACGGCACACCACGTGATTCGTTTGAATACAATGGTGAAGGCACGCAAGCATGACTTACGTTGTCAGCAGTAGTCGCTGAGCTTCACGCTACAACTTCACTTGTGATGTTGCTTGTTAGCCGTGGATTGAATTAATCTTGATTACCGGTTAAAATGTTGCTTATTTGGCGTTGGTGATCTTTATTTGGAACTGGGTAACGTCGCCAGCAGAAACCTCCTGGGATTTTGATGTTGATGGTTGCGCCTCCATGGCAATCGCTAATTTTACTGCGGGTGGATCTTCCAAGAGCCCTTCGGGGTTTATAAAACTCATTCAACATACATAAAGTTCTCTCAATCGTAGTAGTTCATGTGATGTACACCTAATATGCCAAACATGTTACTGAACGATTTTGCCAATGAAAACAAGCCGGTTGGCGATCCACTCCACTAAAAAAAAACTAGCAATATGTTTTCGGCTGTTGCCATGGTAGGACATGAACGTGAAGCTAACGTCGGTTTATAACTAAAACTGGGCACCGTATACAAAGTTCGCAAAAAAACATTCAGTCCTTAGAAGTCATTTTATTTTATTGCTAGGACGTATGCTGTTGTTAGGGATTGGTCAGTTACTTCGGCCTTGGGGTGGATAAGTTAGTAGGGGGGTTACCCTGTTTTTGATTTTGCGAATGGGGGGGGTCACCCTGTTTTCCACAATTCACACACGCGCTTATGTATATATTTTTTTAAATTTTATTTCAGAATAATAGATTAAAAAGTTAATCGTACAAATGTGTTCTTAATAACAACTATTACCCATATTGCCTATAAATTTGTTGATGCAAAAAATGTTTTAGGCTGAATATTTTGGGGTTGAAGTTGACAAATAACTAACAGATTATGCAATGCGGCAGAGCCCCATGCAATTATACAGTTAAGTTTTGAACACATCCCAAGTCCATGTGATATCAGATTATTTTATTTAAAGTCTGAAGTCACCATTGTATAAGATATTTACTGGATTTATCCAATTGTAGCTGGAGACGGAAAAACACAGCAATTAGTACAAAGAGCAGTGACAGTTTTTGTTCAGCAAATCAAAAAAGTTAAATGGATTCATGTATATAAATAAATAGTTTTTTTGTTTTTTTAACTTTTAAATATGCATATTTTGCTCTGTAAAATACCAAAGTCCAACACAAATTTATACAAAAATCAAAGTGTCCTTTGTTTTCATAAGCACAGACTGTGCTTCAGGTGTAAAGCTTTCCTGGTCTATAAGATATGAAAGATACATTAAATCCAAATTAGTTTTCAAACCGCCTAGATTCAAATCCTCTTTTCCAATCTTATAAGGGCGTTTATCAAGTGAGTACTCCACAGCTTTGTTTTTATTTACTATCTTTAGCAGCATAGATTTCCCTACTTCCTGCAGCTTTTTCTGTAGTAGTTTTTTGGCTTTATGCTTCCCCTCCCCTCCTAAGGTGACTGGTCTATTAAATGCAAACACTAAAAATTACGGCAAACCACGATATTTTCAATGCACATCATACATTTTGTAATCATGTCAGAGCCAAAACTGTTAATGTTTCTTTGTTTTTCGGGGGGGGGGGGTCAGCATGTTTTAAAATATAATGTTAGGGGGTCGCCCATTTTGTTGTTGTTGATAGGGGTGGGTCAACTGAGATTTACAGCTGACAAAATGGAATCTGCCGACCCCCCAGGCCAGAGTAACTGAACAATCCCTTAAATTTATTATTTCCAACCGATAGTATTTTCTAGATTGCAGGCAGCATTTACAGTTCATTCAAAGTTCAAAGTTGCGTCGGGATTACGTTGATACAGTGTAACAATGTCGGCGTCGGTGATCTCTTACCGGTGTGCAACGTAGCCAAAATAAAAGGCATGAATACAAGACTAGTGGGAGGTAATAAATTTGGGGTCGAAAGTATTCAAAAAACAGTTTTGGGCTGTTGCCATGGTAGCTGTGGACCAGGATTGTTTTGCCAATTAGTGACGGTACGACCTGCCTGTCAATTATAAACAAAATTAGCCAAGCCAAAAAAAATGTCAGTAAATTGTTGCCCACACTCAAGCGGATTAGAATGAGCTACGTCCATGCTTTTTAATCATAGAAATGTAGGGTATGATACATTTGACGTGAAGGTATTAAAACATTCAGTTGTTGGCTGTTTCCATGGAAACGGTGGTCAGAATTTGTTTTCAGATTTTACCAATAGTAACTTTGTGCCCACACTCAAGCTGAGCAAAATGAGCTATGTCTGAGGTGTTGCATCCAAAATTTGTAGGAGATACATTTCCTGATAACTAGGGTGAAGGTGTGACCTACCTGCTAAGTTTGAGCGAAATCGGCCAAGCCAAACAAATCACAGAAGAATTAATACGTGAAAACACTGGAAATCACACGCACACACATATACACAAAATTAAAGTGATTTTAAGGGCAATCCAAGTGGAGCGAATCGCCAATACCATGTTCATTTGCATATTGACCGTGAAAATACCAAAAACATCATTGCATGGGTGATATGCAAATTAGTTTTAGTCAAAATAAGTTACTGCTTAGAAGTACCATTACTGTTGTTCAAATTTCATTTCACTCGGCAAATATATTCATGTACCCAAACGTAAAGTATCGTACTTCTAAATATTGTTTATTTCTGCTATGTTTCGAAAAACGCTACTCTTGAACGGACTACTTTATTCGCTCTCAGACCTCATTTGCATATGGGGTGTGGAAGTACAGATTTTGATTTCAGGGACGAATCAAAATAAACTGCAGTATATATGTAATAATGTGGAATACTTCCTTTCACTGTGAACATTTTTCCGCTAAAATAAATTCCAGTGAAAATGCCATTTCCCTCATACTCTATTGAGACTTGACACAGCACAGTGAAAATTTGATTCACACCGTATGCTTGAAAACTTTTCATCGAAAATAAATTAAGTGAAATTCTGTGTGATTTCATGAGAGTTGAAAATGAAAAAATTATATGACACCCAACCCTACCACTCCATACACAATGTAACCACACCTCAAAAACATCCTTTCACCAGTGTATTCTATTTGAATTCAGGAGAAATTTAAATAAACAAATTATATGACAACGAACTTAATTATAATTTCAACCTCTAGTTCAGCACTGATTAAATAAACTACCTCGTCTTTATGCCAACTTGAAGTTATTCAATGCCTACACCAGTGACTTCAAAATCTATGTTTCAATTCCAGGAATTTCACTTGCTATTAATTGTATGGGAGTGCCAGTCTTTCATGAATTTCTATTGTCATGTCAATTTCTTGTGATTACTCGGAAAATGAAGCTGTAACCACAGACCACAGTGCTGCAACTAAATCCTGGTATAAGCACCGGTTAGGCAGTCTTGAACTATGCATGTGAAGCCAGCTGAGAGGTATATCCAATCCTATAGATTTCTCATTGTTTGGTAACTATTTGCTGCAAATGCAACAAAATCAATATAAAAATATTACCCACCCAGCATTCTACAGGTTACTTGTTTATATATTTTTTGATTTTTTGATTTTTTGACTGATTGACTCAAAGTGTTATTACCGCCGTATCTGCCCAGATAACAATAAGCATACCCGAGTTTAAGGCATAAATATTTTGATGGTCAATTAAAAATTCATTGTGGCGGCGGATTAAAACTTTTGGAAATCGTTAAAATTAAAATTCTAAATGGTTATTTAATGCGTCAAATGGTAAGGACTTTTGCTGACTCCGTCGAAATTATGACCGTACACGTTCTGCAGGCGGTTAAGTTGATCCTCAAATTTATTGGGCGATCCACGTGACGCATTCCGTGTTGGTCTGTTGGAGTAGCGTTGTTGCCAATAAACTGGATCATGTTTATCTAATCTCTCATTGTTCTGTCTTGGGTCTGAAGTCGAGTGCGGGTTGTACGAAGACGGTTCGTAAATAGGATTAGTAAATTGATGTTCGATATTCTGATGTGCGCGTGCCTCCCTGTAAAATACTGCGTTCCCTGCTTGATTATCGTCGTAATCGGCACAAGGTATAAATGGCATTGAACTTTGTCTATTAAAAATATCTTCTTCGTAATCTGGCATTACCCCGAAAGATTTCAATACTTTATCACTGTTGTCCTCTGCGTCTGAATTCATTGCTTTAGGCGTTAAGCCTGGGTGTAATTGTTCTGTAAATATATTGGGTAAGTGTCTGTTGGGTTCGGATGAGGTACTATTCTTCGAAGAGTTACTTTCTTCCAGACGAGAAAACCGTTTCCTGCAACAGTAACACCCATATATATATATATATATATATATATATATATATATATATATATATATATATATATATATATATATATATATATATATATATATATATATATATATATATACATATAACTTTGTTATAATTTCCCATCTTTATTGAATGTTTTGAGAAGCAGTGACGTCATTCATAGTTTCATATGCATTGCAAGATTGTTTTATCTTTAAAGGTATATTGCAATAGCAAAGATGAACTAATTCAGTTCTCAAGAGTAACGATTATAGAACGAACGATACGCTTCCCAGTCATACATTAGTATATGTTAGTAAAACAAAATTGAAGCACGAATAGTTAATTCCGTTGGAAAAACTTACTTTCTTTTGATGTACACAACACAAAGCACAACGAGTATTAAAGCCAGACAACCAAATGACCCGGAAACAACGCTGATCAATACTAAAAAGAAAAAGATAAATACAAATCAATCTATTGTACTAAGGTTTGATCTATTGCGAACAGATTTTTGCAATGACTTTATTTCCACGTGTCTATTCAAACAGACTGTTGCAAAGAAACTCAGACGGCCCCAATCCTGTTTAAATATCGATACCTAACTCGAGAATATCAATATAAATTAGTTTTAGTATGTTGGGATTTTCTTTGAATTTCATAATACAAATAGGTAAAGTTCATTTCTTCATGCAGATAACAGCTGGTACATCGTTCTTAACGTATGCGCCCTCAACGACTGCTCTATACATTGGTATACCAACAACTTGACATACCCGGAGTCCACACGCGTTTATCGTCTTTCCCAACCGGATCTAGAAACAGATAAGTTACAGGTATAAGTAATCGTGTTTATGACGTACAGTCAGACTTGACATCAACATTTACGAAGAGTTTTCCTGACTTACTAACTGGTACTTACTAACTGGTTGCAAGATAAGTGTGGGAAGTGCGTCCTTTGTGGCAACATCTGTTATATGGATCGCTGTTGTTTTCTCCTCACTCGGCGTTGACCCTGGGGATGACCCGGATTTCGACGCTGCTGGTGTTTGTGTGATCGTCTTCGTCGTCTCCAATACAGTACTTGGAGATGAGGATGTCATTGCGATTGTTGCCAGCTCAGTGACGGTGTATGTCTCTGTGACGTTTACTTCGTCTTCACAATCTGAAAAGGTAAAACACAATGCACTTGCGTTAAAGCGCGGTAGTCGTCGCGCTGCGCATGTGCAAGATATATGGGTCTCATATAAACAAAGTGGCGACTTTGACTGTTGCGCAGATCAACGAGTGTGAACTGACACGTTTCCAAGCTTTAATTAGGTAATTTTCATGTGATTGGAAGGTATCGAAGCAGTCACCGGCGGTAATCAGTGCAAGTCGCGCCCAGGTCAAATCTCATACTTTCCATTTGAAGAGCGCATTGGATTGTGGGAAAACGCGCTTTAACGAGTCTACATGACACAAAGGCATCCAATGTATGAAGGTTGGTAGTTGGTAAATGTAGTCTTTGGTAACTATTCAATACAACCAGCATTATTTAAATGCAATAACAATATCATTGTATCATTAGAAATACAAATTTTATAACAATATGTATATTAAATAATAGAACATTTAAAAAGAAAGCCAATATTAAAAAACAAGAATAAGTTCAAAATGGAAAGATTTTTTTTATAAAATAATCAAATAACTTAAATGTATTTTTGTCACTACTTTTCATTAAATACAGAAATGTCTATGACCCTATGTAGAAGTCGACATGTCTATTTGCAGATTTTAATGCTAGAACTGATTTTATTTGCCTGGGTTTTAAATCATTCTTTATACAAATAACGATGTTAGCGATCTTACCTTACATAAGGTCATCACAAAGTAAGATAATTAACTACGTTATACTATGGGAATCTTCTTAGTTTAGTGAGTTTTTTGAACATTCAGGCTAGAGAATTGTTAACGAGGGACTGCTCGGCGATGCTGATATTAGGCACATAACGTGTGGCAGAGAAGACTTCGGAAGTGTCGTTGATTATTTACTCATGCATGTATTTAACACTTATCTGGTTAAGTCAATGTAAAAGTACATAGACCAGGGTTAATATCAATTTAAATGACCGAAATATTGTTGAAGCTTCCCATACTTTATTATACGTGGTTCTGTCGCCTGCTTCGTGTACATAAACTACGTAATAAGTCAGGGATACATTCTTGGTGCTATGCTATGATGAGAAAATCTTCGTTATAGAAACTGTTGAACGTAAATATCAAATTATTTTTGAAAGAGAAAATGAAAAACTTATCAGCGCAGAAAATGTGAAATTATTCTTAGCTTTCGACCTTTTACTGGTCTCTCCCAAGAAATGATAGGTGAGTGTCATCTCTATGTATTTACATATTAGACTTGTTTAATTATTTTGATTTCAAGACATTGAATTGACTAATAATCCTGACTCTGCAAACCTTCACTCTGAAGCAAGGGGTTTTTACATTTGATAAAAGTTATGGATATTTGTCACAAACGGACGTTTTTGACCGACAAATTGTATTATAGTGCACTTATGTACACCTTAAAACAAACAAAGAATCTACCTATGATGGGCTTCTTCTGAAGAACTAGGGAGAGAAATGCATTATAGTTAATCTCGATATTTAATTTTCTAATTCTCCTTTGGTATAACGTTCAGTCCTGTTTTAATTGATTCTAGTAGAGTAGAGCACATGCTAAGAAATACTGCGAGCACTATATAACATTGCGCAGTTTGTAACAAATCTGCCTGAAAATAAAAAAAAAAAGTTTCCACTATCGGCGACCCACGGCTTGAGTTCTAGGCAAATCACGTAGGCGTGACAGGCATGTTGATATTGAGATACGAGATTGATTTCCCACTTAGAATAACGCTTTATTTCACAACATAGCTCAGTTTCTGAGCAGGCACAAACAAGTTCTGCCGGACTCTCTGGGCAAGTCGAAATAATCGTTCATGCGTTCAGGGCTGTTTCGGATTTATCACAGACCACATGCATACATGTGTCTTCTATGACCGTCAGTACAAAATCTTTGTTTTTTATTTGTTTTTTACTTTTGAAGTGCTCATATGTAAGTGACCTTATTAGAATGACTCGTTTATACTGACCTTTTATAGGTTCGTCTGGGTGACGAAGACAAAATGTGGGCGGTTCTGTACAGTTACATGTTAATATCTGGCTCGATTGGTCACGTGCTGCTATACATACATCATTGGCTTCTCCAACCTATAATGGAAACCAAACTGGTTGTAACTGGCTTCTGTGTGAAATATAAAGACCATCGTAAAATATTTGTCCTCTGTAGCTATTCTCATGTAGAATAAGCACTGAGTGCCAATACGACTTTTGCATGTGGGTGTGTACATGTACATGATTGAGGGGTTCGCACACATTTCGAACGAAGGCAATCGTTCGGAAAGCACACAGTTGTAAAAACATTTCGGTACGCACATAATTTAATTTGAATATTCGACTGGAGCAAGAACTCTCGTGAGCAATGCATAAAAGGTCTTGTTTTTGTAACGCATTTGTATATTTGTAATGGAGAATACACGACACACATAGGTCAGAATATAGAACTCAATGGTCAGACTTAATTAGCATACAAATCAGTCCACGTATTCAGAAGTTGGCTTTTTAACTATACATGCCAAGTCTGGTTGGTACGAGCACGTGTCGATTACAGTAATATGGTCTATATTTGGACACGTATTTTTATATGTGGATTTGGCGAACCTATGGTGAATTTGAAATTAGTGATCGATATGTTTTATTATTAAACTTTTTTCAATTCTAATAATAACTGATATTACAACATGCTCTATAGCATTGATATGTTGTTATTGTAAATGTATGCTTCTGGGAGTCACGAGCTCATTGCAATTGGTTCCGTAATGTTTGTTTTCAGTTTCTAAAGTAATTTTCTTGTTTGCTTGTTAGATCTTGTCGTCAACATATAATTGCATATAATCATAATCATATAATCAATCATTCTTTTGATTTCCTTCTTTATTTGTTTGTTTGTTACAGTGTAGTGTGTTTAACCACCTCAACATGAATAAAACAAATCTGACCTTTTCTTCCGGAAATTTATCTGTTTCACTTGTGCATTGCAAGTTTAATTAAAGGATATGTCGGGGAGACACCCAAACTCACATCCAGTTGCGATGCTTGTGTTGTGCACACTCAATATACATAATGATATATCCGATAAAACTGACCCAAGAAGGACCCAACTGGTACAAATTACGAATGGGGACGACAAATATTTTGACGGATTGAAATGCATCAATTGAAGAATCGTAAATAACTACGACACTGCCGTGTATAATTGTCGTCTGCGTCTACTGCTCATTGCCTTAAAACACTGGTCTTTTTTCACATAAATTAATATATATGTTATTAGTTGGTCCGTTAAAATTACAGAGAGGCGCATGATGGTACTGGGTGATTACATCACTGCCCCAGTACACCTTCTGCTCACAATAAAATTAAGAATATACGTATATTATGAATGATTCCATGTCGTCGGGCTACTCGGGCGCTGAGATAGAGTGTAAGGGTCTGACTCAATTTGAATTTCAGTCTCGAAGTAAACATTGTCATTGAAACATCGTCCAAGGTAACGCAATGTTAAGTTAGAAAGTACCAGTCAAGGACTGCTTAGCTTTTAAGTGATATTAACATACCGAATAACGTACTGTCGTGATCCTAATTGTACAAATCGAGACTAGGAGTCCCAAGACATATTATGGATACAATGATTGTTCCAATTGTTGAAGATAAAATTAAAGATATCACGTTAGTAAACAACTATGGATATGTTGTTATAGTAAGTGTTATATCGAAATTATTCTTTTTAATTTTAAATAGTTACTATCAGTTGTGGGTATTGATCCATTTTATGGAAATGGTGAACACAGATAAATGGAATTAAAATTACATTTTTCAAAAACCTTACGACAAATACACAGAAGGGATATTGGCCTGTAATTATTCACTTTGGCTTTGTTAGACTTTTATGTATCGAGATAACATTTGCTGTTTGTCGTTCTTTAGTAGTGCAATGCACGTCCTATATAATACACATGGCGACGGAGCTAGTTTGTGAGCTCGTTTTTTTGGAAAGCATGCTTGGAGCTCATCTGGTATGTGGCTGAATATATGGCAATGGCACACAAATTGTATTTTGAATATCAAACAGAATGTGTAAATTCATCAAAATGAACGTTTTAAAACAAATTTGACTAAAATGTGTGTTGAAGTAACGCCGAGAATGGATGACAAAACACATTACATTTTTATTTTTGATCATCACAGTGTGTCTTTTTTCTGAAACAATTAACTTGATTGGGGAAAAAGGGAAACCTGTAAACTTGACGTTGAGACTCACTGTAAAAACAATTCTAAAACTATAAATGAGAATATATATAATATATAAAATGCATTTGGCGACCCATATTGACCTGTTTTGAAATATGGGGTTTGATTTATCTGCTAACGTTTTTAGAACTACATACGCCGTGAGCCCAGCCCCCTTACTAACTCATTTTTCAAGTGATACCACAACACCACAGCCTTTCATTAAAACGAGGTGAATAAAAACACTCCCGTCAACACAATACAAAAATCTACAAGTGACCTGGATGGGACCCTGGTATATAGACGACATTATCTAGAGTACGTGCCACAATTTACTGATCAGCTACTTGGAAACAAGTTCTGCTTGAATTTTATAACATTTGTCCTGATTTCAATTTTGTGAAAATAAACACTATATTTTACAAGCGTTGACATTGTTGTATGGGACCCATTGCGAACACGTCACAGTGTGTTGAATAATATTTTGAAGTATTGTGTTATAGTATGGTTAAATGAATTCATAGAATATATAAACGGCGTGTAAACACATTCATTTCGCCATTTCCGTGTAGCTTGATATTGTATAACGAGAGAGTCGTGAACACAATCACATCGAAAATATGAAAATATCCACGTCCATATGAACAGAGAAGTTAGAAGGTAACCTACCGAATGACAAGGGGGCCCTTCAGGCTTTTTATACCGTAAACATAACAGCAGGCCCACGGTGCTCTGGGGATTTACGGGCAATCACATGGTGATCTCAACGACGCAAGTTACTAATTAATCTGGCCCGAAAATGAAAATCAAAGCAGAAATTTTCAGTACGAACGCACACCTACCACATTCGCGTTGTGCCAAATCAAAATCAAACACCAGCTGCCGATGACGATCTGACGTCGGAGATGGCGGCAGCAATTTGAACATGACGCCATGATTTCGCCGGACTTGTTGAGCTGTGTCGGCATGTGGCTAACTAGTACACACCACCGACGGCACACCTATTCACCAACACGGAACTAAAAACCAGAAATACTCCATTATATTATGGGTCAACTCGTACCTTTATGATGACGTCACTATGGATGCCTCATGAATTATTCATGTTATATTGTATGGATGAACCACTAGAGTGTATAGAATACATTTCAACGAGCAGTTACTGGTATACTAACATTTTAAAATATGTGAGTCTCAGGCGCTCACATGCTATAGCCGTCTAAATAACTTTAATTTTCTATGATAATTAGTTTCAAAAGAATTTTGTACAAAACGTTTTTGAAATTATGCAGAAATGCTTTTTTGTCCACAAAATAGTATTTTTAGTCGTTTTGCAGTCCAAAATTGTCTAAAACCTGGGTTTATATTTTGAGTTCAGATAGAAGATCCATGTCATTTGTTTCAATGTAATTTTATTTAGACACATAACTGTACAGTCGGAAAAGTATATCTATATAACACGTTGTAAAAACATAGTTCACACGAAATTCGAAGGCCGGGACGCTGTAATTCTGAATCTAATTACGGAAGCGGCATGCGGACGCGGATGTAACATGCGGAAATGGAATTTTCGTTTGATTCTATATATATGGGGTCTTTTTCGACCTTGCTACAAATCTGCCCACATTGAAAATGTATCTTTCTCGACAACTGAAGAAGGGCGTTGGTAGTAAAACTTTTAATATACCAGTTGTTTGCAAAGTAAAACAAAGATAAATGATGATGTATGTGAACCTGACTATTTACGGGTCTGTGTGCTCTGGTAAAATTCTCTTTTACAGGTTCTGCCCGCTTTGTTACTTCTTTGCTGCGATTATTTATTCAATATGATTAAAATCCGATGTAAGCATTGGTTTCGTGTCTATATATATGGTGGTATACCATGCTGTCTGTGCGTGGTATGTGTACATATTCGTGTTCATTAAGAAACTATTTCAAGAAAAATCCAAAAATTCAATTTTTGGGTTTCAATATGACAGAAATAAACTAAACATTGTGGACTTTTTTCTTTTAAAAAAAATTGATATGTTTATTATCAAATACAGAACAGCGCTGTTCCTACATTTTTCTGTTATATATAACGTAGCCAAACCCGCAACGTAGTGGAGAAAATGTTATGTTCTTTCGAATTCAAAAAATCAGCACTGAAAGTAAAAAAGCTAGGCCCGATCAAACATTTTCGTTCCAGTGATTTTGTGAAATAAACAATCTGCTTTTTCAAGTTCCCGATCACAGGGAGCCAGGAACTATGATCAACTGCACGCAGACTCTATGGGGAGGGGGTATCGGCTGGTATCTAGTGTCAGAAATAGACAAGGGATGAAGGCTCCTGTTCAGAATTTGTCAAGAACCAATCACAAAACCAGTTGAGCGAGGCTAACAGAGTCGTAAACTCGGTATGGTTCGTAACCAGTCTTATGATTGGTTATTCTGAATAGACCTCGCCTCCAACTGTGCCGTGCTTTCGAGTTAACCGTTAATTATTCATAAATGGAGTCAATTTGTGTAGTTTTCTTGATTTATTCTGCAGATATTGGTAATATAGGTAAGGTTTTGGCGAAATTTGAAAGAGCAACTAATATTCTTCAACCTGGTATTTTTTTTTATAGATTTTATTTTTCATTCTGTTCGTCTATTTATTCCAGTTTAAAAAAATATGAGCTCGCTGGAGCCTTCATCCCTTGTATATTGCTTACACTAGATACCAGCCGATACCCCCCTCCTCATAGAGACTGCGTGCAGTTGATAGTTTCTGGGCTCCCTGTGTTCCCGATGCCATGAATTAGCGACGGCACCTCGTTGCTTAGCAAGTGAGAACCGGCTGTCCACTCACGGGTTTGTGCCACTTATGTAGGGTAGAACAGCTGACTAAATAACTGACTGACTAATATTTGGATCATGGAGGTAGAATTATACCTTCATGGTTGGATCAAGTTCAAATTTAGGTTTTGTTGGTTTTTAGACAGTATGCTACTTAGTTCGTCTGTCGGTTAGCTGGCTAGCTAGCTTGCTGGCTCTGACTCGCTGTCGAACTGTCCGACTAAGAATTATTCATCCAGTTGATGTCCGAGTTTGTCTTTTTAAACACATAAATGTATAATCATGCTGACTGGTCATATTGTAGTGTCGTTAGTCTCGTACGCGGGAGTCACGATGAAAAACGTTTACAATCAATGTGAGATTGCGCGGAAATAAAGAGGTCTCAACTTCTGTTACAGTTGTTATTATTCTTTCTATTGGTGTAGAAACGAAGCACCAGAACATCGTCAATTTTGGTTCGAATAAATTGAAATAATTATTAGATAAATATGAGTGATGAATGTGTTTTTTCGGCCAAACACTGAGTAGTGACGTGTTTGGATTCGGTCTTGAAATATAAATACTGGAATGTATAGTGACTACAGTCTTCTCCTTTCAGTCAAGTATATAATTTACACGGGTGTGGTTTCATAGCGTAGTGACGTCAATATCCACAGTTTGGTCATCAAATCCAGCTATGACCGCGTCCAGAATATCAATAACCGACTGTGCATTTTCAAGATGGCCGCCATTAAGAGGAATGTTTTCGCCATCAACAATTTTAGACGGCTCGTCGTGAATGTCTCCGGATACCACATCCGGCAAGAAATTAACAGGCACCATGCCACCAACAGTCGTAATAATGTCTGCCTCCCGATCGGCGTTATTTGAGAGTGATGAACTTTGTGTGTGACATGTGTCATTCGAGCACTTTGAATGTTCGTCCAACGAATGCGAGCTTACAATACACGAACTTCTGTCAGTTTCTTTCTCAGTCTTGAGGCTATCATGGGCTTCCGTGTATGGTACATGTTGCCCGTTGGGGGCAGGTATGTCTTCTCCTTCAAATACGTCTTTGTAGGTATCGGCCTTTTTCAGCTCGTTTACTTTCTGCTCCTTCACTCGGCGTCTGAAAGAACACACAGAACAATGGATAATAAATCAGTTTGAAAATGAAGGATGGTATCCGGTAACACGCGGAAACTGTTCACACAAATATTCCATTCTTTGTGGCTGGTCACATTATATTTAAACGCAGAAAGTCCGATGAGGATTAGATACCCAAATTAATTGCAAACTAAGAACTTCAGTTAAATGTATTTTGGGCAATTTTAAATCCAAAGTTCCTGCAGCTTTTCTGATCGACAATTTCTTACGCGAGCCTATATTAAAGCGGGGGGGGGGGGTCGTAGTCTGCAGTTTTGGAGCTGAAGCTTCGATATGTTTTCAATGAAACCAGTTTCGCAGCCCCCCCCAAGTAGTCTATGTTAAGTAAGATGTAAGTTTGTTCGTTGAAATCAATAGGAAATTTCTTTTACTCAATTACTTTTACTCCGATACGTGTCGGATATACGTGGTTTCCAAAATTAAACCAGAGCTCCCAACACTCCCTTGGTTTGGTTTGATACCAGTTACATAGATTTGTTAAGGACTTTCAATTAATTGTTGCAGCAATTACTAATATAATTAAATGCAAATTGTAATACTGATACTCATTTTAATCAAACTGTCACGTGGTATGGTTCTTACCTTGTTCTGATTAGTAAATAAGACACGAGCAATAATATAACAGCAGTTACGACCAGTAAAGAAACCAGCACACTAACAATGATGACGACATCTTTAAAAAAAATCAACAAATAATAATGATACACACCAAAGTCACTTGATCCACATACAGTGGTATTTGCCTACAAGATAATTTTCATGCATATACACCGTAGCGACCACCTAGGACTATTTGGAAAACTCTTAAATGTGGAATTTATATCATTTCATTTCGGGCGATTGTTAAAATAGACATTCACAGTTTTATATACGACCCAAAAACCATATTCATAACCTTCATAAGTATAATCGATTAAATTCATAACTTGTTAAAATTGCATTATGTTTTATTCTGAGCCAATTTTAAGATGATATAGATTTATACCCTGAACACGAACAGCCTTCAAGATTTCGTTAAGAGCGAGAGAGCTGTGAGACCTGTTTCCAAAAGCCATCATGATGGTTAAAGAGAGGGAGTCGTCACCTGCGCATGCGTCAGATGACCGTAGCGTGTCATTGTTTACAAACAAGCGTCTACCCTAGAGTCTTTGTGTTTTTAGCATGTGTTATTATCGTCGGTTGGGACTCAATTCCCGCGCGTGCGCAGGTGACGACCCTCCCGCTTCAAACAAATTGGAGCAGTAACGGATGCGATAATGAGAGAGGAATGGAACATTGTTCGAGTCCATTCCTCCGTCTGTCCCTCTCTCTACTTCTCTCTACCTTACCTCTCTCCCTCTCCATTTCTCTCCCTCCCCTCCCCTCTTTCTCCCCCCACTCTCCCTCTCTCCCTCCCCCACTCCCTCTTCTTCCTATTATCCTAACATACTGAGGGGTATCATCTAAAACTCACACCATTATCACATTCGGGAACTCACCTTCATTGTCATCCACTGTCATGTAACGTGTAGTAGCTGAAAACAAATTATTTTCATTAACATTAGTGAAATACATGAAAGATGACAGAGGGGGTACCTGATTGGCTGATCAACTAATTAACTGACTGGCACGTTGACTGACAACGTGCGTCTCCTTTGTTTGGATGTTCAATCCAATAAATCGTACAATGGAAATATGTACAATAAACAGTGATGTCGTTGCACTATGTTCCAAAACAACTATGTCTACCTTGAATTGTTGTCGTATTGCTTTCAGTCAGTTCCGTTGACCTCATTACTGTAGTTATGACCCCTTCATTTGCTGTTGTATACTCTGTATCGGTGACAGTTGTGTACTTGTTATCGACAGTGACTGGAGAGATTCTCCCTGTTGTAACCAGTGGGTCATTCATCGTAACAATAGTGTACATTTCACTCGTGTCAGTCATCATGGTGAGGTTTGTTGCGCCGCCTGCAAAATATATCACACTGAAAAGCTGGAATTGTACGTCTCTGTCACAGTGGTGCCGGCATCTATTCTATTCTATTCTATTCTATTCTATTCTATTCTATTCTATTCTATTCTATTCTATTCTATTCTATTCTATTCTATTCTATTCTATTCTATTCTATAGC
Organism: Saccoglossus kowalevskii; assembly: GCF_978046115.1. Lineage (NCBI taxonomy): Eukaryota > Metazoa > Hemichordata > Enteropneusta > Harrimaniidae > Saccoglossus > Saccoglossus kowalevskii. The sequence continues at coordinate 30,065,777 of NC_140658.1, forward strand.
CCAAGCTTTTAGCAGCCTTAACGACGGTAATCCGATAACCGACCTACTCTCAATTATCAGAAGCCCAATATATCAATGTGGGTGACAATATACTACGATACCAGCTACAATGAAATTATGAACACAGCAATTTGCGTTCCATGACTGGAAAGGATACATACTGGTTTGGGTACAGTGACGGGGTCAGGTGGTATTTGAAAATCAGTTTTTGCTTACCGCGATGAAATGCATCAGTTATTCAGAGCCACGTTAAAATGTTATCAGTGGAGCATTGAATTACACTTCTGTAGCTTCAAGTGGTCGACATATTGAAAAAGAAATCATTTCCTAGAAACTCAACAATTCTCGAAAGTCGTAAACGACCCAAGCGGAAACTTAGAAATTCCACTAGACACCGATTAGTGCAAGCTGTCTATATATTTTGTACAGTTCTTTGTACTCGATATGATATGCATTTTTGACGGGTCGTTTAAGATTTATTTTGGCTTTGGTTTATAGTGAGTTGATATATCCTTAAAGCGCGGTAGTCGTCTCGCTGCGCATGTGCCACATTTGTGTTGATAACCATTGATTTTCCCACAATCCAATGCGCTCTTCAAATGGAAATCACAAGTATGAGGTTTGACCTGGGCGGGACTTGCACTGATTGCCGCCGGTGACTCCTTCAATGCCTTCCAATAACATGAAAATTGCCTAATTAAAGCTTGGAAACGCCTCAGTTCGTACTCGTTGATCTGCGCAACAGTCAAAGTCGCCATCTTTGTTTATATGAGACCCATATATCTCGCACATGCGCAGCTCGACGACTACCGCACTTTAATTATTAGTTTTAGTACTTTTATTGATGAGCCCGGGTGATGAGTAGATTCAATCTATAACTGAATAAATTTAGTGACAGTTTGGTCTCTGATGGGATATACAAAATCACTATTTGGTCTATAATGGGGTATGTATTTTGAGGCGAAAATGTTCTATGACAGGGTATGTGGTTATACTTCCCGGCCGCACACCCCTACCAAACTGAAAGGCCAGTCACCCCACCCGGGATTCGACGTCACTGGAGTGCATCCTTGGTAACATCATTTGACCTCTGACCCATACTAGCGCGTGTACCTGAACGATGTGCAGTCAATGTACTAGTAACTGAAATAATACAATATCCCTAATACTGTCTATGATATAATTTATACTCTGGCCCATATAAAAAAACAAACAATATTCTTCATGTAAGCTTGAATTTTCAAATGAGTTTTGAGAATGGGAATGAGCAATAAAAAGGTCGTTCACCTTTGTAACAGTGTGAATACATGACAGTATTCATGAGGTCACATATACTAAATGCTGATCTGTTGTAGTATTGACACAAGTCGTGAGTCTGATAATGATCGCAGTGTCCTCCCAATGTATACATCGCTATCTAATACAATATAATTCCAGGTTTTTCATTTAACAGACAACTTCAAGCTGACATTGCGTTTAAATAAACAATCAAATGTCTTTTTTTGTTGTTATATTTTGCACTCCTGCACTATTTACAGCGTGGTTGAGGGGTTAGTTAAACACGTGTGGTAACCAACCGTATTTACGCTGATCGACTCTTGTATGCGTGTTGTCACGGGTCATATTGTTCTAGGGCGTACACCTGAGATGTACACAATACTATGATTTATTTTAGGTATTTATAACACAAAGTGTTTCGGTATTACAATGGAATAGAGATTAGAGTTTATAAAACATTTGGCATTGGAGAATCTGCCTTTAGCACTATGGGCTAAATGGCTCGATGTGTTGTTGGTGAGCTCGGTATGAGGTCGCGTAGTTTAAACACTTCAGTGGTTATCAGCGAATTCTCGGTGTTTTCTGTCGTCTACTAGTATTCGGACTACTAGTATATTGTCAATATTAAAGAAATCTCCTGTGCGACCAGTTTCTTGTTTTTTTCTTTTGTTTTTCGGCAATCGACACTGTTGTGTGTGTGACAATTGTGAAAGAAAATGGACTCACTTTACTTTCTGTGACCCGAGATCGTGACCTGTATATACATATATATATACGTGTATGTCTGCAGCCTAACGCTTGTGCTATGTAGTGTTTCGTAGGACGCCACAATAAGGAAATTGCCAGACGTTTGAAAACGGTTTATAGAACCCGGTACAGCTAATTGCACATCGTTCTAAGATCGTGTTTGGTGTAATAAGTTAAGACATAGTGTAAGTTCGCTTACCTTTGTGTACATTGACGCGTTTCCCTTAGATCAGTTTGTTGTTGATGCCAGTGGCCTACTAACCGGTGTCGGCGTACTTAAATACATCTGCTCTTCCAGTGTGAATGAACTTTGACCTTGCCACTAATTTCCACCGTAAGTGACCCACGTGACAATGTGTCATCAATATTCACATGACACTTTATTAATTGGTGTATCTGCGTTCATATTTATTAATACTGAGTCAGCGCTGTGACCAGTGTGTCACGTGAAAACTGTTGATCTTAAAAGTTTTCGTATTCAAGTTTTGCTTCTCAACTGTGCAGCATTGATACAACAAAGCGGAACTAATGGGTGCATATAAGAACTATATAGTATATTTAAAAATAGTATCTGAATGCCGCCACGTTGAAGGCAAACAAAGGATCGCTATATTTACATTCGCCATGTGTTTTAGGTTGTAGTTCCAAAATCCTTTATTTATTTATTTATTTATTTATTTATTTATTTATTTATTTATTTATTTATTTATTTATTTATTTATTTATTTATTTATTTACACAAGACTGACTTTCGAAAGTACAGCAGTAAGGTCACTGAGAACTACAAGATATAATAAAAAATGATTAACAATCCACGATAAAGAGTGGTCACAAATTATAAAGTTACATTTACATATTACAAGATTCACTGTCCATTAACATACGAAAATAAACACATCTATAATAAGTAAACGCAGGTCACGTGACACATGCAAATATCTAGACATTTTCCAGCTGACAATGCGTTATTTACCAGTACATGGTATGTATACGTTACCCCATCCTCTATTTCCCCTCAAATTAATTTTATATGTACCTTTTGAGAGCCCCTTAGTTACCTAGAAGTGCATAAATTATACAACTTAATTGAGGGGTAAGTGGTGAGAGCATATTGGAAAGTCCTTCAGTTTGCTTTAGCAAAATATATGCCCCTTTGAAAACTTACTTAAAACATGCTTAAAATAAATGCATTAAAATTCTTTATTTAATATGTACTAAGTAAAGCATTCTTCTCACATCTATGGGGATAACTTTCATTATTTACTGCGTGTCGAACCGCCACGGCGCCAAGGGTAACATAATTGACATAAATAGCACCAGAAACAATAACCATCGAAAAATGGACACCCAGGTACATCTCGTATAAGTGTAAATAAGACAAAAGTGCCTGGCGTGGTTATGATACCACGCCGATTGACATTTTAGATTCTTTATTTTAAAATGTCCTGCAATATGCTTCTTATTTTCAATTAATGAAATTGGCTGGTTCTCTAAGCGTTCAATCCAAACCTAAAATTCGCTCGAGTGTGTCGCCTTCTACTGTCATCTCTGCCTCACACTCAAAACAGTTTTTCACTGAATAAATATTTTTAAGAATAAATATTCAGTTCTTTAGTCATGACAAGCATCAGTTAGATATATCGGCGATCATCGTGTTTTTTGCCAGAATTTTCGAAAAACACTATTGATCTGATAACTGTGAGCAAATTATTCGGAAAGTATTCTTTTCTGTGATTATTTGGGGGTTTTTATTAGTTTTTTTGCGGCTTAATCATATTCATATATCGCCAGTAGTTTGTGTTGAGCTCTGCAGATAATATCAAGTACATCCATCGTTTATGACGTTGGTGGCAGTATAACACACCACCAATGTTTAGTGCTGAAGTTTGTACTGGTGAATTATTTAACTATTAAGCTAAGTACAATCGCTACAAAAAAGTAGTTCCTTATGTATTATAGACTTATGACACTTCGTCAAAATCTTGACAGTGTAAATAACACTGAGATAGATCAGCTACGTCAAATGCAAACAACTCATTCAAGATGCGAACGGAAACACGTTAAACACCGTTTAGAAAATTCCACAATGAATGCTTTTAGATTAATCAAAAAAATTAACTAATTTAAACCAAAGTATTTCATATTGAAATTGTTGTATTCATAATGATAGGTTTTGTTTTGTTTGTTTTTTATTAGCCTATCAACTTATATTCTCTTATTTTACATCTTTCTTGTCTTGTCTTGTACCAGTGTTGTCACGTAGAACAGTAGATGCAATGATGGTAAAGAGTGGAACACAATTTGAATAACATAAACAAGTCTCGCGACTCTCCCACTGTCAACGAGATCTCAGCTGCCATTTATAAATTCGGCCTAGCCCTTCCGATAGCCACCCCTTGTATTCCCATATGTTACCCACAGTTCATAGCGTTTTAATTAACGTTTGAGCATGCTGATATGAAGAGGCAATAAAGCATGGCGGCATTTATCACGCTTCCTAGCTGTTGATCAAGACCGAGACCATGAATAAACTTGTCACAAATAACTACATTTTTTCGGAAAGTCTACGATTTTTTTTGAGATGTGTTGAATCCAAGTCATATTTTATTAATGTCATTTGATTTCTTTGACATATTTTGCATGTATTTACGCCACTGGAAAGTGGGTTGAAAATCTAGTCATTCGGCGTCGGTCATCTTTGTATTCGCCATAAAAATAGTAGAGCTGGAATTGTTTGAGCTGGTGTTCGAAAGTAAACTTTTAATGGCCTCATAACATTGTGATGGATTACTAATGAATAACTGGAATACAGGTGCCCGGCAATCATTTGCTAAATGAATATACTGAATAATGAATTCTAGGCCTAACTTTATCACTGTGTCACTGTTTATCACTACGGTAATTATAATGATACTCATTTCTTCAGGTAATTTGATGCAATAGAGCGTTGATATTTACGAGAACGTTGATATTTGTAGTTATGTTGAAAAGGACTCTGAATGTTCTGTAAATTTCATCTGTGTATACTAAGATTAAAATTACATAAATATTACAAACTGTAAACAGACATGATTCGAGCTTAATACAAACGCGACAAAGCGCCTTACCCGATGTAAGAAGACACGCACATTACGGTTCGAAATATTGTGTAATGACCGCGGACTTGCAGCGAGATGAGAAGCTTGGTATCAAGGGAATCGTCTGGATGGACAATATATACAATTTTGTAACTAAATATACACTGGGCTTGTGTATTTAGCTGTTAATTCACATGAAATTCAATGGAAAGGAGATCGCAATGGATATTTTCTTTTCATTATATCGCGCTCTCTATTGGCCCTATTACTATGACGCCAACAAGGCTTAGTTGTAATGTCTGTGAATTCGATTTGGTTACGTAGTCGTTTATATTGTATTGTATTTTTTTTAAAATTCCGTACATTATTTTTAAGGGCGACCATATATCATATACGTTGTAAACCAATAGAGGGCGCAACTATAGGAACGATACATAGCATTATAAGGAAGCTAAGCATATAACAAGTATACGTGTTACTCAATGTTACTCTATATATTTATTACCAAACGCTTCAGCGTGGTATTAAGAGTTTGTTTTCAGGGGTGGGTGATACCAAGGTGGGAAATGGATGCACATATGGGGTTAATTCCTTGAATTGCAATAGAGAGGGTTCAGGCTGAAATACAATATATAGTGTTTTCATGTTTCGTCTGATATTTCTGTGGTATTCTGCTGCTGTAAGTAATGCACGATTTATTCCGAAATTCAGTATGTTGTGTGCATTCCAGGGTTATTCGTTTATTGCTGAAAACACCCCTATTTTTTAATGGCAGAGTCGAATAGTTTCACTCCCACTGGGAAATCTGCATTGTTGCTTGAATGAGAGCTAATTAAACACATTTTCCAGACCGGCGAAAGAGTATGCAACAGCCAATTTTAACAGCCTGTCACATGATTTTACTCTGAATGTCAACATGAAAAAGGCTAGTCCATTTCACGCAGGAGTAATTGGGAGTAGAATATGCGAGGGATAGTATCAACAGAGATGTGTATAGTGAAAAGTAATATCTATCCTTCTTTTGCATCTCTGAGCATTTCTGTTTTAGTATATTGGTTTGAAAATGTTGAACTTGCATGATTTGCAATGTGTTTTTTAACTGAAACTCCCCTATTGATCGAATCACGGGTTTGAACGAGAACGGCACACCACGTGATTCGTTTGAATACAATGCTGAAGGCAAACATGCGGTGCTACTGTGGTACTCCACTGACGGGATGACTTACTGATACTGCATGCTACAACTTCGCTTGTGATGTTGCTTGTTAACCATGGATCAAATGAATCTTGATTACCAGTTAAAATGTTGCTCATTTGGCGTTGGTAATCTTTATTTGGAACTGAGTAACTTCCTGGTACTTCGTACTATGATAAAACTCAGTCAACATACATCAAGTTCTCTCAATCGTAGTATTCCATGTGATGTACACCTAATATGCCAAAAATGTTGCTGAACGATTTGAACTGGATAAAAACAGCAGACGAAAATTTGTTTACAAAATAAAAATACTTTGGTTGTCAATGAAAACAAGCCGGTAAAAAACAAGCAATATGTTTTCGGCTGTTACCATGGTAGGACATGAACTTGAATCTAACGTCGGTTTATAACTAAAACCGGGCACCTTATACGAGGTTCGCAAAATAACATTCAGTCTTTAGAAGTCACTTTATTTTATTGCTAGGACGTGTTCAGCCGTTAAATGTATTATTTCCAACCGTTTTGCGATAGTATTTTCTAGATTGGAGGCAGCATTTACATTCTATTCAAAGTTCAAAGTTGCGTTGGGATTACGATTACGACAGTGTAACAATGTCGGCGCCGGTGATCTCTTACCAGTGCGCGACGTAAGAATAAAAGTGCCAGAATAAAAGGCATGATCATTTGGGCACTGCTATTACGAGACTGGTAGGAGGTAATACATTTGGGACGAAAGTATTCAAAAAAAACAAAACAACAACAGATTTTGGCTGTTGCCATGGTAGCGGCGGGTCAGGATTGTTTTTCCAATTAGTGATGGTACGACCTGTCTGTCAAGTATGTACAAAATCAGCCAAGCCAAAAAAAAAAAATCACAGAAGAGTTAAAAAGCTATTCCTGGTGAACAGTTACTATAACTTTGTGGTCAACTTTCTCATTAAGGAAAAAAATATATCAAAAATTCAAATACTAGTAGTAACTTTGTGCCCACACTCAAGCCGAGTACATTGAGCTATGTCTGAGGTGTTGTATCACAGGGAGTTGGACAAACTTATGTATTTTAATAAATTATTGAATAAGGAAAGTGCAGACTATAAATGGGACTATTTATATTTACTAACAACTATAGAGAATGGTTCTTGTGCCAAACATAAAAAATAATAATTATTAGAGAGTTTAAGATTTGCGTACGTAACGAGAACGTAACGTGATGTTCTAATTTCGTTTGCGTTACGTTCTCTGGTGTCAGAAAACGATTAAGTACAACAGCCCACAACGGGAACGTAACTGAAACCAGAACCATGTCAATCCGTCTCTCATTGGGCAACAATAACTACCTAATAAAATTTGTTATGTCATTTTACGTCCGGAATCTGAATTAGTAGTTAGTTCACAGATATTTGACAGAGCTCTCACTATTTCCATCCACTCTGCTGAGGTCCCAGGCCTGTTTGCCCAATCCTCTTTCAGCAGATCAATATCATGCGTTTTCAGTGGGTATAAATGTCAGCTAAAATGCATCCAATATTTCTTATTTCATCATAAATATACAAAAACACTCTAATATAAAACATTTTATCAATGTCAATGAAAATTGTTCAAAATTGACAGCGAGAAAAGCTCTCGGAAATCAACTACGAGTCAGTCACCGTGACCACGTTCAAAACGACTGCCGAACGACCGGGCAACTGCGGACGTCATTGGTTCGCGCGGAGGTCATGCACAAAGCAGTGACGTATCCGTTCTCGTTCCGTTCTCGTATGCGCATCTTAATGTCTGATAATGATAATCAAATATGGGACATATGTAATAATAACAGAACCCCACACCCTCCCCGTGGCTTCGCTCGTGAAAGTATGGCAGCAGGATACGCCGCATCACTCGTGAAAATAACTTCCATACGCAATGAAAGCCACGGAAAGGGTATGGGGTTCTGTCATAATACTTCATTATCACTGAAAACATTTTTCCCCTGAAATAAATTCCAGTTGAGCACTGATTAAATAAACTACCTCGTCTTTATGTCAACTTGAATTTATTCATTGCCTACATCAGTGACTTCAAAATATATGTTTCAATCCCAGGAATTTCACTCGCTGTTAATTGCATGGGAGTGCCAGTGAATTTCTGTTGTCATGTCAATTTCTTGCGATTACTCGGAACATGAAGCTGTAACCACAGACCGTCTAGGTGTTTTAACTACATACTGGTATAAGCACCGGTTAGGCAGGCTTGAACTATGCATTTTAAGCCAGCTGAGATGTATATTCAATCCCATAGATTTCTCATTGTTTGGTAACTATTTGCTGCAAATGCAACAAAAATCAATATAAAAATATTACCCACACCGCATTCTACAGGGTACTTGTTAACGTGTTGTGGTAGATGCTATATGTCTAGAAGCATCCTTCTCCAGGACCCACTGGTGGATTGTACAGTCTTTCAATCCAATTAATGAATAATGCATTATGAGCAATATTATTTTCAGCTTAGCAACGGAATTTCCGGAAGTTGAAAGCACAATCTTTGGTCAAAACGACTCATTACTCAACCAACTTCCGGCACTGGTCCCTAATCTATCTCAGTTAATTTCCTGGAAATCAAAGTAACACCTGCAAGCGGGTACACTTGTGATGTAACTGTTGCCATGATACATGATACACAAGTTGATTGATAACACCAACGATATTATGGGATGTTGGAGTTCAGCCATTCTATCGTCCTTTGTTCCATGGTGCTTTGTGCGCTAACAATGAACGGTTCTGGAAGAAGGGGGGGGGGAGGGTGTTGACTCAAAAATAATATACCTTCATTCTATATGTCGCGCTCTCCAGTGACAGAGCGCTTTTGTGACGTCAGTTTATGTGTACATCGCCCAAACGTCGCAGAAGCGCTTCATCATTGAATATCTAGGCAACGAGGTTTTACTTACGGAACATGCAAAAGGGGATGCGATATGCTACTCTTAGTGATGGATAAGCCATAGTCTCCTTAATGTAGTTGGAGACGTAGTCACTGTGATTCTCGCCATGATAAGATTCCAAAATACTAGTACTAGTATCATACTTTGTACAGTTGACCATCTCAGTCGCAATTGATGTACATGTATAATATAAATCATATCTCATATAAGGTGATGACGTCAGTGAATCACATATCATGATGACGTCAATGTGCCAAACAACGTGATGATGTCAATTATATACTATGCCACTGCAACCTCGAATTAGATTATTTGAGCATTTCCAAGTGGACAGATCATCGTCATCGCTAAAATATTGACTGTGGGTTGAATGTTAAACAGCGCCCCTAGACAATGTTGGCATAGGTTTATCATGCATGAATGGATTTACATACGGTGATTTGCCGCCAAAATAGACCCACAATATAAATTTCAAAAAATAAGTCAAAGTTTGTAAAAAAAAATCCAAATTAATGTTTGAAGCAAAATGTAATTTCGAACGTGAAGAAATCTGTCATAAATTATTTTCGAGTTTTCCATAGAATGATACTTCTCTTCGCAAAGCATTTTGGGACATTGTGAAAGTCTCAACAACACATGAGTATATAGTATTATTTTATTACGGTTTTATTGTGATATCAAACAAATGTGCTTCTAACAGATCTACATCAAATAAATAAATACAGATTTCTAAAATATAACTGACTCAAACAAAATCATCATGAAAATGGCACCATAGTATGAGGTCTCATGACCTTTCACCTAGAACTAATAAATAATTCAACAATTTATAGGGTTCTTTTATTTTGAGTTAGTAATATAAGACGGTATTGATTTAATATAAAATATACACTAATATCAGAAAATTGTAAAAAATAATCTTGAATTCGTTCAACATTATCTTTTTATCCTCTATGAAATCCCATATAAAATGTTAAAGTGCAAGGCCACCATCTTGATATGTTATTCCATACCACAACGGAAAACAAATCTAAAGGTGTTGGTATTTACAAAACAAGTGTATATTGCATACAATGGGGCAGAATATCAATTAAGACAAAAGGAAACAAGTACATTAATTAAGAGTATGAAAATATAAGTTGCTAAAATATTTACTTTCAAAAATGGATTAATACTGAATCATTCACCGATTAGTAGAGAAAACGAAAAGTTGTCTGGATATAATAGTCCGTGTTTCATGTTTATTGACTTATCGAATGACGCCGTGCACCTCAACATGAACAAAATTGTGTACTTTTGACATTTAACCATTAACCATTGATTTCTCAAAAAATGTACATCTTAAAGATTATGGACGGAGTGAGAAAACAATGTAGTGTTTTAAAACATTTCAAAATCGGTAACGCCGACTACACTTCATTGCCTGGATTGCGTTATGCTGTTTTTCTATTCCTATTCAAATTCAAAGCTAAAACAGTAACCATTTCGAAATGCAATTTTTATTTGACAGTATTTGGGAAGGTAGTAGGACTAACAAAAAGTAGTCATGTATAGCGAGTAGCAGTCGTCGCGCAGCGCGCGTTCTAGATTCGCGTAAATAAACAACGCATTCGTACGCGTTGTGTGGTACGCATACTGAACGCGACACGGTGCGACGACAGTGACGCTTTAACTTTATGTATTGCACTAAAATGCAAACCCAAGAATTTCGATAATAATCTGAAAATATATATTCGTTCTTTCAAATCAATGGATAACTATTATCTAGGAATGATTCATTAAAAATGTATTATTTGTAGTCACCGATTCATTCAATGTATATCCTCGTTTGTAGTCACCGATTCATTTGCAGTCATCGCTTCATTTATGTGTTTCCCTTGAAACCATGGAAACACATAAACAAATACATCTAAACCATGAGTAATATCAGCAATTTACATCATCATACATTTGTTTTTTTTTGTTTTCTTTTAGTCAAAAATTATATTTTGTTATTTACATGTTGATTTACAAGTTGAAGCATGTTGTTGTTTATTCAGCTGCTGGTTCTTCTGCGTCTGCTTGGGCTGTGGGCAAAAACAAATATCATATTGTAACTTCCATTCTAGACTGGTGAATACGTCGCTATATCGAGCCTATACAGGCAGTAGTAAGAATCACTGTCGCCTAACAATCAAATACACTTTTTAAAAAATGTTGTTTGTTTTAGAGTGGTGATTTGATGAGCACTGAAGTGGCAATTGGATAAACATATATGATTAAGTCGGCGAAATTTCCGTGTGTGTTGCACAATATTGGCGGGCATTGATTGGTTAATTATAGTCACGTGCTACAATATCAACGCAATGCATTGTTGGATAATTTATAAACATGACCTATTTACAACTGACACCGAATCGACACTAAAAGAGGACAACAATTGAAGAATAAAAGTTATTTTGAAGGTAAACATTTGTTCAGAGGATATGATTGGCAAATTTGTAGCCCCCCCGCTACATTACAGATAGATCGCCCAACCTAAATAGTGCAAACAATGTTACGATCTACGTAGGATAAATGTACATGCAGACAGTCACGTGATGAGACGACGATTGGTCCGTGGAAAGTAATATGATGTGATAAGTGTTGTGTTGTATTTGTGACGAAATAAAAGACGCAATCTTATCAGTTGTTACTAACTAACAATATTTTAGCGACATTCCAAAAGATTGCTCTGTCACCATGACAACGTGTGACATCCACTAAACATATACGTATGATAGACTTTCTTGCAGTCCAATGCTATGATTAATAACAAGAGCATGGCCTGTCGTTGTACACTAGATGTGCATCGGTTTCACTATGATGTGTTCTTAAGCTATGTGCATGGTCAGCGGTGCTTGATGCATAGTGTGACAATCAGCAATGACAATTAGCAGAGCGAAGCTAGGAACTGAAGGCAAACCATTTAGTTACCCAAGCAGAAGTTAATTAAAGCAGGAATTTTGTGTTTAAGGAAGTTATTTTTTACCAGAGGACTGCAAGAAAGTTCATACCGGCAACTCTCATGTTTGAAGCACCTATCTATCAATACTACACTACATACAGAGACAGACAGGCAGACAAACCATCAGTCACATGGTATGTGGTCACGTGACAAAATCACGACCCTGGGGTGCTTCAACATGAGAGTTAGACTATCCCTATGTAACATGTCACCTTCGGTTGTTGTATTAGCTGTGTCGTTTACTGGTATGTCGTCTGCTGTGTCGTGTATTTCCTTTTGTGTTTCAACTTCTGTGTCGTCAGTGGGATGTGTTTCTGGTTCAGCAGCCGGCGTTTCCTCTGTCGTCATTTCCGGGGGCACAGCATCTGTTTCTTTTGACGCTTCTTCCGTTTCGGCATCACCTTTACGTGCGATGTAACATATATTAGATGAATGGGCGGGAAAGGCAAAGTTGTATCATGCACTGGGCACGTGATAATTAACTTTTAGTGGCACCCATATTAATGTGACAGCTATGTTCATTTTGGTTGAGTGTCATGTGCAGGCATTAGAAGTTAAGCGAAATAACCAATTTACAACCAGCTTGATTTCATGTGCGATTGATTAAGCTAGTTAATATATGCTATGTTATGTAAATGATATTATCATGGTCCAGGGGGAAACTGACGACGTCATATGGAGGTGTGATTCAATTTCGACATTCGTGTGTATGTGACGTAATTCAATGGGAGGCGATGTAAGCTCAGACAATTAATGTAATATGTATTAGTTGTCTGAGATGTAAGCAAGTATTTATATTACCTTCTGTCTCTGCACCTTCGCCTTCGTTCTGTTCACCTGTCAAAATAATGGAATCATCCAAATAAATTAGTCACGTAATCATTAAGTTCGATTAAATTGTCGGTTCTATAGTGCATAAACCATGACAATCAGGAAAAATAAATGTCCCAATTTACGTCAAAATATCATGCAGCTATTTCAACACCATTGGTTTTTTTTTTGCTCGAGCGAAATAGATATAAGATAAATAATACTATAAATAATAATACAAATCAAATAATCAATTAAATAATTGCGTCTTTATTTCTACTGGAACGGCTAACACTTTCTGACATATACCTGTTTATAAAACAACTGTACTGATAGTAAACATAGCAACAGCAGCAACGTAGAATATTAACATAATAATATTTCATTGTCATGATGTCAGAGATTGATGTAGTCACGACAATATTCGGTATGCTTCGGTCTCCAAACTTTCATCTGTCATAAGACTTTTCGGAAAATTCCCGCCGAAACTACTGACATTTAAGGGATGGAATATTTAGAATACATGGGGAGAAGGTCTTTGCTATACTTTCGACATAATCATGTTGAATGTTGAATTGACAAAATAAATCTCTTGAAAATCGACAGATTTTTATTTCCTAAAGTTGTGCTATTGAACTGAGATCTCGCATGACCTCATTGTATTCTCTTAGCTGAATACATTTAGTCTATTTTTTAATTCCACTTATACTCATGTCAATGGAACAAGATGTCATGGAAAGATGTTGCTATGGTAACTTACAGTCGTATACCATCCAAGACAAGGGTGCAGTTCAGGAATATATTGGTCACGTGACTAAACAATTACAAGAATTTATTTGAACATTCATATCGCAGGAGTTCAACCAGTGAATGTTCAATGATTCAATCATATGATATTAGTTGAAATATTAGGCAAACGTTCTTGCAATGAGAGGTTAACGATAATGACACCAGCCAAAGTTATCGCATGGGATTATGAGCAGGATAAAGCCAATCAGTGAGATAGAAGAAATTTCATGAAGCTAATGATTGGAGTCGGGATTTCGGGGTGAAAGGTGAAGGGTTGAAGGTGAAGCATTTTGTAGCATTTGGATGTTATTAGCAGGATTTGGGGAAGCAAAGCCACTAGTTGAACCCATACGATGTCTCGTCATTCTCTGTTACCTGTTGTCGTTTGTTCTGCACCCTCATCATCTTTCTTAAGCTCGTCACCTGTAAATGAAATTGAATCGTCCACGTTGTATTTTACTGATATATATTTAAACATTGACGCAAGTATGGATAGAACGCCACCAGGCGGCATAATTTAGTGATACCAAGGATTAGAGCGACCGTTATCAGACATATCAATTTACAATGTTTGCTGTCAAATCAGACAACCCAATACATTTCAGAATAGTATATTAAACAATGTTTATGGTCCTACTGCTGTCTACATTAATATAAATCAATCGCCACGTCACGCTAATAAAGTGGCAATCATGTTGGAACGCTTCTTGAGGTTGGACGTGGCATATGTGTGTTGTCTACACAAAGTTAGAGATATATAATACTCGTAATTTAACTCCTTACCATCTGCTGGTTTTTCGGCGTCCTGTTTTTCTTGACCACCTTCTTCGCCATCTTTTGGTGAATCTAAACAGATAAAAACAGGTGAATGTTTATTTTTTGTTTATTTAATATCTCGTGTTTTTTTTAAATATGTAAAAAAGTAGGACTGATTCCTCGGCGTATCCATCCATGATGGAAGAAATCATGATCTATTTATGTGACAATTGATACTATCCCTAGGCATTATACATAACCCCTACACGTCACTCGTCATGGCTCTTTCTTGAGAGACAGAATCACTAAGAATTTCTCATTTCTCTACTCGAAAACAGCAAGTGCGTTATTGGGAATTATCGCTGCTATATGAAAACACTAACTCCGAACGCTTTCCACGTATTAAATGCCATGAACTCAAATGATCGCCAAATTCGTCCCCACAGTCATTTTGTTTGGTGAAGGTTTCATTAGAAATACGGGGACTGAGAGGGGTGTATCAACTGCAAACATAAAAAAAACACTCGAGCGTGCGAAGAAAAATCTACTAAATTGTTCGGGCCCAACCCTTTACTGCTCAACGCATACCAAATACACTTACATTATTTGAATAATAAATTTGACATTTTGAGTGTTTAATGGTGACAAAGGTTTGTTTATGCCAAACTCCTCGCTCAGTATATCACGATCGAGCATGACGTGCCATTGTGAATTAAACAATGTCCACAGGGGGCGATTACATATACAATGAGTGATACACAAATACAAAGTTGAATATTGCCAACAAAGACATATTGTTCTGCTATTGTGTTCTCGTAGTGTGTCATAACAACACTCCATTCGCTCACTCTCGTTCCGATTGACATTGGCATGAGTCAGAATGAGGGTTTTCGTCACCGTGGCAACAAGCTGCCACCATATTCATATTTCGCATGTGTTTGCAGTAGGTTATTGCTTCTACAGTTGTACCGGCTTGGTTTATCACTAGTCTGACACCTCCTCTGGGCTGTGTTTACGTCTATTATGGTTACAGTTTCTATGGAGCGCTTATAAATACATTTATATCTACTGTACATATTTCCCTAAGATTCCCCTTAAGATATGTTCAGGGACGTATTGAACTCATTCGTGGTCGCCATGGAGACCGGTTAACAGAGTCCAATGTGCTAGAGATTAGTTTTAGAGCGTTCATATTTCGTTCTAACAATTGTAATCTGGATGAAACGGCGCGTAACATTCTAGTATTGTGAAAGGGGTGTCCTTCCGCGTGTTAGCTGTCTCAGAAAGGGAGTGTGGAACTAAAAATTCATGTGTATTTGGGGCGGGGTATTCTCATGAGTAAAATTCGCTTATTTTATCACAGCAGGTGTTGGGTACATTTGTTGATTGGTGTACCTTTCATCACAACGAATCACTAAAAATAAAAACGATAATTACCATCAAACCATCGAGGAATAATGTTATTGGTTCAACACACGTGATAAACACATAAAATGGGTTTGAGGGTGTTTGTAATAGTATATTCTTTAAGAACGGAGAATAAATCGTTAGATATTAGACGGATGTGTGTACTTTAAGGTTGGCCAGTGGAACTTGTACTTGAAAAGAACTTGGTGGACTGATCATCAACAGACCCTTCGACAGACAAGATGGGTGGAATTGGAAATTATATCCAAAACGCGAGCGAGTGTGGCTAAACATGAAACGTCTTTTCTGCTCGTCTATTATGCGTTAGGATAGCTTCTTTTGTCAGTTGATATGTTTTACTATTGTATAGTCACGTGGTATACAATTCCTGTCTCCAATGCCTGCAAAATGAGACTCTAATGAATAACTAGTGAGTTGTCATGGTGACCACCAATAGATGGTTCGCGGGAAATTGGAAGTATTCAGGCAAATCTTGGTGAAAGCCGTCATTAGGATTAGAATGTATGTCACGTGATATGTAAAACCAAGCTGTGTCTGCAAGGAATCTCTTTTCAGACTTATCAAATATGGAAGATTATTTGAGACGACTGATATTCGTCTGTATAATGATGATGTACACGTAATGTACTTCACTCGCCGACCAAGTCGACGATCGTCGCGCAGCGCGCGTTCCAATTTATTTACACGCTTCGTATACGTCGCACGGTACCCATGCACGATGCGCCACAACCACCACTACAATTTTACAACAAGCAATTCTAACATGTTCTGAAATGTTATATTAATTTCCGTCAAAGTTGTTATATGATAAGTATAGATTCAAGATTTCTTTCTAATTATTTGCCGAGATTTAGTTACATCATTAATCAATAAGCCTTGCAGGACAGACATGACCACGACGAAAGAGGCGAGCAATGTATTTCACTCGGGTATAAACGTGTCTAAATAAGTCATTACTGTCGAGTCTTTTTATATTTAATGAATTACTACCGAGTTTGCCTGACACCTCAGCCTGTGAGCAGATCTCTAACTCTCTCGTAAACTAAATAATTCTATATGACGATACTTCGAATATGATACGTGTTATTTTAAATTGTACGGTGCAGCAACCGACTCTAACAAGTTATGCTTAATTATTACTATGGTAACCGTGCCTGAAATGACATATGCGTGCCATATTCTCCTTGAAGAAAACTGTCGCGACAGGCCTTGTTTGTAATTCGCCGTTTTTACTGCTTTTCCAAGGGTTGCCTTAATGACCTCAGTACATTACTCGAGATTTTAATGATGTTTAGGTCTGTTTGTTTACATTGCCATGGCAACAGGATGTGGGTGACGACCTCTGCCAATACAGTCGGCGTATATAAACACGTCGCCGCGTGCGCACGATGCATGACTAGATACATCATTCGATATCATGCCAAGATAGCATTGTAGGAGCACATTGTAGGACGGTGTCAACGTTTGACCAGGTACGCATACAAAGATATGACAGTCAAAGGATGAGGAAGAAATACTGAAAATACAATGGTATCAGGTTTCCGTATGAAAGCATTGAACTATTTGGTATGGCATCAGCCGGCGGGTATAAAAGTTAGGTTGCAATGCGTGGGGGTAACTCAGACCACCTGTTGAATCAGGTAGTCAAGTAAACTATTTTAATGTCACCATTAGATGTTGGGGCAGCAGGGAGCCGTAAAATCTGACAAAATCTACGTTAAAATCACTGAAACGGTTTAGCTGCGCGTTCGTCTTGTTGCCTACATATATGGTCGTAGTAAGCATTTGGGAATCGAAGTCCCTGCCAATCCCAGCAGCCTAGTTAAATACCGGGTACACAATTAATTATGTAAATCATAATTATTGTTGCAAATAATGTGGGTTTGAATCAAAGTCACTAAGACTGTGTTGCCACGTGCTCGTCGCAGCCAATAAAGATCGCCCATCCTATGATGCTGGGGTAAATCGCACCTACAATATTTTGTTTAATGTGTGTGTATGCATTTATTAGTTTCAATTTTTAATAACTTACTTTGCAGGTGTACCGCCTTGGCGGCCCCTTTAGAAATCACAATTTCAAAAGGCAGTAATAGGTCTATCCCAGAAAATAATGTAAATGACGTATATAATTTGACATTATAGGCTGTCTGTTTAGCAGGGGTATGAGGTACTGGCGACATACCTTATTAAGTTTCGTCTTTGAATCGGTAATCACGTTGTTGGTGTTTCTCGATCAGTTTATCGGAGAACCGACTATCCACTGAAGGTTCATTGTATGCCAGTGAAGATATTGTGGATAGTAATTTTAAGCATAATGACGAAAGAGTATAAATAAACTATGGCCTGTAACGTTTGAGAGCAAAGCTATTTTTATCCATATAACATTTATATACATTTCGTGTCTGACATTCATTTTTTAAGTGTCATTTTCGTGGACTCGAAGTGATAGTCGCTATGGTAACGTGGATATTAATTTCAGTTACTTAGTCACGGATACAAGAAGAAAAAGAGTGAGTGTATACAACCGACATCGATTTAGCTTGTAACGCGGCGCAGTTTTTAATCGAAAATGTATTTTTGAATTCACAATGTTGCTTTCAAACTTGGTTGATCGATTTCATCTTTTGTTCGTTCCGCTTTGTTCACGTGACAAGATGATTCACGACTCGAGTGCAAGTCATTGTCGCCACCATGAATGGTTCCAAACTTCTCATCACCACTGATTAGGAGAAATGTTATGATTGAATTCTACGTCTGGATTTTGTTTGAGTTGATTTGTTCAGGCTATGCTGCCACAATCTGTTTGTTTGTTTGTTTGTTTGTTTGTTTGTAGATAAGTAGATAATTATGCGTTGTCATATTTCAAATGATGCACTTCTAGTATACGATCATTCATGACGTCAAGATCAGAGACTATTTCAGCCTAGTTCTGCTATTTTCTCAAAAAAAAAATGCTGAAAAAAATCAGAAGTAGAAATGTCTATTGAAACGGCATTTTTCAATCATTCATTTTACATTCCACATGTAGTTGCCATAGTAATAATCTCATTCAGCGCGAAATCCACATAATGAAACAGATTTCTGACCACAATAACTGTGGCCGCAAATAAAAAAATGCAAAAATTTCTTGTTAAAAAAACATTACATTCTTATGTAGACTTGTCATTGAACTCTGACCCTAGCTAGGTATCGATGAATGTAACAAATCATTATGTGTTCTAATATTTGAATTGACTTCTCAGATACACTTAAAGGCAGATGCATATGATCTATTAAGACCATGTGATCTGGCACGTGCTAAAATATTTGCCATGGTAACAGATGAAAATGACGCGTTTACCATTATTATTATTATATACTAGTATCAAATATATCTCCGGCGATATCGACATTCTACAAATATATATCGTCTCTATTTCACTGTGTCTAGTAAATCCGTTTAAAATTTAAAATTTTGCAAAATAATCTTCCTCAAAAGTTTATAATACAAATAGGTTACGCATATCACCATGGGAACAACATGTACTAGTATTGTTTCGAGTTCTTGCAGGTTCAAACAATGGTAATGCTGGGGGGGGGGGGGTTAAAGTGTAACGGATACAAAATTGATCTTCGTTTGTCACACGTCTAAACCGGCAATATTAAACAAAGAAAGACAAAGGTGAATTGTTGAAACCACACTAACGCCGACTGTGATAGAATTTACGAGTAACAATTAGCCATAAAACAAGACCTATCCCGTCATACACCAGTACCTATTACACCATCATACATGGCCGAACATCGTGACATAAATACAATAAATTTCCACTCAATTTGTACTCATGTTCGTCGAATTGAAACAAAACGAAACACACAATGCATCTAAGATACCGGCAAAGCATACATCCTTATTTGCAATGTGGTGCAAGGTGGGAGACACACACGGCTCATAGAAGGCACGTGATATGTACATAAACATCTCTAAAAATAATTCCCATATATTCATGATCACGAAACTAAAAACGATATATACAAACTACCTCCAGCAAATCCATTGTTATATTTTAATTATCTGATTAATAGTTGAGATAAATTTCAATTAAACTTTTTACAAACAAACACCGTCAACTGGATCGGCAGTGGTCGTCAACATGATGGTAGGTATCGACGTTATAGCCTGGGGAACGGCAGATTCCCATGGTTACTAAAACAGACTAATAACCGTGGGATATCTATAATTTCGACGTAAAGCTTTAAATAATATTTAAATAAAAATCCTATACGTGAAAATAGTTAATGGATATATAGATCGACCCAAGAGTGTTGCCATGTCTATATTTCCATAGTAACAGTGTATTGCAAATTTGCACCTTAGTAAAAAATACTTAAATCATGAGTGCAGTTTGGTAGACATAAATGATGATAACATTTGAGGCAGTTAAATCCCCGGAACGTTATGTATGATATCTATATCGAGACGTGTGTGTAACAGTCCGGGCAACAGTCGCCGTAATGCCTAAAATGTGAAGCATTCTGGTATTCCCACCCGTCGCATTTTGTGCCAGTTTCATTCTGATGTAACGTAACATTCGATGCCCTGCTATTTGGAAACGTAATACCCAACAATTATAAACTCCGTGTAGAACTGATTAAGTGTTTGTGGATGTGGGATGCGGAATACATGGTAGTATTAAAGTTTAATTTGATTTTTAACGTTTCGACAGTTGACCGAAATGTCGATTGTTAAAAAGTAATTAATTGTTTATACTGGATATCGATCAACCAAGTTAGTAGTGTTAGGTATTCAACTAGAATACTTTTTAACTAGTTGTGTCTGAATAGCAGTTGAATTTGACTCAACGTATTAGCGACGAATTAAATGTCAAGATACAATTTTTAAATTTGATTTCCTCGAGTTTACGATGATTGTGACCCTCGACCTGATTAGTCACATGTTTAATGTGAAAATGTCTAATTTTTTGTTACGTAGTTCATTTTCAACATATGCAGTATGTTGTCACTACGAAGACACGCATTCTTCCCTAGTGGTTATACTCTGTTACTTTTCAATTGTAAACAATGTCAATTTCCTCTCAAGCAGTTACGTGTCACTAAGTATTGTTGCCGTTGTCATGGCGGCAGTGACCAACGGGCATCGGCCATCTTGTGGACAGTGAACACGTTTACAAAAAAAGCTATACGATAACCAAAAATTGTTCAGAAATGTTAAGTGAAAGAAAACCGAGTAGCTGAATGTGCGTTTACCCGTAATACCAAGCTACATTGAGCGGGTATTAAACGCACATGTGTCTCTCGATTTTTTGAGCAACCGTGAAGACATTTTCACCCCGGGCATTAAATATGATGCCATGGTTACGCCGAGTGTGTGCATTTATATGCTAAATTGCGCTGGGAAACATTTACGGCGTTTTTTCCAGTTATGACCAGGTCCACTCAAGTTCAGAGATAAGCGTCACAGCCTAATGGAGCAGTGGAATAAAAGACAAGTTGGCAGCGAACAAAGTCTGACCTTTGTAAAAAGGAGTGTCATTACGTCTCGATAATGGGGAACACTTTAGAAAAACAAGACGACCTGTAACGCACGGGTGGCATTCAATGCTCAGTCGATATGTATACTTGTCAGACTATTCATACACTAGACTAGCTAGTGACTTTTTACATTGACACGACATTGCAACGTAGTTCTGTCGCGGTGCTGTTACCATGCAATCTCAATCTCATCTGCGTAGGATCGGCGTAATCCACGAAGCCAAAGATTAATAACTCATTTAGTCTATAATCAGATTATATTAACTATAACGTAGCGGGAACACATTTAAAGTCATATTATGAAAGGACAAAATGTAGCCGAATTTTTATCGCAGACACTTACCTATATTTTCATCTACATGCTTGTTATCTGTTTGTGGGTCTGTATTATTCTGATCATTTGGTTGGTTTTCCGTAGAACCGGCGGCCTGAGATGATGCACAACCCATATTGAAAACGTACAGGGGTCTTTAAAAAAACAAAACAAGAAATCCAACAAAATGGTCGACAGCGAGTTGTTTCCTAGCACAATAGCAAGTACTGTCTGCTTGAATCACTGACTGCTACGAGGCTCTCGCGGTATCAATGAGTTGTTTACCACCTGATACCATTTTATACTGAGCGTCTGTTGTGCGACGGTTGCTACGGCAATGCCTCATTTACATACTACCCGGAGCCGCCAATCGATGAATAAGACCAACATGAATTCGTAATTGTTTTAAAGACAACATCAGTATGCGAAACGGAATTTGTCTACAAATGTGATATCCACTCTAGTGTTTCCCGCCAAATCGATTAAGCGACAAATTCTCGCCAGTCTACATACATTGTAGAACGTATTTTTCACAGAGATGAACGTAATTATGATGTTTTGGCCGACAAATGCACAACAAACTTCAAAGAAGCCATGTACTGTTCTTCAAAACTTGTTAGTTGAATCCGTATTCTGGTGACCGGAAAGAGAATTTTAATTACGATCAGTGTAAAACAAATAAAATTTATTCCAGAAAAAACACGCAGATTTGACTAGTTGCTATAGTGACCAGTTTACATATCGTGTATTAACTTGTCTCGAGGGTTTGTTTGCGTCAATCGGTCACGTGACTGGTGACGGTCGTGTGTGGCTTCTTTTCGTCACTCTATGAAAGACCTTTTTGCCGGTAGTAGCAACTCATTCACAAAACGAGTAATTTTAGTTTTTCGCACCATTAGTAGCTCGAAGTTGTCACACCCTTGCTGTAACACAATGATTGGACAATAAATCAAGTGCCAATGTTGAACAGGTCGTGTCCTAACACCTCTTTAATTCAATGAAACGGTTGGACTTTGATACTTTGATAACCCGGCCTTAAAATAGCCGCGTCAGCATTTGACAGAATATAAACTGGTAAGATGAAAACTATGTGGCACATGCTAGAACCATGGTAGAGTTATTCCATATGCTAGAACCATGGTAGAGTTATTCCATATGTTAGAACAATGGTACAGTTATTCCATATGGTAGAACCATGGTACAGTTATTCCATATGCTAGAACCATGGTACAGTTATTCCATATGTTAGAACCATGGTAGAGTTATTCCATATGGTAGAACCATGGTAGTGTTATTCCATATGGTAGAACCATGGTACAGTTATTCCATATGTTAGAACCATGGTAGAGTTATTCCATATGGTAGAACCATGGTACAGTTATTCCATATGGTAGAACCATGGTAGAGTTATTCCATATAATAGAACCATGGTAGAGTTATTCAATGTGGTAGAACCGTGGTACAGTTATTCCATATAGTAGAACCATGGTAGAGTTATTCCATATGTTAGAACCATGGTACAGTTATTCCATATGTTAGAACCATGGTACAGTTATTCCATATGGTAGAACCATGGTACAGTTATTCCATATGTTAGAACCATGGTACAGTTATTCCATACGGTAAAACCATGGTACAGTTATTCCATATGGTAGAACCATGGTACAGTTATTCCATATGGTAAAACCATGGTACAGTTATTCCATATGGTAGAACCATGGTACAGTTATTCCATATAGTAGAACCATGGTAGAGGTATTCCATATAATAGAACCATGGTAGAGTTATTCAATGTGGTAGAACCGTGGTACAGTTATTCCATATAGTAGAACCATGGTAGAGTTATTCAATGTGGTAGAACCATGGTACAGTTATTCCATATGTTAGAACCATGGTACAGTTATTCCATACGGTAAAACCATGGTACAGTTATTCCATATGTTAGAACCATGGTACAGTTATTCCATATATTTGAACCATGGTACAGTTATTCCATATGGTAGAACCATGGTACAGTTATTCCATATAGTAGAACCATGGTACAGTTATTCCATATGTTAGAACCATGGTACAGTTATTCCATATGGTAGAACCATGGTACAGTTATTTCATATGGTATAACCATGGTACAGTTATTCCATATGGTAAAACCATGGTACAGTTATTCCATATGGTAGAACCATGGTAGAGTTATTCCATATAATAGAACCATGGTAGAGTTATTCCATATGGTAGAACCATGGTACAGTTATTCCATATGGTAGAACCATGGTACAGTTATTCCATACGGTAAAACCATGGTACAGTTATTCCATATGTTAGAACAATGGTACAGTTATTCCATATATTTGAACCATGGTACAGTTATTCCATATGGTAGAACCATGGTACAGTTATTCCATATAGTAGAACCATGGTACAGTTATTCCATATGTTAGAACCATGGTACAGTTATTCCATATGGTAGAACCATGGTAGAGTTATTCCATATAATAGAACCATGGTAGAGTTATTCCATATGGTAGAACCATGGTACAGTTATTCCATATGTTAGAACCATGGTACAGTTATTCCATACGGTAAAACCATGGTACAGTTATTCCATATGTTAGAACCATGGTACAGTTATTCCATATATTTGAACCATGGTACAGTTATTCCATATGGTAGAACCATGGTACAGTTATTCCATATAGTAGAACCATGGTACAGTTATTCCATATGTTAGAACCATGGTACAGTTATTCCATATGGTAGAACCATGGTACAGTTATTTCATATGGTATAACCATGGTACAGTTATTCCATATGGTAAAACCATGGTAGAGTTATTCCATATGGTAGAACCATGGTAGAGTTATTCCATATAATATAACCATGGTAGAGTTATTCCATATGGTAGAACCATGGTACAGTTATTCCATATGGTAGAACCATGGTACAGTTATTCCATATGGTAAAACCATGGTACAGTTATTCCATATGGTAGAACCATGGTACAGTTATTCCATATAGTAGAACCATGGTAGAGGTATTCCATGTAGTAGAAGCATGGTACAGTTATTCCATATAGCAGAACAATGGTACTGTTATTCCATATGGCAGAACCATGGTGCAATTATTCCATATGCTAGAACTATGGTACAGTTATTCCATATGGCAGAACCATGATACAGTTATTCCATATGGTAGAACCATGGTAGTGTTATTCCATATGATAGAACCATGGTACAGTTATTCCATATGGTAGAACCATGGTACAGTTATTCCATATTGTATAACCATGGTACAGTTATTCCATATAGTAGAAACATGTAATAGTAATTCCATATGGTAGAACCATTGTACAGTTATTCCATATAGTAGAACCATGGTACTGTTATTCCATATGGTAGAACCATGGTACAGTTATTCCATACAGTAGAACCATGGTACAATTGTTCCATATGGTAGAACCATGGTACAGTTATTCCATATGGTAGAACCATGGTACAGTTATTCCATATGGTAGAACCATGGTACAGTTATTTCATATGGTAGAACTATGGTACAGTTATTCCATATAGTAGAACCATGGTACAGTTATTCCATATAGTAGAACCATGGCACAGTTATTCTATATGGTAGAACCATGGTACAGTTATTCCATATGGTAGAACCATGGTACAGTTATTCTATATAGTAGAACCACGGCACAGTTATTTCATATGGTAGAACCATGGTACACTTATTCCATATATCAGAACAATGGTACAGTTATTCCATATGGTAGAACCATGGTACAATTATTCCATATGCTAGAACCATGTTACAGTTATTCCATATGGCAGAACCATGATACAGTTATTCTATATGGTAGAACCATGGTAGTGTTATTCCATATGGTAGAACCATGGTACAGTTATTCCATATGGTAGAACCATGATACAGTTATTCCATATGGTAGAACCGTGGTACAGTTATTCCATATAGTAGAACCATGGTACAGTTATTCCATATAGTAGAACCATGGCACAATTATTCTATATGGTAGAACCATGGTACAGTTATTCCATATAGTAGAACCATGGCACAGTTATTCTATATAGTAGAACCATGGTACAGTTATTCTATATAGTAGAACCATGGCACAGTTATTCCATATGGTAGAACCATGGTACAGTTATTCCATGTAGTAGAACCATGGTACAGTTATTCCATATAGCAGAACAATGGTACTGTTATTTCATATGGCAGAACCATGGTGCAATTATTCCATATGCTAGAACTATGGTACAGTTATTCCATATGGCAGAACCATGATACAGTTATTCCATATGGTAGAACCATGGTAGTGTTATTCCATATGATAGAACCACGGTACAGTTATTTCATATGGTAGAACCATGGTACAGTTATTCCATATAATAGAACCATGGTAGTGTTATTCCATATGGTAGAACCATGGTACAGTTATTCCATATAATAGAACCATGGTAGTGTTATTCCATATGGTAGAACCATGGTACAGTTATTCCATATGGTAGAACCATGGTACAGTTATTCCATATGGTTGAACCATGGTACAGTTATTCCATATGGTAGAACCATGGTACAGTTATTTCATATGGTAGAACCATGGTACAGTTATTCCATATGGTAGAACCATGGTACAGTTATTCCATATGGTAGAACCATGGTACAGTTATTCCATATGGTAGAACCATGGTAGTGTTACTCCATATGGTAACCATGGTAAAGTTATTCCATATGGTAGAACCATGGTACAGTTATTCCATATAATAGAACCATGGTAGTGTTATTCCATATGGTAGAACCATGGTACAGTTATTCCATATTGTATAACCATGGTACAGTTATTCCATATGGTAGAACCATGGTACAGTTATTCCATATAATAGAACCATGGTACAGTTATTCCATATGGTAGAACCATGGTACAGTTATTCCATATGGTAGAACCATGGTACAGTTATTCCATATGGTAGAACCATGGTACAGTTATTCCATATGGTAGAACCATGGTACAGTTATTTCATATGGTAGAACAATGGTACAGTTATTCCATATAGTAGAACCATGGTAGTGTTATTCCATATGGTAGAACCATTGTACAGTTATTCCATATGGTAGAACCATGGTACAGTTATTCCATATGGTAGAACCATGGTACAGTTATTCCATATGGTAGAACCATGGTACAGTTATTTCATATAATAGAACCATGGTAGTGTTATTCCTTATGGTAGAACCATGGTACAGTTATTCCATATGGTAGAACCATGGTACAGTTATTCCATATGGTAGAACCATGGTACAGTTATTCCATATGGTAGAACCATTGTACAGTTATTTCATATAGTAGAACCATGGTACAGTTATTTCATATAGTAGAACCATGGTACAGTTATTCCATATAATAGAACCATGGTAGTGTTATTCCATATGGTAGAACCATGGTACAGTTATTCCATATAATAGAACCATGGTAGTGTTATTCCATATGGTAGAACCATGGTACAGTTATCCCATATGGTAGAACCATGGTACAGTTATTCCATATGGTAGAACCATGGTACAGTTATTCCATATGGTAGAACCATGGTACAGTTATTTCATATGGTAGAACAATGGTACAGTTATTCCATATAGTAGAACCATGGTAGTGTTATTCCATATGGTAGAACCATTGTACAGTTATTCCATATGGTAGAACCATGGTACAGTTATTCCATATGGTAGAACCATGGTACAGTTATTCCATATGGTAGAACCATGGTACAGTTATTTCAAATAATAGAACCATGGTAGTGTTATTCCTTATGGTAGAACCATGGTACAGTTATTCCATATGGTAGAACCATGGTACAGTTATTCCATATAATAGAACCATGGTAGTGTTATTCCGTATGGTAGAACCATGGTACAGTTATTCCATATGGTAGAACCATGGTACAGTTATTCCATATGGTAGAACCATGGTACAGTTATTCCATATTGTATAACCATGGTACAGTTATTCCATATAGTAGAACCATGGTACAGTTATTCCATATGGTAGAACCATGGTACAGTTATTCCATATAGTAGAACCATGGTACAATTGTTCCATATGGTAGAACCATGGTACAGTTATTCCATATGGTAGAACCATGGTACAGTTATTCCATATGGTAGAACCATGGTACAGTTATTCCATATAATAGAACCATGGTAGTGTTATTCCATATGGTAGAACCATGGTACAGTTATTCCATATGGTAGAACCATGGTACAGTTATTCCATATGGTAGAACCATGGTACAGTTATTCCATATGGTAGAACCATGGTACAGTTATTTCATATGGTAGAACAATGGTACAGTTATTCCATATAGTAGAACCATGGTAGTGTTATTCCATATGGTAGAACCATGGTACAGTTATTCCATATGGTAGAACCATGGTACAGTTATTCCATATGGTAGAACCATGGTACAGTTATTCCATATGGTAGAACCATGGTACAGTTATTCCATATGGTAGAACCATGGTACAGTTATTTCATATAATAGAACCATGGTAGTGTTATTCCATATGGTAGAACCATGGTACAGTTATTCCATATGGTAGAACCATGGTACAGTTATTCCATATGGTAGAACCATGGTACAGTTATTTCATATAGTAGAACCATGGTACAGTTATTCCATATAATAGAACCATGGTAGTGTTATTCCATATGGTAGAACCATGGTACAGTTATTCCATATAATAGAACCATGGTAGTGTTATTCCATATGGTAGAACCATGGTACAGTTATTCCATATGGTAGAACCATGGTACAGTTATTCCATATGGTTGAACCATGGTACAGTTATTCCATATGGTAGAACCATGGTACAGTTATTTCATATGGTAGAACCATGGTACAGTTATTCCATATGGTAGAACCATGGTACAGTTATTCCATATGGTAGAACCATGGTACAGTTATTCCATATGGTAGAACCATGGTAGTGTTACTCCATATGGTAGAACCATGGTACAGTTATTCCATATGGTAGAACCATGGTACAGTTATTCCATATAATAGAACCATGGTAGTGTTATTCCATATGGTAGAACCATGGTACAGTTATTCCATATTGTATAACCATGGTACAGTTATTCCATATGGTAGAACCATGGTACAGTTATTCCATATAATAGAACCATGGTAGTGTTATTCCATATGGTATAACCATGGTACAGTTATTCCATATGGTAGAACCATGGTACAGTTATTCCATATGGTAGAACCATGGTACAGTTATTCCATATGGTAGAACCATGGTACAGTTATTTCATATGGTAGAACAATGGTACAGTTATTCCATATAGTAGAACCATGGTAGTGTTATTCCATATGGTAGAACCATTGTACAGTTATTCCATATGGTAGAACCATGGTACAGTTATTCCATATGGTAGAACCATGGTACAGTTATTCCATTTGGTAGAACCATGGTACAGTTATTTCATATAATAGAACCATGGTAGTGTTATTCCTTATGGTAGAACCATGGTACAGTTATTCCATATGGTAGAACCATGGTACAGTTATTCCATATGGTAGAACCATGGTACAGTTATTCCATATGGTAGAACCATGGTACAGTTATTTCATATAGTAGAACCATGGTACAGTTATTTCATATAGTAGAACCATGGTACAGTTATTCCATATAATAGAACCATGGTAGTGTTATTCCATATGGTAGAACCATGGTACAGTTATTCCATATAATAGAACCATGGTAGTGTTATTCCATATGGTAGAACCATGGTACAGTTATTCCATATGGTAGAACCATGGTACAGTTAGTCCATATGGTAGAACCATGGTACAGTTATTCCATATGGTAGAACCATGGTACAGTTATTTCATATAGTAGAACCATGGTACAGTTATTCTATATAGTAGAACCATGGTACAGTTATTCCATATGGTAGAACCATGGTACAGTTATTCCATATGGTAGAACCATGGTACAGTTATTCCATATGGTAGAACCATGGTACAGTTATTTCATATAGTAGAACCATGGTACAGTTATTCCATATAGTAGAACTATGGTACAGTTATTCCATATGGTAGAACCATGATACAGTTATTCCATATGGTAGAACCATGGTAGAGTTATTCCATATGGTAGAACCATGGTAGAATTATTCCATATGGTAGAACCATGGTACAGTTATTCCATATGTTAGAACCATGGTACAGTTATTCAATATGTTAGAACCATGGTACAGTTATTCCATATGGTAGAACCATGGTACAGTTATTCCATATGTTAGAACCATGGTACAGTTATTCCATATGCTAGAACCAGAGAGATAAGAGATAATCTTTATTTACCATCCTCGAGAAATGAATGTCATTTATATATCGTCGTAACTACACGGCCACAAAGACATTGTTTAATATTATAGTTGCACGTTACTTTTAGTAATTTGTATTTGGTTCAGGCATGTTCGAAACTGGAGACGTGTACATTTCGGCTGCGGAATAAACTGCGCACATACACGCAAACGTTATATGTTTCTTTATATATAGTTAACAACATTCAACATGTTAAAATAACATCACAATCCGCACTAACAAGAGAATTGGTAATAATGGGTAGAGCATATTAAACGATCACTACAAAATAAACTACAAACCTAAAAAAAAAAAAAAAAATGAAAAATCACAGCTTTACAATACTGACAATGTACAATCAAACGTGCTTTGCCTGTCCCGTAATTTTTTTATATATATATTAAAAATATCTAATGTATTGTATGGTGTGTTATATAATATTGGAAAGCGGTTGAAAAGTGAGTTTTATTCAAACAACCAGGTTGATAAAAATATGTCTGGCAGAACGTGTAAATGAAGAATAAGCTGACAATCGTAGTTTGTATTCAGACACACTGACATTCAGTGGACGTGCAATAGTTTGTGTAACATTTAATATTGAACTCGACGTAAAGCTAAGTTGAGTTAGTCTCAGCCATATGTTAAAACCTTTCACCTGACATATTTAACTTCAGGAAACCCATTTTTACGAAATCATTCTTTTCTAATGACATGACAGACATAAAGGTCATCGTTAGCTTCTGAGTGAATGGCTACAAAGAAATTCAATTAATTTAGGTGATATTTCTGTCGATCTTTATGAGATTCACTTTCACAATTTCGGCGTCGAGGGCGTGGCTATCATGAATTCAAGAAAATATGCAAATTTAGGTAGCAACCATATACTGACTTGGAGTTATCTAGAATGGGACAGTACTATCAGAGGTCGCTGTTTATATAAATTGTATTATTCTAGGGGTCTGTAACCGGGCGTGCGTTTGTTTCTTCCAACCACGAATGCGACTAACTAATCACTAATCGTGTTTGGGAACATAATAGTCACGCTTTGCGCCGTGATTGTCATGATTCAAGATGGCGGCCTTACGGCTGACGGCAACCGGGCAATGAACGGTTGCAAATATGCAAAAGTTTTCAAAAAGTTCGTAATTATTATCCAGCGCCACGCAAACGTGAACATATTTTGACACTTTCTGTTAATTTCTTGCGACCTTTCATTAGTATTTTTGTCATTTTCTAAAATTGAAATGTGTGGGGAAAATCATTATGATGACACATGTCACCTAAAGCTTCGATTCCAAAATTGACGTCAAACTAATCATGTAAATCGATGCCTTGGTGACCTCATAAAGGGGAGTAATATTTATAATAATTTCTTAATTTCGCTCGTCATTACGGTCTTTAATTTCGAAAACATTTCAAATTTGGAAATAAGCAACGGATTCTTTAAGATATGGTAAATAATTGTCATGCTCGCCATACTAAAGATCGTGATAAATTAATTGTGTACACAATACAAATGTCCGAGTTTCTTGTCGAAGAATTGCCAATCTCTCATAAAATAGTCATCTTCCGTGGACCACTCTGGCTCGCTATGTTAATTATTTGGCCGATGTATAATGTTTTTAACATTTTATCGTCACATTTGACAAATATGAGCATCTTTAATTGTTTTTAAATGGCGAAATGTTACGAGTATAAACACTTTTTAATTACCGCGTTAAAAACCAGATGAAATGTGAACCATAGATGGCGCCACCCGTCTAATTTTCCACCGCACTGGCATTAAAATGGCCATACAACCTTAAAAAATATTCCCAATGGACAGAAAAAATGAATTCAAGTAAACCAACAAACAATCATGTCGTTGCTATGCGTTTTGTTTGATTCAAATGACGAATTACTTTTAGTACTTCGTGTTTTTTCTTGAGACGCAAGACCTTCCAATAAACTGGAAGGGATAAAACATTTAAAAAAAAAAAGAATTATTTTTTGTGATTGGCTGTTTGAAATTCCAACGAAAAATACAGGTGGTACCTGAACTAGTTTTTGCTTTATGAAACTCTATTGTCCGATGTCAAATTTACTCCGCTTCATAAATATAATTGTATTTATTATATATACGTCATAGTTTCCTTGACCGCTATTCGATATATCTCCTTGTCTATAACGTGAATTTGTTTTGGTAGTTTTTATTGGTGGCGGCTACTCTAACAACAAACGATGAGGGCGCTGTTTCTATTGCTTTCGGAATTGTTGAGCATATGCAGCCTTGGGCAGATGTACGAGGTAAATACAGCTACTTTCTATACCAAATATCCCTCTGCCCATGAACGTCAATGATGAAAGTATTGGAGAACATTGTCGTCATTGGGATCTTATCTCCATGGCAACATGGTTCCACTAAAAGACCAAAACATTATTAGACGTAAGTTTGTGATCTAAATGGTTTTATTTTTTCTTGATTCGTCGAAGGCGCTCAATATATTGCCTTATCTGCTTACTCGTGGCAATTTCACGGAATAATTTGAACGTGTTCTCGGGGATTTTCACTGGTCAATTTTTTGTGCTTGCACTGGGAGTGGAATGTAGTATTACTAGTAAATCAGCAGCACCGGGCAGTATCAACGGCACGATAACTGCCAGCCATAATACCAGACGTAACACTATTATTCAGTCATCGTGTCCTTTAATACCGGGCAACAAATCTTATTTGTAAATTTCAATGGCAGTTAAATCAAACGAGCGTAGTGTGCATCGAGGTCATGGCGTTCTAATGTTATTCAAAGTGGTCAACCTCTCGTTCGAATTGTGAAATGTAGAAATATTTATATAGATGAAGAATAGTGATTTTGTATATGTTATCTAAGTACCAGTATTAGTCACGGTACATTAACACTAGTTTTATATCTGGAGTGTCTGGAGTGACTGACTTGTAAATTATTGTACATGAGTAGTTTGTTGAAATATATTATCCAACAGTGCGAAATGCACGAATACCAAATAGTTGTAGATCATGTGTTGTTATTGTTTTTCTACTTCAGCAGCCTTTCATAATTTGAATGAAGTGCAAGAAGTGGACCGCGTACGTGCTGCTTTGATACGTCATGCACACTCAGGGGCAATCGAGTAACATTTGGAGTAATATTTGAACCTTTGACCTCTAAGTAACGCAATGTCACAACACCATTGACATTACACAATTGTATTTACCGCCAAGCTTACAAGGATTCTTGGTGTACATGTCTTGAATGTACACCAATAACTGCCAATGAGTGTCTTGCGGCACCTTTTTAAAAAATAAAATACACGCGGCTTCAAGATTTGATTTTTAATATTATTTTGTACCATACAGTTCCCGATATTGAATGTCACTTGTTGATTCTCCTGACTTTTTACAGTGCTACTAGACGGGACATACAATGCATTTTGCCACAAAAATTCCTTTCCATGTTGGGACAACGCAATAAGGCATTGTGGCCATATTTCTATCATAATGGCATTACGAAAAGACATTACTCTTTCCCATTGTCAGCAAGTCCCATTTGAACACAAGCATCCGTTAGCAAACGAATCTCGGCAGTGGATTCAGCCTACTCATCTGGTTATCATGGCACACAATAGTCTAGGGTAGGGGTCGACCTCTTTTTGGTGTTCACCGCCGATTCGAATCGCGTGTCATGGACAATTTATTTTACACGCGTTGTACGTGTCTTAAGGAACCAATATTGAACATGACTCAAATAAAGACATGTTAATAAAATTAATAATAATAATAACAATGTCGTCTGCCATCAGACACTCACATCCGGGTATTTTAAGACAATGATCTGCGGAAATATAAGCTTTTATGGTATATCAGACATTCAAGACAAATACAACAAAATATTCACAGTATATGTAAAACAAATTGATAAACAATATTTGAAATAAAATTTTAATTCTGACTGAAAATCTTCTCAGTGTATAACAAAATATATCACAAAAAAACATAAAAATATCACAGATGAAAAACAATATAAATTCACTATGCCATTTTACGGACGGTCAGACAGTGTTCTACACTTGGCCGATACAACAACTCTATTCACTAAACCAACAGATCAAACAAATCAAATTATCAGTCTCTTCCCGGGTACGTTTTCATGATTGTCGCCAATGGTGGCGCTGTTTACGTCAGTTTGAAGTAACTATCTTTTGCGTTCGTCAAGGATAAGAATATTTGTACGTTCGTTCTTATTTCTCGAACAAAAATTTTGGTTGAACAATTTCTTTAATTCCATGGGGCAAATGCATAACTAGTTATATGACAGCTTGTTCCATTAGTGAAGGTGCGACTAAGGTTCCAACGGTCTATGTCCAGGGTACGCCTTGCTCCAACTTTTGGTGAGAATCACGGTATGATAGAGACCCGATCCCTCAAAACCTCACCCCTTGAAACAAATTTACAAGAAAAACACACCCCTTTTATGGTAAAATGAATCTATCTTTGCGACATATCACAGCAAAAATACTATCCCCAAGTTTTAATCCCAAGAACGTCAAAATAGTTTATAGACCCTTCGATTGCCTCGCATACTCGTTTGTAAGTTTCCTCTAGTGACATACACTCCCGGGGGATGCCAACGGGTTTCCTGGAACTTGGAAAGCACCTATTTTTTTCATAAGAAATTCGACCAAATTTCAGGCTTAATGTGGCCATTAATGTCACCATTAATGTGCAAACGTAAACACAATTTACAATTATATGCCTTTCCGTCCCAATGTGACCAACAAACCCAGAATGAAACAGTCTCGTTTTCAATATATCGCGCCCTCTAGCGACAAAACACCTCACACATGTTGTTTGTTTGTTTTCTTTGCACGGACGAGCTATTTTTTTGTACCACTCTCGCATAAAATATAGCACTTTCCATGTATAAATCTATAAAAGCCTGTCAGCCCAGCCCGATTCATTAGTCCAATCAATCCCACATAAACCAACAAGTACCCCGTCACGGTTGATTGCTGTAATCAAACTGAGGTGGCCCGAAAGTCACTAGGGTTTGGCGTGTAGTTGTCCGCTGTTGAAACATACTGACAAATTTGCAATATTTGAATAGACGCAGAGTTACACAATAAAACGACGTGAATGATATCGCCTTCGTCTCTTGTGAGAGCAATCACGCCAGTCTTCGTCGCTAGAAGACGTCGATATAGTTGCCATGACCAACCCACCTTTTATTGTACCATGCCCTGTTTTAATGAGTTTTCGTCTAAATTCATATCCGAATTGCATTAATTGTTATAGCCACAGGTTGCAATGTTTTCTCAGTCAGATCGTGCTCGTATCCGGTGATAATAACTAGTAGTAACTTTAGTAGTTTCTAGTTTCATTTAGTACCGCGACTGTACCGTGAATGTAGATGGACAATGCCCGCAGCTGCAAATAATAGTTAACCATGTTTCTTTTATCGGAGCATCCGTTCATCTACACCATTAAGTGACATGTATTTACGGTGAATAAATTCGTTTGAGCCATCACATTGACTTGAATATAATGATTTTAACACCACCTCCACCTCGTCCGCACCCAAGCAGATCATAGGGTCGCCACCATCCTTGTGTGCTGATAATAATCTAAACTTACGTTGTACTCGTTTCGGGCTCGGCCTATTTATACAGCTCGGCGCTAAATGTTAAACCATTGAATCGGTCTCTGTATCCCGCTATGTGTTACTAATCTCAGCAGTTTGGTAATTTGACAACACGTTGCCAATGTATGCAGTATTGAAGTGATTTCCCAAATAGATTATTGACAGATGCGATGCATGCGGTAAAAAAACGTGCAGCCTTTCTTATCTGTCCACTGATCATAAACAGTCCAAGTTTAACTTCTCATAATTTTAACGAATTCCCCATAATCGATTTCTCCGTCTCCGTTTTCATCAACAAGTTCGACCATTTCCTGTATATCATCTTCCGTTAGGTCTTCTCCCAGTCGCTTCACCACCTCCCTGAGTTCTTCTGCGCTGATTGTGCCACTGCCATCAATGTCCATAGCGCGGAAAGCCTCGTAGATTTCTTGTTCAGAAATACGCTCTAAATCAAATAGAATAATACAAATCATATTAACATAAGGAAAATATAACCTATTGATATTCAAATTATAAAGCATATCATGTCGAGAATATATCAATATGTTTCTGTTGTGACCCGTATATTAACTTATAATATTTGTATACGCATGTCCATGCACGCACGAGTGTGTGTTACCGTGCCTCAAACAAAACAAGGAAAACTCCGCAGTTAGCAGTCGCAGGAGAGGGCATGGGAAACGACAATTATTCGCGTATGTATGTTGCATTGATATTTATATTAGACTATTGACCACATGGGATATAATTGGACAGTTACATTACTTGTCCAAATGATTGTCTAAATTGGATTTAAGGCCCGATAGAAAATGCAACTTTGGTTTATTTTCTCCCATAGACAGCCTGGCCAAAATATTTGCATATCTGATATTCTTCGTCATAGTTGTGCAGAAGAAATTTGATGAGCGTTCGTAAGTTGAATATTTTTTACCCTTAATTATTGAAATGTACTTATGTTGAAATGGTCTTATGTTGTAGTTTCATTTTTCACAAGTATGCAAGTTATTTGTTTGGTTTGGTTAATTTTCCCCCATGGTCAAATATCTTTTTTCATCAATGCGTAGGAAATTTATGCAATTGAGTTGTTCATGGAGACGTTACGTAATTTGTGCAAATTTTAGTGCATGGGTTAATGCAAAACGATCATAGCTAAAGCGGTCTTAAATTTAGAAAACTTTTAGTTTAATTCGATATTTGTTTGTGTTTATTTAATAATCCTAAACATATTGTTCTTCAGATCCCTGCTCACTGTCTCGTATACTTCCTACGTCATTAACCGAGGCGTGAATACGACTACATTACCACCATTAAAAATTCAGACAAAATTGTTGTCAGACGTCACAGAATCATTGTACAAACTGCACGCCATTATAACATCAACAACAAACTGAGTGACAGCAAATGTAACAACAGTTTGTTTTGCCCGTCCCATTCCTGTGAGAGTGCAATAAACATCGAGTCGACAATGGGTCGTCAGAAAATAACCAAAGTTCAAAACGAAATAAATGGTCATTGTATTTCGAAATACATATTGTTGTGATTGGTGTGAGATAGACGTGCGTTACCCGTGGTATGCGAACAACATGTGATTTCACCTCTATTTGTATCAACAATATATATCCTTCAACAAGGAGTATTGTAGTCGCACAATTAAGCAGTTACACGTGGGACTACCTGGCATGGTTGCGTTGTTACCGATTACCATGGACATCTATGCAACTGAAGTCAATGCAATCACGATTCCTCTATCAGAAACTATTCGCTCATGTAACACCGACAAAGCATGTATGTAATCGCTTTAACCTTCGCCGACTTGCATATCAAATGAAAAATGACGGCACTCTCGCAAAATATAACGTTTTAATGATATTTGAAGGTACACGAGAACGTTAAACGATTAAGTAAACAGGAAAGACGGTGTACACATAAATATTTACAGTTTCAAAAATTGTTCCCTAATAAGGTCATGTGTGGACACGTGCTCTTTACGAATCACATCACATCACTAACAAAGCATTACATCCTGGAATGTTATGAATACGTCTAGGTTATAAAATGACACGTCCTTTCAAGATCAGCTGACAAAGCCCTGTTCTAACCATGGAAGGTACTAACGTACCTGAAAGTACCTTCCATGTTCTAACTAACTTCTCTCAATTTATACAGAAAATATAAATCGTGAATCCGGCGATCTGATTAGTGGAGGGCGCATAGCCATGTTAAAAGTATGATTCAGTCCCTCAATACCTGGAATACGGTGTTCAGTTACACTAACTTGAAATGTGGTTGAATTTGACACTTGCGTAGATATATTTTACCTGAGATTATATTAATTTTAGCCTTGGTTTATCAAGGACCGGTTGAAAACCTTAACGAAATAGTTTTAGTTGATTTTTGAAGTGTCTACTCGTCCACGTCCGCATTTTCGATCTGTGGGTGACTCACTAATCTCCGCCTGTTGGTGTCACACGACCAACGTTTCAAAACGTAGGTTTGAAAATATATATGTATATGCACAGTCCTTTATATGTCACTGCTTCTCTCAATCTCAATGTCACAATTAAATATTTGTACTCGTGTATTTGTTCCTACTGTCACTACATATGATAATCGCTGCAACAGCACTTGTCATAGTCAAGTGTCGAGTCTTTGTTCCCACGTACATTGCATTATTCCGGTTACGGTGCAAGGTGGACACGGTTGGGATTTCATAGATGGGTGTACCCCCAATTGAAGTTGAATAGTACATAACAATTTTACAACAGTCAAAAGTGTTAACTATTTTTGTTAAAAGAATCGAACTCCAATTGAGGAGAGAATAACACCATTTCAGCATGCGAACCGAGACAGCTGTGGCACGTAAACTGGAAACAATTGTCAACTTTATCTTGTTTACTCTTTATTAACTCTCCATATTGAAACTTGCTTCTATGACTGGGTAAATATAGCGAAATAATACATCTTTCCGCCCT
Source organism: Saccoglossus kowalevskii (assembly GCF_978046115.1). NCBI lineage: Eukaryota > Metazoa > Hemichordata > Enteropneusta > Harrimaniidae > Saccoglossus > Saccoglossus kowalevskii. The sequence goes on from NC_140658.1 coordinate 30,104,606, forward strand.
CTGGCGATGGGTGTTTCTGTGACGTAATGGGTTACAGAAAAACTTTTCATATCGTCGACATTGATTGTTTTAATATGTAGCCGTATTTCAATAAAAAAAAAAGTTTGTGAGATTCACGATTTTCTCAATGACGAACTGCACGACCAAAGCCTATTTTGATGACATTGCGTAATCCATCTGCGACATTAGTGCTAACTGACAATAGTGGCCCGTGGCACCCATCAAAAAGTGCATGCACCCATTTAAAGTGTATGCTCGTCGCCCTTAGATTGACCTAGGAACGTCTTAGCCGGTGACGAGTATCAATATGTTAACCAATAACAGCTCTTTTTTTTTTTATTAAAGTACAATACATTGGTTTTAACTTTTTGGTATTATTGATATATCTAATTCTTTAAAAAAAAACTCACGAAGTGATTGTAATATTTATAAATAAAAACCAAATATACAATAAAAAGCTATTTAAAGCACTTTTTTATCGCCAATACTGACTTGAACTTTGAATAAAAGGTAAGCCTGTTTCACGTAAAATTTTATTGGCCATTCATAAAACTCAAGAAAGAAGTTGAAGTTGTCTGAGCTTATTAGCAATGTAGATTATCGGCACATTTGTTGCCGCTAAATTTAGTCTGTTTACAACCGATGGCCGTTATGAAATGTACTAGACTAAGTATTGCATGTTAGAGATCTACTATTGTCGTGCTTTATTTCACGATTCGAAGCTGCTTATTTATTACCGAATAAAAGAAAACTGGATTTCGTTGCATGGATATTATATGTAATGAGAAAAAATCTACTTTCGATTGTGGAATATTTTTTTCAAATATTATTTGCGCCAGACATTGTCAGTATTGCAAATTAATTAATGTCCCATCCCGATCTCTACCAGACCATGTAAAACTCATCCACCTGCTGACGGACCTTAACAAGGGCTCAACGAAAGTCGCATCTTTCAGTGATATGAATCCTATAGGCTTTGGGCTGCCTCGTATTATAGAAAATCAACCACTCTCTCATTATTGGTGTTCAACCCCTAGGTAGGATCTGAACGTTTAGCGATCATGGATATTGATTGTTGAGCTTATCTCGCGTGTCAAGTTGGTGAAAACATTGAGTCTATGAAAGAATTTACGACTTTTAAAACACAATAAGACAAATCAGAATGCAATATATGGTGAGACTTCATTAATCTAAAAAAAATATACTTACCATCAGGTGGTTCAGAACTACCTCCACAGCCCATTATTGAGTTAAAATAAAAACAGACGGTGCAAAAGTTACCACAAGTACCCGATCATTCCGGGTGTTCCAGTCGAAGAATAAGCTGCTTGTACCGAGTTGACACTCACCGTGCACTCACACACGTCTTTTAAGTTCTGACACTATCGTTTGTTCTATTTTAACAATATTTACCAACTAGGGCGTCTTGCCGACACTCTTCAACCATTGTATAGATAACAAAGAACACTGCCCTCTATTTAAATCAAAATAAGCGTTGTCTTGACAGCGCCGGTTCATTTAGTCGTGTAAATAGACCATTTAATACCTTTCAATAAAAAGATCTCACACAAAAAAAATCGGCGTTAGTTGCACGTGTGGTGTGACGTCACGGGGTCGGCTGCTTCAAGTTAGTGGAGGTAGTAAACAACACACAATCGAACAATGTTAATACCTACGCTAAGAAGATTGTCTTTTTTAGCTCCATGGTGTTAGCTAGCGTTAGTCTGATACTAATAGTTTGTTCACAGGATAACTAAAAACGTTATTGATGGATTCTCATTAAATTTGTAGAAGTTATTAAATTCTGTTATCGATACGGGTACGGCCATTATGGATACAGCATTTTCAGGAACGATCTTTCATTTATGACTAAAAAAGTTATGATGATGGATTCTCATGAAATTAGAGGGAGTAATCGATTAGATTGATTGGATTTCGGTACAAATGTGGATACAGTCGCTATGGTAACAGCAATTTTGGAAATGATTTTTGTATTTATAACTCAAAAAAAAAAAAACGATTAGATTTTGGTAGAGATTAAGATATGTCAGATTTTTTTTTTCAATTTCCAGAATGCACAATCCATTAAATGTTGGTAGAAATGTGGGCCTGGTTGCCGTATATAGGTGTAAGTGTAGGAATAACCCGACGGGACATATGGGTGTAGTGAGAGCGTAGCCCGGGACAATTTCCTGGTGACCCGTCACATGTTAGCTAGCTGTTTTAATTTAAGATTTGAAGTAATAACCAAGGTTTGCACCATTTCCCATCAAAAAATCATTCTTTTATTTCCGCCATCTGTTGACGCTGAACACTCAGAAGCCACCATGACCTCACCTCCTTTACGATCCAACTTCTTAAAAAAATACCACCACCCGCTCACCTTCACAGTGAAACTTACAGGTCAAATGCTCTAAAGTTTGCAGCGGGAAATTATGGCCAGTGATACCATGGCTTATCTCTCATTAATGTAAGAAGTCATCAGCTGACAGAGGCGGCGGCACAAAATGTTGCTGGGGCGAGATCTGCTCACCACCCCTTGTGCCCCATAGCCGCAAGTCGTCGCGCATTTTTTCGGTGCCCCCTGCCCCGGTGCCACCGACACTCAGGCTGCTACGCTGTCGCCAATTGGCCACTCGCGCTGGCTGTCAACACCTGGCCTGTGTATAAGTCACAGTATGTTGAGCTGCTTGGCGGAAGTCTGCGCTCTCCTAGCGCTGTTCTGATTTAATACGTATCGGTTCGATAAACCCCTACAGAGACCTGAGAGAAGCAATTTGATGAACCTGCAGAGAAACTAAAAACCTAATCTATTGAAAGATCCAATAGAGATTTATCACAGCTTGTTGACGTAGCAATGATGATTGAATTATTGATTTATCATACATTAAAACCTTTGTTCTTGCAGCACACAACTAAGTCCAATGAAACAATTCAATTCTTTAATATGCACGTGCACTGGTAGTTTTTGGTACGTACAATAACAGTCTCTGCACATGCGTGTTAGGTTTCAGATTTGTTTCATCAAGCAAATGCTGCACAGTATGCTGCAAAGACAATCCAAATCTATTTTCGTCCTCAACATGCCCTATCGAAGAACAAAAATAAAAAAATATAATGATGTAAAGTCAAATCCCACCGGTCCTGGCAATAGTCTTAATTTTATTTATAAATGTCCGTAGTTTGAAAATAGTAAGCTACTGAAAATTAATTAGTGAGATGTTAAGACCTTGTAAATAACCATCAGTTTTCATGTATAATCAACTAAAAAATGCACCATTCCATCAAGATTGAAACCAGTCTGACAGAAAGAAAGAGCAACAGAATTATTAATGTATTTATTTGTATCTGAGGTCTGCAAATCGTGAGTATTGTGATGTTTTGTGTAATTAAACCAACATGATTGTGATCATATGTGAGATGTGTAAGTTTGTTACTGAAATGATTCTGGGGAAAAACTTTGTTTTGCCACAAAACATTTTCAGATTCCGAGAGAAATTGTATTTGGCACACCTATTATCTATGCGTCCTAATGTATTTTTATTGATCATACAAGGGTGTACCATCTAATGTACCTTTCTCTCCTCTTTGTTATTACTGTATTTGTATTTTGGTAAAAGAAGAAAACGTTACCTACATCAGTACAAACCCTGGCCTGTGAGGGCGCTTAATAGGGGGCCTCGTTTTCACTCGAGTGAAACCGGGAGTGAAACTCGGAGCTACATAAGAATCTGATTTGTGTTGTATTATACTGAGTAATTTCCACGGTGTCTCATATCGTAAAATATTCATCAGAACTGTCATACAGTCATTTAAACCAAACACTAGAACTGAAATTTGAAACTGCCGTGACTCCTAGTCACGAGTGACGAGTGATCATTTGTTTATGTTGACATCGAAACAAAATGGCGAATTTTAAAGTGGCGTTGACAGTCTGGTTTACCGTTCAACTTCCGTATTGCTACACTTGGTATTTGCCAACAAGTCCGTCGGTTGAGTACTGTAATACTACAAGACAAGATAGCAGTTGTGAGGTTAGTACGTTCACGGAGCTCCATAGTTTGTCGCTCGTCACGTGTGTTTTGTTTTTGGACGAATATGTGAAAATATCATGCCAAAACTTGCCCCGATCTTTCACCCATCCATAAATTGATTGATCTCTGGACGAAAGTTTAATAACACCGTGATGATGGTTTCGTGGCATTTTAGGTCCAGATTGGCCCACTAGCTACATTGGGCTACATCGGTGTACAGACTGAAATCAAAATCAAACGTAAAAAAATATTACATTAAATATTTTCTTTTTTTTTGGTTATGGACATCAATGAAGTTGAAATATTAAAAATGGCAAATTAGTTACACAGATTTCCAAATACTATTTTTTTATGATAATATTATATAAATTAATCCACATTGACTGAATTTCTCTCACACAGAATTGCCATTCACTTCACACGTGTACCACTATGCACGAAAGAAATATTAAAAATGTCTGCAACTGGTGCTCTTCGTGCAACACTGAATAGTATGGTTTATTCTCAGGTCAAAATTATAATGTATATATTAACTGGTCAAGGGACTAAAAAAGTGATTAAATTTACATATATAATAACTTGACAAAAGCGAGTACAGATTATTTCTTAAATCTCTATTGCCTGATAACTATACCTGATAACACTGGGTATAAAAATTCAATAAACTTGCGAAAATAAATTCAAGTGAAAATAAAATACTTCACAGAAGTTAATTAAGTTTGGAAGCCACTGTACTTTAAAGTCCAAAGATTCATATTACAGCAATTCCAGGCACTGATTTAGTGCTAGACATAGATAACATTCTACAATAGGTTACACACTTTGTTTTCACATTTACATAAGTTGTAACTAGAAATATATACAATGGTTGCAAATCAGAGAAATGATTGACAGATATTGTCTGCAAATGTTTTCTATTTTTGCTACAAAGTTAGGTGTCCCGCCTTTACTAAACTCAGTCCAGCTTTATGCAGACAGTTCACTACAGAGGCCGGTTACATGTGAAGCTACAACCTTTTTATTTTCTATTCTGATCAAGTATAAGTTAATTACACGTTTATACTACCATGTGTTTTAATGTGTTGTATTTTCTTTTTATTCAACCATGAAGCTAAATGATTCAACAGAGGTGGATTATCTCTGAAATTGTAATGCACCGTTTTTATTTCTGAACTACATTCATGAAAAAAGGCACCATATAATCTTGTTGAATAAAACGTCATATGGGTTATTTCAATTACAAACTAATGTGTATTTGTTTTATTCATAACATCATCTATACCCTGCTTATACAATCACAGAAAATGTACCAGACTTTAATTTTACAAATTTGGCAGGTTGTCGAATGATACTCACTTGGTCGTAGATTAGCTTCAAGTGTGTTATATATCGAAGTGGGACGATGCTGTTGATAAGTCGCCGTAGCTCGTCCTGGGAGAGGAAATGGTGCACAATTGTAGCTCGGGAACATACCATACTGATATTGGTTCGGGTAAATGGGTGGAGGTAACCACTGAGTGTAAGGAGTTGGCATTACATTGAATTGTCCTACCATAAATGTCAGTGGGATAACCAGGATGAATTTCTGGTGAATTGGGGTGTTAGCAGCATATGACAGACCATTCTTTATGACCTTTTTCATCAACCAACTTGTCGGCATGCTGATTTCTAAAATAAAAAATTCAGAGAGACAACTAGTTTATAAATGTTTGTTATACTTTTAACTTTTTTAGACTGAGTTACCCGTGTTTGTGAACAGGCTGGATTCCAACAAGCGATATATTCCATACAAATATGATGGGTAAGTGGATTGTACTTTCTAGTGTTGCGTTTATAGAAATATTTCAGAGATCTCTGCAAATAACAACCTCATAAAACATTGATTGTTTGTTTGTTTGAATCGTTCTTCTATATTCCTGTTGGTCATAGCTTTTAATGGTTGATAACAAACAGGAATGTTACAATGTTGCAAAGAAGAGTGATATGTCGATAGCAGCCTTATATGTACATATAGTTGTGTTCTCTTATACATGTCTTTCCTGGTTGTATAATTTCACTGAAGCTATTTAGTGAATTTTTTTTTAGCTTCGCTGTCGACTTTGTTGAGCAGAGCTTATCATACGAGTGATTGTTCTTTGGCGTCCGGTGACTGTTGTTGTCCATGCAACTTTTTGTTTTTTCGACTTCTTCTTGGGTAATCTGTGTGTTCGTGCGTCCGTCCGGAGTCATATTTCAGAATCCTTTGGACCGATTCTGTTCATTCTTTGCATGTGCCTAGTACTTTATTTGGGACATATGCACATGCAGTGGTGTAGCGATTTGATTCAAAATGGCCGACTGGCAGCCATATTGTTTTTTGAAAACTTTGTATTTTAGACATGATTTGTCAGTTTTCATTCAAACTTAGTACATAGATTATACATGTTAGAATACATGTTCATGACAATTTCTTCCGCAATTGGATCAAAGATGGTCGACTGGCAGGCATCTTGTTGTTTTTTTAAATGTGGTATATTGGACATGCTTTGTCAGTTTTCGTTCAAATTTGGCACATACCTTATACATGTTAGGATACATGTCCATGACAATTTGTTTCAAAATTGGATCAAGGATGGCCGATTGACAGCCATCTGACTTTTTGGCCTTACTACTATATTTCCAAGATTTATGTACCACTTTTATTCGTATTTGGCACATACGTCATACATGTCAGTTTGTTTCATAATCAGATCAAAGATGGCCAAATACCGACAGTTTTTATTTTTGTCCATATTATTATATCTCTGTTACCCATGTATCATTTACATTGATATTTAGCATGTCATAAATTGATACATGTTCATGTCAATTCAATTTGCAATTTGATCAAATATAGCCGACTGGCAGCCATCTTGTTTGTTTAAAATGTGATAACTTGGACATGCTTTCACTTGTGATCTATATTTTTCTTTGCTATGTCTTAAACCGGAGGGGTCGTCACGCAACACATGTTCGAACTTGATGTAAATAAACAATCTGTTGTTTATACCACTTGGGACTTATGTTTCAAGGACAAGCTTGTGACAACCCCTCCGCTTTAGGAAAACTTTAAAAAAATTAATGGGGACTGTGTCATTTTCAATGACTTGTTTTTGGTGAAAAGTGATATTTTCAACTTCCTGTTGAAAACAGCAAGTCCAATTGCTTTGATATTATACATGTAGGTATCTCAGGTAGACCTCTCTCAGGTATTTTCTAATGATAATTGAAATGTGCATTGCTAACAGCAGAGCCAACAGGCTGCTTGTTATTTGTTTTTTGTATATTTTTCTTTTTCTTTTATTGCTAGATTTGGTTTTGTGAAATTGCCGTCGAAGTCTAACATTAAAGAAAACATAGGTGAACTGTTGCAAGGAGATCGACTACACAAATCACCATATAATGTAAGTTTCTGAAAATACATCACATCTTATCATTACCCTCTCCTGTTCAGAAAATTGAGTAATATTTTGTATTAGTATTTTAAGTGAGAGGAGAGATAATTAATAATTTTTAATATTTCCCAGAACTATTTTCATCACTTCCCATTGTTAATAGTGCCTTTTTTATTAATAATTTTTAATAATAACTGTAAAACCATTTATTTTCACTGGCATTTCACTATTTTGATATTTGTGAGCAATATTCATTGGGTTTGGGGTTTGGAAACAATGAGTTCTATTGTTATTTCACATACTCTAATGTTCATATAGATTTAATTTAGCAAATTTTATATGTCAGGGTAAGTAGCGAAATTAAAACCCAGTGAATGTTTATCCATTTTGCATATTGACTTAAGAAAAGTTGGGGATCACTAGCCTAAGGCCACACTGATTTAATTTTATGGATGACATCCTCTGGAGACCCCAAAACTAATGCGAGAGGGCGAAAAAAAAAAAATCTTGCCAAAAAAAAAAAATGCTGCTAAAACCACAGGACTACGGAGCTGGTATTACGAATTGAACCACAGAACACAGTGTATCAAAAAAACAAAAAAAACAAGTCTTTATTTGTAGGAGACACATGTTGATGTACACATTTCGTACTGTATTACTGTAACAGGTATAACCATTTCAGACAAGCTCTAGTACATGTAGTCATGATGAAGTATCTTCAGTCAGAAACACTGCATTCAAGGTACAGCATGAACACCATTTTCAGTACAAGTCACAGCGGAATGTACATATCACTACTTTATGACAATAACTATTAACAAAACATCGCAATGATACAGAAATGTCCTTGCTTGCTCCTCTCTACACCCCTGGGGTTAGCTTTAACTGTGTTGTCAGGTAAAATGAAGCCTACATGTTAACCCTGCAAGTATATCTAGTGTCTCATGTCTAGGGATCTCAACCTCAAGCATCAAAAAAAAAAAAAAAGATCTCTTGCACTCATCTACACCACACACATCGATCTCTTCAACAATAGGTCTTTTCTTCCTTCTCAGCTATCACATCCCTTGGCCACGATACACCTCCACTCCTATCCAATTTCTCTCATCGTTGCATCGCGGGACAGCCACCTCTGGACAATATGTCCTTATAGCTGTGTAAACGTTACATCTCCCTGGCCAACGTCAATTGCGTACCAGTCTACAACAATCTCTCCGTTTTCCCTCTGAACTTTTATGCTCACGTATTTTGGTGGCTTGGTCGCCATGTTGGAATTCCCGGCAACACTATATGCATGTACAGAAGATCATTTACGACATAACTGACACGTTTTGAGGTAGTCCAAAACGAGTTTTACGAAAAGCCGGCGTTTTGCAACAATATGAGTTGGCAAGTTCCAGACTGAAAACCGATCTGTGGAGACTCGTCGTAGGAGATTTTTTTTTTTTTTTTTTTTTTTTTGAGAACAGGCGAAAACTAATGCGCGCGTGGATGTCATCCATAAAATTAAGTCGGTGTGGCCTAACTTTAAAAAAAAATGATGGTTAGTGGATAGTTGCCATTTTGGCACTATTATAATAATGCTACCATATGTTCTTATGTCAGATGTATTATGCCATGTCTCAAATTGTAGGCTGGTGACATAGGATAAAAAAATCAAATATATTGGGTATGATGAGGTAAATTTGGTTCTCAAAAAATGCAATCAAGGGAATTGTTCTAGAAATGGTGATTTTTCAAAAAAAGACAAGTTTCTCAAAAAGCTTAACTGTAACACACAAAATAATGCTATTTCATTGTGCCATGTACAATAGCTTTGTGATTTTACATAATAAATCACTGAATCCTGTCGTGCGATTTAAATTTTATGAGTAGACTTCTACCTTAATGTATCTACTGTGTTCTAATATCTCCCAGAGAAAAAACGGTCACTGGTAGCATAGTGGTTGACTCATGATCGGTAGACCCAAGTTCAAATCCTACCTTAGGCTGAACATTAAAAGGGTCGACCCCTACCCTGGGTGTGTGTGTCACAGACTCAATAGGAAGGCCAATTCCACTGGCTGAGATTCATTCACTAACGAATGCGACTTTGGGGGAACCTTGGTTAAGGTCAGCAGGTGCTTGCGTTTGACCGAGCCTGGTTGACGCTAGGATAGCGCATTAAATTGCCATTTGATATAGAGATGGCCACACAGCCCTGTCATGTAGTCCCAAACAGGAAATGACTTCTGTGGCAGAATGCACTATGTGATAGCACTTGCAAATTGCACGTACAAAAAAAAAAGTCAGGAGAGACAACAGTGACATTCGTCCGAGACTGTCGCCTGGCACAAAAAAAAAATATCTGCTAGAGATCTCTCTTGGTATTACTTCCTGTTGTCAATTTTTAGCTTCGCCGTCGACTTTGTCGAGCGGAGCTTATCATATGAGTGATTGTCTGTCGGCGTCTGTCGTCGGCGTCCGTGTCAATGTTTTACTTTTTCGACTTCTTCTTGAAAACTACAAGCCTGAATGCTTTGATACTTGGTGTATATGTACCTTGGGCAGACCTCTCTCAGATTGTTCATTTCATGTTGATATCTTCAATTCTCTAATTTTGGTGAATATTTTTGTCATTTTTGGTAGAAAGTGATATTTTCGACTTCTTGTTAATAACCGCAAGTCCAATTGCTTTGATACAACATATATAGGTACTACATGTGGACCTCTCTCAGATTTGTTCATTTCGTGATGATATCTTCAATTCTCTAATTTTGGTGAATATTTTTGTAATTTTTGGTAAAAAGTGATATTTTCGACTTCTTGTTAAAAACTGCAAGTCCGATTGCTTTGATACTATACATATTGTTCATTTTCTAATGATGTCTTCAGTTCTTTAATTGAAATGTGCATTGCTAACAGCGGAGCTATCTCAGCCGATAGGCTGCTTGTTTTTTTCCTCAGAATCCTATACAATTTGCAACTTTATAAATTTGATATGTCTTCTTCAACATGAAAAAAGAAGAAAGTTGCTGATTGTGGCAACTGACTATTTTGGGTCAAAAATTAGTAAATTTTTTAAAACTCATACAACTGAGTTTAGTTACCCTGTGTTTTTTTCAGATTTTTAGCCAGTCGCAGAAAATTCTATTGTAAAAACTGCTTTAGTCTAATTTGTTTTTGTATTTAAAGTGATTTAAACTTACATTATTATTTCAGATGACATTTCTGACTGCTGGCTCTTGTATGATGGGTGATACATGGCAGACTACATACACACGGAATACCAATATGTGGGCACATTTGAAAGAAGCTATAATGCTAAATTATCAACATCACTGGTAGGTTAATCCTAGTTTTGTGCTCAATTATCAACACTAGTAGGTTAATCCTAGTTTTCTGCTCATTTATCTGAACCACTGGTAGGTTAATTCTGGTCTCGTGCTCAATTATGAACACCACTAGTAGGTTAATCCTGGTTTTGTGCTCATTTATCAGAACCACTGGTAGGTTTATTCTGGTCTCGTGCTCAATTATGAACACCACTAGTAGGTTAATTCTGGTTTTGTGCTCAATTATCAACACCACTGATAGATTAATCCTAATATGGCTTTCATCTCTATTACGTTTATCATATATTTGCATATCATATTTTAATCATGTTTTTACCGCACTGAGGGTTGAATAGGTACAGTTTCTATTTGATCATTTCTTTAAATATGTTGTGGATACAATGTTCTCCCAGGATTTTCGTCTAGGATAGTGGATAACTTACATAATAATTAGCATTTAATTTACATAATTTATTCATGATATTTTTACATTTTTTAATATTTCGTAAACTGCTCACTGTATTACTTTAAGTTTTATGCTCAGTGGTTCCAAATTTGAATTTCTCTCCCATAGTGCATTGCATATATGCTAATTAACATGCTCATTGGTTCCAAATTTGAATTTCTCTCCCATAGTGCATTGCATATATGCTCATTGACATGCTCAGTGGTTCCAAATTTGAATTTCTCTCCCATAGTGCTTTGCATATATGCTAATTAACATGCTCATTGGTTCCAAATTTGAATTTCTCTCCCATAGTGCATTGCATATATGCTCATTAACATGCTCATTGGTTCCAAATTTGAATTTCTCTCCCATAGTGCATTAAATATATGCTCATTAACACTCTCAGTGGTTCCAAATTTGAATTTCTCTTCCATAGTGCATTGCATATATGCTCATTAACATGCTCAGTGGTTCCAAATTTGAATTTCTCTCCCATAGTGCATTGCATATATGCTCATTAACATGCTCAGTGGTTCCAAATTTGAATTTCTCTCCCATAGTGCATTGCATATATGCTAATTAACATGCTCATTGGTTCCAAATTTGAATTTCTCTCCCATAGTGCATTGCATATATGCTCATTAACATGCTCAGTGGTTCCAAATTTGAATTTCTCTCCCATAGTGCATTGCATATACATGTATGTTAATTAACATGCTCAGTGGTTCCAAATTTGAATTTCTCTCCCATAGTGCATTGCATATATGCTAATTAACATGCTCAGTGGTTCCAAATTTGAATTTCTCTTCCATAGTGCATTGCATATATGCTCATTGACATGCTCAGTGGTTCCAAATTTCAATTTCTCTTCCATAGTGCATTGCATATATGCTCATTGACATGCTCATTGGTTTCAAATTTGAATTTCTCTCCCATAGTGCATTGCATATATGCTCATTGACATGCTCAGTGGTTCCAAATTTGAATTTCTCTCCCATAGTGCATTGCATATATGCTAATTAACATGCTCATTGGTTCCAAATTTGAATTTCTCTTCCATAGTGCATTGCATATATGCTCATTGACATGCTCATTGGTTCCAAATTTCAATTTCTCTTCCATAGTGCATTGCATATATGCTCATTAACATGCTCAGTGGTTCCAAATTTGAATTTCTCTCCCATAGTGCATTACATATATGCTAATTAACATGCTCATTGGTTCCAAATTTGAATTTCTCTTCCATAGTGCATTGCATATATGCTCATTGACATGCTCATTGGTTCCAAATTTCAATTTCTCTTCCATAGTGCATTGCATATATGCTCATTAACATGCTCAGTGGTTCCAAATTTGAATTTCTCTCCCATAGTGCATTACATATATGCTCATTGACATGCTCAGTGGTTCCAAATTTCAATTTCTCTTCCATAGTGCATTGCATATATGCTCATTAACATGCTCAGTGGTTCCAAATTTGAATTTCTCTCCCATAGTGCATTACATATATGCTCATTGACATGCTCAGTGGTTCCAAATTTAAATTTCTCTCCCATAGTGCATTGCATATATGCTCATTAACACTCTCAGTGGTTCCAAATTTGAATTTCTCTTCCATAGTGCATTGCATATATGCTCATTAACATGCTCAGTGGTTCCAAATTTGAATTTCTCTTCCATAGTGCATTACATATATGCTCATTAACATGCTCAGTGGTTCCAAATTTGAATTTCTCTTCCATAGTGCATTACATATATGCTCATTGACATGCTCAGTGGTTCCAAATTTAAATTTCTCTCCCATAGTGCATTGCATATATGCTCATTAACATGCTCAGTGGTTCCAAATTTGAATTTCTCTTCCATAGTGCATTACATATATGCTCATTGACATGCTCAGTGGTTCCAAATTTGAATTTCTCTCCCATAGTGCATTGCATATATGCTAATTAACATGCTCATTGGTTCCAAATTTGAATTTCTCTCCCATAGTGCATTGCAGATATGCTCATTAACATGCTCAGTTGTTCCAAATTTGAATTTCTCTCCCATAGTGCATTGCATATATGCTCATTAACATGCTCAGTGGTTCCAAATTTGAATTTCTCTCCCATAGTGCATTGCATATATGCTAATTAACATGCTCATTGGTTCCAAATTTGAATTTCTCTTCCATAGTGCATTGCATATATGCTCATTGACATGCTCATTGGTTTCAAATTTGAATTTCTCTCCCATAGTGCATTGCATATATGCTCATTGACATGCTCAGTGGTTCCAAATTTGAATTTCTCTCCCATAGTGCATTGCATATATGCTCATTAACATGCTCATTGGTTCCAAATTTGAATTTCTCTTCCATAGTGCATTGCATATATGCTCATTGACATGCTCATTGGTTCCAAATTTCAATTTCTCTTCCATAGTGCATTGCATATATGCTCATTAACATGCTCAGTGGTTCCAAATTTGAATTTCTCTCCCATAGTGCATTACATATATGCTCATTGACATGCTCATTGGTTCCAAATTTGAATTTCTCTTCCATAGTGCATTGCATATATGCTCATTGACATGCTCATTGGTTTCAAATTTGAATTTCTCTCCCATAGTGCATTGCATATATGCTCATTGACATGCTCAGTGGTTCCAAATTTGAATTTCTCTCCCATAGTGCATTGCATATATGCTCATTAACATGCTCATTGGTTCCAAATTTGAATTTCTCTTCCATAGTGCATTGCATATATGCTCATTGACATGCTCATTGGTTCCAAATTTCAATTTCTCTTCCATAGTGCATTGCATATATGCTCATTAACATGCTCAGTGGTTCCAAATTTGAATTTCTCTCCCATAGTGCATTGCATATATGCTCATTGACATGCTCAGTGGTTCCAAATTTGAATTTCTCTCCCATAGTGCATTGCATATATGCTCATTAACATGCTCAGTGGTTCCAAATTTGAATTTCTCTCCCATAGTGCATTGCATATATGCTCATTGACATGCTCAGTGGTTCCAAATTTGAATTTCTCTTCCATAGTGCATTGCATATATGCTCATTGACATGCTCATTGGTTTCAAATTTGAATTTCTCTCCCATAGTGCATTGCATATATGCTCATTGACATGCTCAGTGGTTCCAAATTTGAATTTCTCTCCCATAGTGCATTGCATATATGCTAATTAACATGCTCAGTGGTTCCAAATTTGAATTTCTCTCCCATAGTGCATTGCATATATGCTCATTAACATGCTCAGTGGTTCCAAATTTGAATTTCTCTTCCATAGTGCATTACATATATGCTCATTAACATGCTCAGTGGTTCCAAATTTGAATTTCTCTCCCATAGTGCATTGCATATATGCTAATTAACATGCTCAGTGGTTCCAAATTTGAATTTCTCTTCCATAGTGCATTGCATATATGCTCATTAACATGCTCAGTGGTTCCAAATTTGAATTTCTCTTCCATAGTGCATTGCATATATGCTCATTAACATGCTCAGTGGTTTCAAATTTGAATTTCTCTCCCATAGTGCATTGCATATATGCTCATTAACATGCTCAGTGGTTCCAAATTTGAATTTCTCTCCCATAGTGCATTGCATATATGCTCATTAACATGCTCAGTGGTTCCAAATTTGAATTTCTCTTCCATAGTGCATTGCATATATGCTCATTAACATGCTCAGTGGTTCCAAATTTGAATTTCTCTCCCATAGTGCATTGCATATATGCTCATTAACATGCTCAGTGGTTCCAAATTTGAATTTCTCTTCCATAGTGCATTACATATATGCTCATTAACATGCTCAGTGGTTCCAAATTTGAATTTCTCTCCCATAGTGCATTGCATATATGCTCATTAACATGCTCAGTGGTTCCAAATTTGAATTTCTCTCCCATAGTGCATTGCATATATGCTCATTAACATGCTCAGTGGTTCCAAATTTGAATTTCTCTTCCATAGTGCATTACATATATGCTCATTGACATGCTCAGTGGTTCCAAATTTGAATTTCTCTCCCATAGTGCATTGCATATATGCTCATTAAAATGCTGTGGTTTCAAATTTGAATTTTTCTTCCGTAGTGCATTGCATATATGCTCATTGTTATGCTCAGTGGTTCCAAATTTGAATTTCTCTCCCATAGTGCATTACATATATGCTCATTAAAATGCTCAGTGGTTCCAAATTTGAATTTCTCTCCCATAGTGCATTGTATATATGCTCATTAAAATGCTCAGTGGTTCCAAATTTGAATTTCTCTCCCATAGTGCATTGCATATATGCTCATTAACATGCTCAGTGGTTCCAAATTTGAATTTCTCTTCCATAGTGCATTGCATATATGCTCATTAACATGCTCAGTGGTTTCAAATTTGAATTTCTCTCCCATAGTGCATTGCATATATGCTCATTAACATGCTCAGTGGTTCCAAAATTGAATTTCTCTCCCATAGTGCATTGCATATATGCTCATTAACATGCTCAGTGGTTCCAAATTTGAATTTCTCTCCCATAGTGCATTGCATATATGCTCATTAACATGCTCAGTGGTTCTAAATTTGAATTTCTCTTCCATAGTGCATTGCATATATGCTCATTAACATGCTCAGTGGTTTCAAATTTAAATTTCTCTCCCATAGTGCATTGCATATATGCTCATTAACATGCTCAGTGGTTCCAAATTTGAATTTCTCTCCCATAGTGCATTGCATATATGCTCATTAACATGCTCAGTGGTTCCAAATTTGAATTTCTCTCCCATAGTGCATTGCATATATGCTCATTAACATGCTCAGTGGTTCCAAATTTGAATTTCTCTCCCATAGTGCATTGCATATATGCTAATTAACATGCTCATTGGTTCCAAATTTGAATTTCTCTTCCATAGTGCATTGCATATATGCTCATTAACATGCTCAGTGGTTCCAAATTTGAATTTCTCTCCCATAATGCATTGCATATGTGTTAATTAACATGCTCAGTGGTTCAAAATTTGAATTTCTCTCCCGTAGTGCATTGCATATATGCTCATTAACACTCTCAGTGGTTCCAAATTTGAATTTTTCTTCCATAATGCATTGCATATATGCTCATTGACATGCTCAGTGGTTCCAAATTTGAATTTCTCTCCCATAGTGCATTGCATATATGCTCATTAACATGCTCAGTGGTTCCAAATTTGAATTTTTCTTCCATAGTGCATTGCATATATGCTCATTGACATGCTCAGTGGTTCCAAATTTGAATTTCTCTCCCATAGTGCATTGCATATATGTTAATTAACATGCTCAGTGGTTCCAAATTTGAATTTCTCTTCCATAGTGCATTACATATATGCTCATTGACATGCTCAGTGGTTCCAAATTTGAATTTCACTCCCATAGTGCATTGCATATATGTTAATTAACATGCTCAGTGGTTCCAAATTTTAATTTCTCTTCCATAGTGCATTGCATATATGCTCATTAACATGCTCAGTGGTTCCAAATTTGAATTTCTCTTCCATAGTGCATTGCATATATGCTCATTAACATGCTCAGTGGTTCCAAATTTGAATTTCTCTCCCACAGTGCATTACATATATGCTCATTAAAATGCTCAGTGGTTCCAAATTTGAATTTCTCTCCCATAGTGCTTTGCATATATGCTCATTGACATGCTCAGTAGTTCCAAATTTGAATTTTTCTCCCATAGTGCATTACATATATGCTCATTGACATGCTCAGTAGTTCCAAATTTGAATTTTTCTCTCATAGTGCATTACATATATGCTCATTGACATGCTCAGTGGTTCCAAATTTGAATTTCTCTCCTATAGTGCATTGCATATATGCTCATCAAAATGCTGTGGTTCCAAATTTGAATTTTTCTTCCGTAGTGCATTACATATGTGCTCTTTGTTATGCTCAGTGGTTCCAAATTTGAATTTTTCTCCCATAGTGCATTACATATATGCTCATTAAAATGCTTAGTGGTTCCAAATTTGAATTTCTCTCCCATAGTGCATTGTATATATGCTCATTAAAATGCTCAGTGGTTCCAAATTTGAATTTCTCTCCCATAGTGCATTGCATATATGCTCATTAACATGCTCAGTGGTTCCAAATTTGAATTTATCTCCCATAATGCATTGCATATATGCTAATTAACATGCTCATTGGTTCCAAATTTGAATTTCTCTCCCATAGTGCATTGCATATATGCTCATTAACATGCTCATTGGTTTCAAATTTGAATTTCTCTTCCATAGTGCATTGCATATATGCTCATTAACATGCTCAGTGGTTCCAAATTTGAATTTCTCTCCCATAGTGCATTACATATATGCTCATTAACATGCTCATTGGTTCCAAATTTGAATTTCTCTTCCATAGTGCATTGCATATATGCTCATTAACATGCTCAGTGGTTCCAAATGTAAATTTCTCTTCCATAGTGCATTGCATATACATATATGCTCATTAAAATGCTCAGTGGTTCCAAATTTGAATTTTTCTTCCTTAGTGCATTACATATATGCTCATTGTTATGCTCAGTGGTTCCAAATTTGAATTTCTCTCCCATAGTGCATTACATATATGCTCATTAACATGCTCATTGGTTCCAAATTTGAATTTCTCTTCCATAGTGCATTGCATATATGCTCATTAAAATGCTCAGTGGTTCCAAATTTGAATTTTTCTTCCTTAGTGCATTACATATATGCTCATTGTTATGCTCAGTGGTTCCAAATTTGAATTTCTCTCCCATAGTGCATTACATACATGTGTATATGCTCATTAACATGCTCATTGGTTCCAAATTTGAATTTCTCTCCCATAGTGCATTGCATATATGCTCATTAACATGCTCATTGGTTCCAAATTTGAATTTCTCTTCCATAGTGCATTGCATATATGCTCATTAACATGCTCAGTGGTTCCAAATGTAAATTTCTCTCCCATAGTGCATTGCATATATGCTCATTAACATGCTCAGTGGTTCAAAATTTGAATTTCTCTCCCATAGTGCATTGCATATATGCTCATTAACACTCTCAGTGGTTCCAAATTTGAATTTTTCTCCCATAGTGCATTGTATATATGCTCATTAAAATGCTCAGTGGTTCCAAATTTGAATTTCTCTCCCATAGTGCATTGCATATATGCCCATTAACATGCTCAGTGGTTCCAAATTTGAATTCATCTCCCATAATGCATTGCATATATGCTAATTAACATGCTCATTGGTTCCAAATTTGAATTTCTCTCCCATAGTGCATTGCATATATGCTCATTAACATGCTCATTGGTTTCAAATTTGAATTTCTCTTCCATAGTGCATTGCATATATGCTCATTAACATGCTCAGTGGTTCCAAATTTGAATTTCTCTCCCATAGTGCATTACATATATGCTCATTAACATGCTCATTGGTTCCAAATTTGAATTTCTCTTCCATAGTGCATTGCATATATGCTCATTAACATGCTCAGTGGTTCCAAATGTAAATTTCTCTTCCATAGTGCATTGCATATACATATATGCTCATTAAAATGCTCAGTGGTTCCAAATTTGAATTTTTCTTCCTTAGTGCATTACATATATGCTCATTGTTATGCTCAGTGGTTCCAAATTTGAATTTCTCTTCCATAGTGCATTGCATATATGCTCATTAAAATGCTCAGTGGTTCCAAATTTGAATTTCTCTCCCATAGTGCATTACATACATGTGTATATGCTCATTAACATGCTCATTGGTTCCAAATTTGAATTTCTCTCCCATAGTGCATTGCATATATGCTCATTAACATGCTCATTGGTTCCAAATTTGAATTTCTCTTCCATAGTGCATTGCATATATGCTCATTAAC
The DNA here is from genome assembly GCF_978046115.1 of Saccoglossus kowalevskii. Taxonomy (NCBI): domain Eukaryota; kingdom Metazoa; phylum Hemichordata; class Enteropneusta; family Harrimaniidae; genus Saccoglossus; species Saccoglossus kowalevskii. The sequence goes on from NC_140658.1 coordinate 30,123,683, forward strand.
ATGCTCAGTGGTTCCAAATGTAAATTTCTCTCCCATAGTGCATCGCATATATGCTCATTAACATGCTCATTGTTTTCAAATTTGAATTTCTCTTCCATAGTGCATTGCATATATGCTCATTAACATGCTCAGTGGTTCCAAATTTGAATTTCTCTCCCATAGTGCATTGCATATATGCTCATTAACATGCTCAGTGGTTCCAAATTTGAATTTCTCTCCCATAGTGCATTGCATATATGCTCATTAACATGCTCAGTGGTTCCAAATTTGAATTTCTCTCCCATAGTGCATTGCATATATGCTCATTAACATGCTCATTGGTTTCAAATTTGAATTTCTCTCCCATAGTGCATTGCATATATGCTCATTAACATGCTCAGTGGTTCCAAATTTGAATTTATCTCCCATAATGCATTGCATATATGTTAATTAACATGCTCAGTGGTTCCAAATTTGAATTTCTCTCCCATAGTGCATTGCATATATGCTCATTAACATGCTCAGTGGTTCCAAATTTGAATTTATCTCCCATAATGCATTGCATATATGTTAATTAACATGCTCATTGGTTCCAAATTTGAATTTCTCTCCCATAGTGCATTGCATATATGCTCATTAACACTCTCAGTGGTTCCAAATTTGAATTTTTCTCCCATAGTGCATTGTATATATGCTCATTAAAATGCTCAGTGGTTCCAAATTTGAATTTCTCTCCCATAGTGCATTGCATGTATGCCCATTAACATGCTCAGTGGTTCCAAATTTGAATTCATCTCCCATAATGCATTGCATATATGCTAATTAACATGCTCATTGGTTCCAAATTTGAATTTCTCTCCCATAGTGCATTGCATATATGCTCATTAACATGCTCATTGGTTTCAAATTTGAATTTCTCTTCCATAGTGCATTGCATATATGCTCATTAACATGCTCAGTGGTTCCAAATTTGAATTTCTCTCCCATAGTGCATTACATATATGCTCATTAACATGCTCATTGGTTCCAAATTTGAATTTCTCTTCCATAGTGCATTGCATATATGCTCATTAACATGCTCAGTGGTTCCAAATGTAAATTTCTCTTCCATAGTGCATTGCATATACATATATGCTCATTAAAATGCTCAGTGGTTCCAAATTTGAATTTTTCTTCCTTAGTGCATTACATATATGCTCATTGTTATGCTCAGTGGTTCCAAATTTGAATTTCTCTTCCATAGTGCATTGCATATATGCTCATTAAAATGCTCAGTGGTTCCAAATTTGAATTTTTCTTCCTTAGTGCATTACATATATACTCATTGTTATGCTCAGTGGTTCCAAATTTGAATTTCTCTCCCATAGTGCATTACATACATGTGTATATGCTCATTAACATGCTCATTGGTTCCAAATTTGAATTTCTCTCCCATAGTGCATTGCATATATGCTCATTAACATGCTCATTGGTTCCAAATTTGAATTTCTCTTCCATAGTGCATTGCATATATGCTCATTAACATGCTCAGTGGTTCCAAATGTAAATTTCTCTCCCATAGTGCATCGCATATATGCTCATTAACATGCTCATTGTTTTCAAATTTGAATTTCTCTTCCATAGTGCATTGCATATATGCTCATTAACATGCTCAGTGGTTCCAAATTTGAATTTCTCTCCCATAGTGCATTGCATATATGCTCATTAACATGCTCAGTGGTTCCAAATTTGAATTTCTCTCCCATAGTGCATTGCATATATGCTCATTAACATGCTCAGTGGTTCCAAATTTGAATTTCTCTCCCATAGTGCATTGCATATATGCTCATTAACATGCTCATTGGTTTCAAATTTGAATTTCTCTCCCATAGTGCATTGCATATATGCTCATTAATATGCTCAGTGGTTCCAAATTTGAATTTATCTCCCATAATGCATTGCATATATGTTAATTAACATGCTCAGTGGTTCCAAATTTGAATTTCTCTCCCATAGTGCATTGCATATATGCTCATTAACATGCTCAGTGGTTCCAAATTTGAATTTATCTCCCATAATGCATTGCATATATGTTAATTAACATGCTCATTGGTTCCAAATTTGAATTTCTCTCCCATAGTGCATTGCATATATGCTCATTAACACTCTCAGTGGTTCCAAATTTGAATTTCTCTCCCATAGTGCATTGCATATATGCTCATTGACATGCTCATTGGTTCCAAATTTGAATTTCTCTTCCATAGTGCATTGCATATATGCTCATTAACATGCTCAGTGGTTCCAAATTTGAATTTCTCTCCCATAGTGCATTGCATTTATGCTCATTAACATGCTCAGTGGTTTCAAATTTGAATTTCTATCCCACAGTGCATTACATATATGCTCATTAAAATGCTCAGTGGTTCCAAATTTGAATTTCTCTCCCATAGTGCATTGCATATATGTTAATTAACATGCTCATTGGTTGCAAATTTGAATTTCTCTTCCATAGTGCATTACATTAACATATATGCTCATTGACATGCTCATTGGTTCCAAATTTGAATTTCTCTCCCATAGTGCATTGCATATATGCTCATTAAAATGCTCAGTGGTTCCAAATTTGAATTTCTCTTCCATAGTGCATTACATATATGCTCATTAACATGCTCAGTGGTTCCAAATTTGAATTTCTCTCCCATAGTGCATTGCATATATGTTAATTAACATGCTCATTGGTTCCAAATTTGAATTTCTCTCCCATAGTGCATTGCATATATGTTAATTAACATGCTCATTGGTTCCAAATTTGAATTTCTCTCCCATAGTTCATTGCATATATGCTCATTGACATGCTCATTGGTTCCAAATTTGAATTTCTCTTCCATAGTGCATTACATATATGCTCATTAACATGCTCAGTGGTTCCAAATTTGAATTTCTCTCCCATAGTGCATTGCATATATGCTAATTAACATGCTCATTGGTTCCAAATTTGAATTTCTCTCCCATAGTGCATTGCATATATGCTCATTAACATGCTCAGTGGTTCCAAATTTGAATTTCTCTCCCATAGTGCATTGCATATATGCTCATTGACATGCTCAGTGGTTCCAAATTTGAATTTCTCTCCCATAGTGCATTGCATATATGCTCTTTGACATGCTCAGTGGTTCCAAATTTGAATTTCTCTCCCATAGTGCATTGCATATATGCTAATTAACATGCTCATTGGTTCCAAATTTGAATTTCTCTTCCATAGTGCATTGCATATATGCTCATTGACATGCTCAGTGGTTCCAAATTTGAATTTCTCTCCCATAGTGCATTGCATATATGCTAATTAACATGCTCATTGGTTCCAAATTTGAATTTCTCTCCCATAGTGCATTGCATATATGCTAATTAACATGCTCATTGGTTTCAAATTTGAATTTCTCTTCCATAGTGCATTGCATATATGCTCATTAACATGCTCAGTGGTTCCAAATTTGAATTTCTCTTCCATAGTGCATTACATATATGCTCATTGACATGCTCAGTGGTTCCAAATTTGAATTTCTCTCCCATAGTGCATTGCATATATGCTAATTAACATGCTCATTGGTTCCAAATTTGAATTTCTCTTCCATAGTGCATTGCATATATGCTCATTGACATGCTCATTGGTTTCAAATTTGAATTTCTCTCCCATAGTGCATTGCATATATGCTCATTGACATGCTCAGTGGTTCCAAATTTGAATTTCTCTCCCATAGTGCATTGCATATATGCTAATTAACATGCTCATTGGTTCCAAATTTGAATTTCTCTTCCATAGTGCATTGCATATATGCTCATTGACATGCTCATTGGTTCCAAATTTAAATTTCTCTTCCATAGTGCATTGCATATATGCTCATTAACATGCTCAGTGGTTCCAAATTTGAATTTCTCTCCCATAGTGCATTGCATATATGCTCATTAACATGCTCAGTGGTTCCAAATTTGAATTTCTCTTCCATAGTGCATTACATATATGCTCATTAACATGCTCAGTGGTTCCAAATTTGAATTTCTCTCCCATAGTGCATTGCATATATGCTAATTAACATGCTCAGTGGTTCCAAATTTGAATTTCTCTCCCATAGTGCATTGCATATATGCTCATTAACATGCTCAGTGGTTCCAAATTTGAATTTCTCTTCCATAGTGCATTGCATATATGCTCATTAACATGCTCAGTGGTTTCAAATTTGAATTTCTCTCCCATAGTGCATTGCATATATGCTCATTAACATGCTCAGTGGTTCCAAATTTGAATTTCTCTTCCATAGTGCATTGCATTTATGCTCATTAACATGCTCAGTGGTTTCAAATTTGAATTTCTATCCCACAGTGCATTACATATATGCTCATTAAAATGCTCAGTGGTTCCAAATTTGAATTTCTCTCCCATAGTGCATTGCATATATGTTAATTAACATGCTCATTGGTTGCAAATTTGAATTTCTCTTCCATAGTGCATTACATTAACATATATGCTCATTGACATGCTCATTGGTTCCAAATTTGAATTTCTCTCCCATAGTGCATTGCATATATGCTAATTAACATGCTCATTTGTTCCAAATTTGAATTTCTCTCCCATAGTGCATTGCATATATGCTCATTAAAATGCTCAGTGGTTCCAAATTTGAATTTCTCTTCCATAGTGCATTACATATATGCTCATTAACATGCTCAGTGGTTCCAAATTTGAATTTCTCTCCCATAGTGCATTGCATATATGTTAATTAACATGCTCATTGGTTCCAAATTTGAATTTCTCTCCCATAGTGCATTGCATATATGTTAATTAACATGCTCATTGGTTCCAAATTTGAATTTCTCTCCCATAGTTCATTGCATATATGCTCATTGACATGCTCATTGGTTCCAAATTTGAATTTCTCTTCCATAGTGCATTACATATATGCTCATTAACATGCTCAGTGGTTCCAAATTTGAATTTCTCTCCCATAGTGCATTGCATATATGCTAATTAACATGCTCATTGGTTCCAAATTTGAATTTCTCTCCCATAGTGCATTGCATATATGCTCATTAACATGCTCAGTGGTTCCAAATTTGAATTTCTCTCCCATAGTGCATTGCATATATGCTCATTGACATGCTCAGTGGTTCCAAATTTGAATTTCTCTCCCATAGTGCATTGCATATATGCTCTTTGACATGCTCAGTGGTTCCAAATTTGAATTTCTCTCCCATAGTGCATTGCATATATGCTAATTAACATGCTCATTGGTTCCAAATTTGAATTTCTCTTCCATAGTGCATTGCATATATGCTCATTGACATGCTCAGTGGTTCCAAATTTGAATTTCTCTCCCATAGTGCATTGCATATATGCTAATTAACATGCTCATTGGTTCCAAATTTGAATTTCTCTCCCATAGTGCATTGCATATATGCTAATTAACATGCTCATTGGTTTCAAATTTGAATTTCTCTTCCATAGTGCATTGCATATATGCTCATTAACATGCTCAGTGGTTCCAAATTTGAATTTCTCTTCCATAGTGCATTACATATATGCTCATTGACATGCTCAGTGGTTCCAAATTTGAATTTCTCTCCCATAGTGCATTGCATATATGCTAATTAACATGCTCATTGGTTCCAAATTTGAATTTCTCTTCCATAGTGCATTGCATATATGCTCATTGACATGCTCATTGGTTTCAAATTTGAATTTCTCTCCCATAGTGCATTGCATATATGCTCATTGACATGCTCAGTGGTTCCAAATTTGAATTTCTCTCCCATAGTGCATTGCATATATGCTAATTAACATGCTCATTGGTTCCAAATTTGAATTTCTCTTCCATAGTGCATTGCATATATGCTCATTGACATGCTCATTGGTTCCAAATTTAAATTTCTCTTCCATAGTGCATTGCATATATGCTCATTAACATGCTCAGTGGTTCCAAATTTGAATTTCTCTCCCATAGTGCATTGCATATATGCTCATTAACATGCTCAGTGGTTCCAAATTTGAATTTCTCTTCCATAGTGCATTACATATATGCTCATTAACATGCTCAGTGGTTCCAAATTTGAATTTCTCTCCCATAGTGCATTGCATATATGCTAATTAACATGCTCAGTGGTTCCAAATTTGAATTTCTCTCCCATAGTGCATTGCATATATGCTCATTAACATGCTCAGTGGTTCCAAATTTGAATTTCTCTTCCATAGTGCATTGCATATATGCTCATTAACATGCTCAGTGGTTTCAAATTTGAATTTCTCTCCCATAGTGCATTGCATATATGCTCATTAACATGCTCAGTGGTTCCAAATTTGAATTTCTCTTCCATAGTGCATTGCATTTATGCTCATTAACATGCTCAGTGGTTTCAAATTTGAATTTCTATCCCACAGTGCATTACATATATGCTCATTAAAATGCTCAGTGGTTCCAAATTTGAATTTCTCTCCCATAGTGCATTACATATATGCTCATTGACATGCTCAGTAGTTCCAAATTTGAATTTTTCTCCCATAGTGCATTACATATATGCTCATTGACATGCTCAGTGGTTCCAAATTTGAATTTCTCTCCTATAGTGCATTGCATATATGCTCATTAAAATGCTGTGGTTCCAAATTTGACTTTTTCTTCCATAGTGCATTACATATATGCTCATTGTTATGCTCAGTGGTTCCAAATTTGAATTTTTCTCCCATAGTGCATTACATATATGCTCATTAAAATGCTCAGTGGTTCCAAATTTGAATTTCTCTCCCATAGTGCATTGTATATATGCTCAATAAAATGCTCAGTGGTTCCAAATTTGAATTTCTCTCCCATAGTGCATTGCATATATGCTCATTAACATGCTCAGTGGTTCCAAATTTGAATTTATCTCCCATAATGCATTGCATATATGCTAATTAACATGCTCATTGGTTCCAAATTTGAATTTCTCTCCCATAGTGCATTGCATATATGCTCATTAACATGCTCATTGGTTTCATATTTGAATTTCTCTTCCATAGTGCATTGCATATATGCTCATTAACATGCTCAGTGGTTCCAAATTTGAATTTCTCTCCCATAGTGCATTACATATATGCTCATTAACATGCTCATTGGTTCCAAATTTGAATTTCTCTTCCATAGTGCATTGCATATATGCTCATTAACATGCTCAGTGGTTCCAAATGTAAATTTCTCTTCCATAGTGCATTGCATATACATATATGCTCATTAAAATGCTCAGTGGTTCCAAATTTGAATTTTTCTTCCTTAGTGCATTACATATATGCTCATTGTTATGCTCAGTGGTTCCAAATTTGAATTTCTTTCCCATAGTGCATTACATATATGCTCATTAACATGCTCATTGGTTCCAAATTTGAATTTCTCTTCCATAGTGCATTGCATATATGCTCATTAAAATGCTCAGTGGTTCCAAATTTGAATTTTTCTTCCTTAGTGCATTACATATATGCTCATTGTTATGCTCAGTGGTTCCAAATTTGAATTTCTCTCCCATAGTGCATTACATACATGTGTATATGCTCATTAACATGCTCATTGGTTCCAAATTTGAATTTCTCTCCCATAGTGCATTGCATATATGCTCATTAACATGCTCATTGGTTCCAAATTTGAATTTCTCTTCCATAGTGCATTGCATATATGCTCATTAACATGCTCAGTGGTTCCAAATGTAAATTTCTCTTCCATAGTGCATTGCATATATGCTCATTAACATGCTCAGTGGTTCCAAATGTAAATTTCTCTTCCATAGTGCATTGCATATATGCTCATTAACATGCTCATTGGTTTCAAATTTGAATTTCTCTTCCATAGTGCATTGCATATATGCTCATTAACATGCTCAGTGGTTCCAAATTTGAATTTCTCTCCCATAGTGCATTGCATATATGCTCATTAACATGCTCATTGGTTTCAAATTTGAATTTCTCTTCCATAGTGCATTGCATATATGCTCATTAACATGCTCAGTGGTTCCAAATTTGAATTTCTCTCCCATAGTGCATTGCATATATGCTCATTAACATGCTCAGTGGTTCCAAATTTGAATTTCTCTCCCATAGTGCATTGCATATATGCTCATTAACATGCTCAGTGGTTCCAAATTTGAATTTCTCTCCCATAGTGCATTGCATATATGCTCATTAACATGCTCATTGGTTTCAAATTTGAATTTCTCTTCCATAGTGCATTGCATATATGCTCATTAACATGCTCAGTGGTTCCAAATTTGAATTTCTCTCCCATAGTGCATTGCATATATGCTCATTAACATGCTCAGTGGTTCCAAATTTGAATTTCTCTCCCATAGTGCATTGCATATATGCTCATTAACACTCTCAGTGGTTCCAAATTTGAATTTTTCTTCCATAGTGCATTGCATATATGCTCATTAACATGCTCAGTGGTTCCAAATTTGAATTTCTCTTCCATAGTGCATTACATATATGCTCATTAACATGCTCAGTGGTTCCAAATTGAATTTCTCTCCCATAGTGCATTGCATATATGCTAATTAACATGCTCATTGGTTCCAAATTTGAATTTCTCTTCCATAGTGCATTGCATATATGCTCATTAACATGCTCAGTGGTTCCAAATTTAAATTTCTCTCCCATAGTGCATTGCATATATGCTCATTGACATGCTCATTGGTTCCAAATTTAAATTTCTCTCCCATAGTGCATTGCATATATGCTCATTAACATGCTCAGTGGTTCCAAATTTGAATTTCTCTTCCATAGTGCATTGCATATATGCTCATTGACATGCTCAGTCGTTCCAAATTTGAATTTCTCTCCCATAGTTCATTGCATATATGCTCATTAACATGCTCAGTGGTTCCAAATTTAAATTTCTCTTCCATAGTGCATTGCATATATGCTCATTAACATGCTCAGTGGTTCCAAATTTGAGTTTCTCTCCCATAGTGCGTTGCATATATGCTCATTAACATGCTCAGTGGTTCCAAATGTAAATTTCTCTTCCATAGTGCATTGCATATATGCTCATTAACATGCTCAGTGGTTCCAAATTTGAGTTTCTCTCCCATAGTGCATTGCATATATGCTCATTAACATGCTCAGTGGTTCCAAATGTAAATTTCTCTTCCATAGTGCATTGTATATATGCTCATTAACATGCTCAGTGGTTCCAAATTTGAATTTCTCTTCCATAGTGCATTGCATATATGCTCATTGACATGCTCAGTCGTTCCAAATTTGAATTTCTCTCCCATAGTTCATTGCATATATGCTCATTAACATGCTCAGTGGTTCCAAATTTAAATTTCTTTTCCATAGTGCATTGCATATATGCTCATTAACATGCTCAGTGGTTCCAAATTTGAGTTTCTCTCCCATAGTGCATTGCATATATGCTCATTAACATGCTCAGTGGTTCCAAATGTAAATTTCTCTTCCATAGTGCATTGCATATATGCTCATTAAAATGCTCAGTGGTTCCAAATTTGAATTTCTCTCCCATAGTGCATTGCATATATGCTCATTAACATGCTCAGTGGTTCCAAATGTAAATTTCTCTTCCATAGTGCATTGCATATATGCTCATTAACATGCTCAGTGGTTCCAAATGTAAATTTCTCTTCCATAGTGCATTGCATATATGCTCATTGACATGCTCAGTGGTTCCAAATTTGAATTTCTCTTCCATAGTTCATTGCATATATGCTCATTAACATGCTCAGTGGTTCCAAATTTAAGTTTCTCTTCCATAGTGCATTGCATATATGCTCATTAACATGCTCAGTGGTTCCAAATTTAAATTTCTCTTCCATAGTGCATTACATATATGCTCATTAACATGCTCAGTCGTTCCAAATTTGAATTTCTCTTCCATAGTTCATTGCATATATGCTCATTAACATGCTCAGTGGTTCCAAATGTAAATTTCTCTTCCATAGTGCATTGCATATATGCTCATTAACATGCTCAGTGGTTCCAAATTTAAATTTCTTTTCCATAGTGCATTACATATATGCTCATTGACATGCTCAGTCGTTCCAAATTTGAATTTCTCTCCCATAGTTCATTGCATATATGCTCATTAACATGCTCAGTGGTTCCAAATTTAAATTTCTCTTCCATAGTGCATTGCATATATGCTCATTAACATGCTCAGTGGTTCCAAATTTGAGTTTCTCTCCCATAGTGCATTGCATATATGCTCATTAACATGCTCAGTGGTTCCAAATGTAAATTTCTCTTCCATAGTGCATTGCATATATGCTCATTAAAATGCTCAGTGGTTCCAAATTTGAATTTCTCTTCCATAGTGCATTACATATATGCTCATTAACATGCTCAGTGGTTCCAAATTTGAATTTCTCTCCCATAGTGCATTGCATATATGTTAATTAACATGCTCATTGGTTGCAAATTTGAATTTCTCTTCCATAGTGCATTACATATATGCTCATTGACATGCTCATTGGTTCCAAATTTGAATTTCTCTCCCATAGTGCATTGCATATATGCTAATTAACATGCTCATTTGTTCCAAATTTGAATTTCTCTCCCATAGTGCATTGCATATATGCTCATTAAAATGCTCAGTGGTTCCAAATTTGAATTTCTCTCCCATAGTGCATTACATATATGCTCATTAACATGCTCAGTGGTTCCAAATTTGAATTTCTCTCCCATAGTGCATTGCATATATGTTAATTAACATGCTCATTGGTTCCAAATTCGAATTTCTCTCCCATAGTTCATTGCATATATGCTCATTGACATGCTCATTGGTTCCAAATTTGAATTTCTCTTCCATAGTGCATTACATATATGCTCATTAACATGCTCAGTGGTTCCAAATTTTAATTTCTCTCCCATAGTGCATTGCATATATGCTAATTAACATGCTCATTGGTTCCAAATTTGAATTTCTCTCCCATAGTGCATTGCATATATGCTCATTAACATGCTCAGTGGTTCCAAATTTGAATTTCTCTCCGATAGTGCATTGCATATATGCTCATTGACATGCTCAGTGGTTCCAAATTTGAATTTCTCTCCCATAGTGCATTGCATATATGCTCATTGACATGCTCAGTGGTTCCAAATTTGAATTTCTCTTCCATAGTGCATTGCATATATGCTAATTAACATGCTCATTGGTTCCAAATTTGAATTTCTCTTCCATAGTGCATTGCATATATGCTCATTGACATGCTCAGTGGTTCCAAATTTGAATTTCTCTCCCATAGTGCATTGCATATATGCTAATTAACATGCTCATTGGTTCCAAATTTGAATTTCTCTCCCATAGTGCATTGCATATATGCTCATTAACATGCTCAGTGGTTCCAAATTTGAATTTCTCTTCCATAGTGCATTGCATATATGCTAATTAACATGCTCATTGGTTTCAAATTTGAATTTCTCTTCCATAGTGCATTGCATATATGCTCAGTAACATGCTCAGTGGTTCCAAATTTGAATTTCTCTTCCATAGTGCATTACATATATGCTCATTAAAATGCTCAGTGGTTCCAAATTTGAATTTCTCTTCCATAGTGCATTACATATATGCTCATTAACATGCTCAGTGGTTCCAAATTTGAATTTCTCTCCCATAGTGCATTGCATATATGTTAATTAACATGCTCAGTGGTTCCAAATTTGAATTTCTCTCCCATAGTGCATTGCATATATGCTCATTAACATGCTCATTGGTTCCAAATTTGAATTTATCTCCCATAATGCATTGCATATATGCTAATTAACATGCTCATTGGTTCCAAATTTGAATTTCTCTCCCATAGTGCATTGCATACATGTATATGCTCATTAACATGCTCATTGGTTTCAAATTTGAATTTCTCTTCCATAGTGCATTGCATATATGCTCATTAACATGCTCAGTGGTTCCAAATTTGAATTTCTCTCCCATAGTGCATTACATATATGCTCATTGACATGCTCAGTGGTTCCAAATTTGAATTTCTCTCCCATAGTGCATTGCATATATGCTCATTAACACTCTCAGTGGTTCCAAATTTGAATTTTTCTTCCATAGTGCATTGCATATATGCTCATTAACATGCTCAGTGGTTCCAAATTTGAATTTCTCTTCCATAGTGCATTACATATATGCTCATTAACATGCTCAGTGGTTCCAAATGTAAATGTCTCTTCCATAGTGCATTGCATATATGCTCATTAACATGCTCAGTGGTTCCAAATGTAAATTTCTCTTCCATAGTGCATTGCATATATGCTCATTAACATGCTCAGTGGTTCCAAATGTAAATTTTTCTTCCATAGTGCATTGCATATATGCTTATTAACATGCTCAGTGGTTCCAAATTTGAATTTCTCTTCCATAGTGCATTGCATATATGCTCATTAAAATGCTCAGTGGTTCCAAATTTAAGTTTCTCTTCCATAGTGCATTGCATATATGCTCATTGACATGCTCATTGGTTCCAAATTTAAATTTCTCTCCCATAGTGCATTGCATATATGCTCATTGACATGCTCATTGGTTCCAAATTTGAATTTATCTCCCATAATGCATTGCATATATGCTAATTAACATGCTCATTGGTTCCAAATTTGAATTTCTCTCCCATAGTGCATTGCATATATGCTCATTAACATGCTCATTGGTTCCAAATTTGAATTTATCTCCCATAATGCATTGCATATATGCTAATTAACATGCTCATTGGTTCCAAATTTGAATTTCTCTCCCATAGTGCATTGCATACATGTATATGCTCATTAACATGCTCATTGGTTTCAAATTTGAATTTCTCTTCCATAGTGCATTGCATATATGCTCATTGACATGCTCAGTGGTTCCATATTTAAGTTTCTCTCCCATAGTGCATTACATATATGCTCATTAACATGCTCAGTGGTTCCAAATTTAAGTTTCTCTTCCATAGTGCATTGCATATATGCTCATTAAAATGCTCAGTGGTTCCAAATGTAAATTTCTCTTCCATAGTGCATTGCATATACATGTATGCTTATTAACATGCTCAGTGGTTCCAAATGTAAATTTTTCTTCCATAGTGCATTGCATATATGCTCATTAACATGCTCAGTGGTTCCAAATTTGAATTTCTCTTCCATAGTGCATTGCATATATGCTAATTAACATGCTCATTTGTTCCAAATTTGAATTTCTCTCCCATAGTGCATTGCATATATGCTCATTAAAATGCTCAGTGGTTCCAAATTTGAATTTCTCTCCCATAGTGCATTACATATATGCTCATTAACATGCTCAGTGGTTCCAAATTTGAATTTCTCTCCCATAGTGCATTGCATATATGTTAATTAACATGCTCATTGGTTCCAAATTCGAATTTCTCTCCCATAGTTCATTGCATATATGCTCATTGACATGCTCATTGGTTCCAAATTTGAATTTCTCTTCCATAGTGCATTACATATATGCTCATTAACATGCTCAGTGGTTCCAAATTTTAATTTCTCTCCCATAGTGCATTGCATATATGCTAATTAACATGCTCATTGGTTCCAAATTTGAATTTCTCTCCCATAGTGCATTGCATATATGCTCATTAACATGCTCAGTGGTTCCAAATTTGAATTTCTCTCCCATAGTGCATTGCATATATGCTCATTGACATGCTCAGTGGTTCCAAATTTGAATTTCTCTCCCATAGTGCATTGCATATATGCTCATTGACATGCTCAGTGGTTCCAAATTTGAATTTCTCTTCCATAGTGCATTGCATATATGCTAATTAACATGCTCATTGGTTCCAAATTTGAATTTCTCTTCCATAGTGCATTGCATATATGCTCATTGACATGCTCAGTGGTTCCAAATTTGAATTTCTCTCCCATAGTGCATTGCATATATGCTAATTAACATGCTCATTGGTTCCAAATTTGAATTTCTCTCATAGTGCATTGCATATATGCTAATTAACATGCTCATTGGTTTCAAATTTGAATTTCTCTTCCATAGTGCATTGCATATATGCTCAGTAACATGCTCAGTGGTTCCAAATTTGAATTTCTCTTCCATAGTGCATTACATATATGCTCATTAAAATGCTCAGTGGTTCCAAATTTGAATTTCTCTTCCATAGTGCATTACATATATGCTCATTAACATGCTCAGTGGTTCCAAATTTGAATTTCTCTCCCATAGTGCATTGCATATATGTTAATTAACATGCTCAGTGGTTCCAAATTTGAATTTCTCTCCCATAGTGCATTGCATATATGCTCATTAACATGCTCATTGGTTCCAAATTTGAATTTATCTCCCATAATGCATTGCATATATGCTAATTAACATGCTCATTGGTTCCAAATTTGAATTTCTCTCCCATAGTGCATTGCATACATGTATATGCTCATTAACATGCTCATTGGTTTCAAATTTGAATTTCTCTTCCATAGTGCATTGCATATATGCTCATTAACATGCTCAGTGGTTCCAAATTTGAATTTCTCTCCCATAGTGCATTACATATATGCTCATTGACATGCTCAGTGGTTCCAAATTTGAATTTCTCTCCCATAGTGCATTGCATATATGCTCATTAACACTCTCAGTGGTTCCAAATTTGAATTTTTCTTCCATAGTGCATTGCATATATGCTCATTAACATGCTCAGTGGTTCCAAATTTGAATTTCTCTTCCATAGTGCATTACATATATGCTCATTAACATGCTCAGTGGTTCCAAATGTAAATGTCTCTTCCATAGTGCATTGCATATATGCTCATTAACATGCTCAGTGGTTCCAAATGTAAATTTCTCTTCCATAGTGCATTGCATATATGCTCATTAACATGCTCAGTGGTTCCAAATGTAAATTTTTCTTCCATAGTGCATTGCATATATGCTCATTAACATGCTCAGTGGTTCCAAATTTGAATTTCTCTTCCATAGTGCATTACATATATGCTCATTAACATGCTCAGTGGTTCCAAATGTAAATGTCTCTTCCATAGTGCATTGCATATATGCTCATTAACATGCTCAGTGGTTCCAAATGTAAATTTCTCTTCCATAGTGCATTGCATATATGCTCATTAACATGCTCAGTGGTTCCAAATGTAAATTTCTCTTCCATAGTGCATTGCATATATGCTCATTAACATGCTCAGTGGTTCCAAATGTAAATTTTTCTTCCATAGTGCATTGCATATATGCTCATTAACATGCTCAGTGGTTCCAAATTTGAATTTCTCTCCCATAGTGCATTGCATATATGCTCATTAACATGCTCATTGGTTCCAAATTTAAATTTCTCTCCCATAGTGCATTGCAGATATGCTCATTAACATGCTCAGTGGTTCCAAATTTGAATTTCTCTTCCATAGTGCATTACATATATGCTCATTAACATGCTCAGTGGTTCCAAATTTAAATTTCTCTCCCATAGTGCATTGCATATATGCTCATTGACATGCTCAGTGGTTCCAAATTTGAATTTCCCTTCCATAGTGCATTGCATATATGCTCATTGACATGCTCAGTGGTTCCAAATTTAAATTTCTCTCCCATAGTGCATTGCATATATGCTCATTAACATGCTCATTGGTTCCAAATTTAAATTTCTCTTCCATAGTGCATTGCATATATGCTCATTAACATGCTCAGTGGTTCCAAATTTGAATTTCCCTTCCATAGTGCATTGCATATATGCTCATTAACATGCTCAGTGGTTCCAAATTTGAATTTCTCTTCCATAGTGCATTGCATATATGCTCATTAAAATGCTCAGTGGTTCCAAATGTAAATTTTTCTTCCATAGTGCATTGCATATATGCTCATTAACATGCTCAGTGGTTCCAAATTTGAATTTCTCTTCCATAGTGCATTACATATATGCTCATTAACATGCTCAGTGGTTCCAAATGTAAATGTCTCTTCCATAGTGCATTGCATATATGCTCATTAACATGCTCAGTGGTTCCAAATTTGAATTTCTCTTCCATAGTGCATTGTATATATGCTCATTAAAATGCTCAGTGGTTCCAAATGTAAATTTTTCTTCCATAGTGCATTGCATATATGCTCATTAACATGCTCAGTGGTTCCAAATTTGAATTTCTCTTCCATAGTGCATTACATATATGCTCATTAACATGCTCAGTGGTTCCAAATGTAAATGTCTCTTCCATAGTGCATTGCATATATGCTCATTAACATGCTCAGTGGTTCCAAATGTAAATTTCTCTTCCATAGTGCATTGCATATATGCTCATTAACATGCTCAGTGGTTCCAAATGTAAATTTCTCTTCCATAGTGCATTGCATATATGCTCATTAACATGCTCAGTGGTTCCAAATGTAAATTTTTCTTCCATAGTGCATTGCATATATGCTCATTAACATGCTCAGTGGTTCCAAATTTGAATTTCTCTCCCATAGTGCATTGCATATATGCTCATTAACATGCTCATTGGTTCCAAATTTAAATTTCTCTCCCATAGTGCATTGCAGATATGCTCATTAACATGCTCAGTGGTTCCAAATTTGAATTTCTCTTCCATAGTGCATTACATATATGCTCATTAACATGCTCAGTGGTTCCAAATTTAAATTTCTCTCCCATAGTGCATTGCATATATGCTCATTGACATGCTCAGTGGTTCCAAATTTGAATTTCCCTTCCATAGTGCATTGCATATATGCTCATTGACATGCTCAGTGGTTCCAAATTTAAATTTCTCTCCCATAGTGCATTGCATATATGCTCATTAACATGCTCATTGGTTCCAAATTTAAATTTCTCTTCCATAGTGCATTGCATATATGCTCATTAACATGCTCAGTGGTTCCAAATTTGAATTTCCCTTCCATAGTGCATTGCATATATGCTCATTAACATGCTCAGTGGTTCCAAATGTAAATTTCTCTTCCATAGTGCATTGCATATATGCTCATTAACATGCTCAGTGGTTCCAAATGTAAATTTCTCTTCCATAGTGCATTGCATATATGCTCATTAACATGCTCAGTGGTTCCAAATGTAAATTTTTCTTCCATAGTGCATTGCATATATGCTCATTAACATGCTCAGTGGTTCCAAATGTAAATTTCTCTCCCATAGTTCATTGCATATATGCTCATTGACATGCTCAGTGGTTCCAAATTTGAGTTTCTCTCCCATAGTGCATTGCATATATGCTCATTGACATGCTCAGTGGTTCCAAATTTAAATTTCCCTTCCATAGTGCATTGCATATATGCTCATTAACATGCTCAGTGGTTCCAAATTTGAATTTCTCTCCCATAGTGCATTGCATATATGCTCATTAACATGTTCATTGGTTTCAAATTTGAATTTCTCTTCCATAGTGCATTGCATATATGCTCATTGACATGCTCAGTGGTTCCAAATTTAAATTTCTCTTCCATAGTGCATTGCATATATGCTAATTAACATGCTCAGTGGTTCCAAATGTAAATTTCTCTTCCATAGTGCATTGCATATACATGTATGCTTATTAACATGCTCAGTGGTTCCATATTTAAATTTCCCTTCCATAGTGCATTGCATATATGCTCATTA
This sequence comes from Saccoglossus kowalevskii, assembly GCF_978046115.1. Lineage (NCBI taxonomy): Eukaryota > Metazoa > Hemichordata > Enteropneusta > Harrimaniidae > Saccoglossus > Saccoglossus kowalevskii. Next base: position 30,141,230 of record NC_140658.1, read on the forward strand.
ACATGCTCAGTGGTTCCAAATTTAAATTTCTCTTCCATAGTGCATTGCATATATGCTCATTGACATGCTCAGTGGTTCCAAATGTAAATTTCTCTTCCATAGTGCATTGCATATATGCTCATTAACATGCTCAGTGGTTCCAAATTTAAATTTCCCTTCCATAGTGCATTGCATATATGCTCATTAACATGCTCAGTGGTTCCAAATTTGAATTTCTCTCCCATAGTGCATTGCATATATGCTCATTAACATGCTCAGTGGTTCCAAATTTGAATTTCTCTCCCATAGTGCATTGCATATATGCTCATTAACATGCTCAGTGGTTCCAAATTTAAATTTCCCTTCCATAGTGCATTGCATATATGCTCATTAACATGCTCAGTGGTTCCAAATGTAAATTTCTCTTCCATAGTGCATTGCATATATGCTCATTAACATGCTCAGTGGTTCCAAATTTGAATTTCTCTTCCATAGTGCATTGCATATATGCTCATTAACATGCTCAGTGGTTCCAAATTTAAATTTCCCTTCCATAGTGCATTGCATATATGCTCATTAACATGCTCAGTGGTTCCAAATGTAAATTTCTCTTCCATAGTGCATTGCATATATGCTCATTAACATGCTCAGTGGTTCCAAATGTAAATTTCTCTTCCATAGTGCATTGCATATATGCTCATTAACATGCTCAGTGGTTCCATATTTAAATTTCCCTTCCATAGTGCATTGTATATATGCTAATTAACATGCTCAGTGGTTCCAAATTTGAATTTCTCTTCCATAGTGCATTGCATATATGCTCATTAACATGCTCAGTGGTTCCAAATTTGAATTTCTCTTCCATAGTGCATTACATATATGCTAATTAACATGCTCAGTGGTTCCAAATGTAAATTTCTCTTCCATAGTGCATTGCATATATGCTCATTAACATGCTCAGTGGTTCCAAATTTAAATTTCCCTTCCATAGTGCATTGCATATATGCTCATTAACATGCTCAGTGGTTCCAAATGTAAATTTCTCTTCCATAGTGCATTGCATATATGCTCATTAACATGCTCAGTGGTTCCAAATTTGAATTTCTCTTCCATAGTGCATTGCATATATGCTCATTAACATGCTCAGTGGTTCCAAATTTAAATTTCCCTTCCATAGTGCATTGCATATATGCTCATTAACATGCTCAGTGGTTCCAAATGTAAATTTCTCTTCCATAGTGCATTGCATATATGCTCATTAACATGCTCAGTGGTTCCAAATGTAAATTTCTCTTCCATAGTGCATTGCATATATGCTCATTAACATGCTCAGTGGTTCCATATTTAAATTTCTCTTCCATAGTGCATTGTATATATGCTCATTAACATGCTCAGTGGTTCCAAATTTGAATTTCTCTTCCATAGTGCATTGCATATATGCTCATTAACATGCTCAGTGGTTCCATATTTAAATTTCCCTTCCATAGTGCATTGTATATATGCTAATTAACATGCTCAGTGGTTCCAAATGTAAATTTCCCTTCCATAGTGCATTACATATATGCTCATTAACATGCTCAGTGGTTCCAAATGTAAATTTCTCTTCCATAGTGCATTGCATATATGCTCATTAACATGCTCAGTGGTTCCATATTTAAATTTCCCTTCCATAGTGCATTACATATATGCTCATTAACATGCTCAGTGGTTCCAAATGTAAATTTCTCTTCCATAGTGCATTGCATATATGCTCATTAACATGCTCAGTGGTTCCAAATGTAAATTTCTCTTCCATAGTGCATTGCATATATGCTCATTAACATGCTCAGTGGTTCCATATTTAAATTTCCCTTCCATAGTGCATTGCATATATGCTCATTAACATGCTCAGTGGTTCCATATTTGAATTTCTCTCCCATAGTGCATTGCATATATGCTCATTAACATGCTCAGTGGTTCCAAATTTGAATTTCTCTCCCATAGTGCATTGCATATATGCTCATTAACATGCTCAGTGGTTCCAAATTTGAATTTCTCTTCCATAGTGCATTACATATATGCTCATTAACATGCTCAGTGGTTCCAAATGTAAATTTCCCTTCCATAGTGCATTGTATATATGCTCATTAACATGCTCAGTGGTTCCAAATTTGAATTTCTCTTCCATAGTGCATTGCATATATGCTCATTAACATGCTCAGTGGTTCCAAATGTAAATTTCCCTTCCATAGTGCATTGTATATATGCTCATTAACATGCTCAGTGGTTCCAAATTTGAATTTCTCTTCCATAGTGCATTACATATATGCTCATTAACATGCTCAGTGGTTCCAAATGTAAATTTCCCTTCCATAGTGCATTGTATATATGCTCATTAACATGCTCAGTGGTTCCAAATTTGAATTTCTCTTCCATAGTGCATTGCATATATGCTCATTAACATGCTCAGTGGTTCCAAATGTAAATTTCTCTTCCATAGTGCATTGCATATATGCTCATTGACATGCTCAGTGGTTCCAAATTTGAATTTCTCTTCCATAGTGCATTGCATATATGCTCATTAACATGCTCAGTGGTTCCAAATTTAAATTTCTCTTCCATAGTGCATTGCATATATGCTCATTAACATGCTCAGTGGTTCCAAATTTAAATTTCCCTTCCATAGTGCATTGCATATATGCTCATTAACATGCTCAGTGGTTCCAAATTTGAATTTCTCTTCCATAGTGCATTACATATATGCTAATTAACATGCTCATTGGTTCCAAATGTAAATTTCTCTTCCATAGTGCATTGCATATATGCTCATTAACATGCTCAGTGGTTCCAAATTTGAATTTCCCTTCCATAGTGCATTGCATATATGCTCATTAACATGCTCAGTGGTTCCAAATTTGAATTTCTCTTCCATAGTTCATTGCATATATGCTCATTAACATGCTCAGTGGTTCCAAATTTAAATTTCCCTTCCATAGTGCATTGCATATATGCTCATTAACATGCTCAGTGGTTCCAAATTTGAATTTCTCTTCCATAGTTCATTGCATATATGCTCATTAACATGCTCAGTGGTTCCAAATTTAAATTTCCCTTCCATAGTGCATTGCATATATGCTCATTAACATGCTCAGTGGTTCCAAATGTAAATTTCTCTTCCATAGTGCATTGCATATATGCTCATTAACATGCTCAGTGGTTCCAAATTTAAATTTCTCTCCCATAGTGCATTGCATATATGCTCATTAACATGCTCATTGGTTCCAAATTTGAATTTCTCTTCCATAGTGCATTGCATATATGCTAATTAACATGCTCATTGGTTCCAAATTTGAATTTCTCTCCCATAGTGCATTGCATATATGCTCATTAACATGCTCATTGGTTCCAAATTTGAATTTCTCTTCCATAGTGCATTGCATATATGCTCATTAACATGCTCAGTGGTTCCAAATTTAAATTTCTCTCCCATAGTGCATTGCATATATGCTCATTAACATGCTCATTGGTTCCAAATTTGAATTTCTCTTCCATAGTGCATTGCATATATGCTCATTGACATGCTCAGTGGTTCCAAATTTAAATTTCCCTTCCATAGTGCATTGCATATATGCTCATTAACATGCTCAGTGGTTCCAAATGTAAATTTCTCTTCCATAGTGCATTGCATATATGCTCATTAACATGCTCAGTGGTTCCAAATTTAAATTTCTCTCCCATAGTGCATTGCATATATGCTCATTAACATGCTCATTGGTTCCAAATTTGAATTTCTCTTCCATAGTGCATTGCATATATGCTCATTAACATGCTCAGTGGTTCCAAATTTAAATTTCTCTCCCATAGTGCATTGCATATATGCTCATTAACATGCTCAGTGGTTCCAAATTTAAATTTCCCTTCCATAGTGCATTGCATATATGCTCATTGACATGCTCAGTGGTTCCAAATGTAAATTTCCCTTCCATAGTGCATTGCATATATGCTCATTAACATGCTCAGTGGTTCCAAATTTGAATTTCCCTTCCATAGTGCATTGCATATATGCTCATTAACATGCTCATTGGTTCCAAATTTAAATTTCTCTTCCATAGTGCATTGCATATATGCTCATTAACATGCTCAGTGGTTCCAAATGTAAATTTCTCTTCCATAGTGCATTGCATATATGCTCATTAACATGCTCAGTGGTTCCAAATGTAAATTTCTCTTCCATAGTGCATTGCATATATGCTCATTAACATGCTCAGTGGTTCCAAATGTAAATTTTTCTTCCATAGTGCATTGCATATATGCTCATTAACATGCTCAGTGGTTCCAAATTTGAATTTCTCTCCCATAGTGCATTGCATATATGCTCATTAACATGCTCATTGGTTCCAAATTTAAATTTCCCTTCCATAGTGCATTGTATATATGCTCATTAACATGCTCAGTGGTTCCAAATTTGAATTTCTCTCCCATAGTGCATTGCATATATGCTCATTAACATGTTCATTGGTTTCAAATTTGAATTTCTCTTCCATAGTGCATTGCATATATGCTCATTGACATGCTCAGTGGTTCCATATTTAAATTTCCCTTCCATAGTGCATTGCATATATGCTCATTAACATGCTCAGTGGTTCCAAATTTAAATTTCTCTTCCATAGTGCATTGCATATATGCTCATTAACATGCTCAGTGGTTCCAAATTTAAATTTCCCTTCCATAGTGCATTGCATATATGCTCATTAACATGCTCAGTGGTTCCAAATTTAAATTTCTCTTCCATAGTGCATTGCATATATGCTCATTAACATGCTCAGTGGTTCCAAATTTGAATTTCTCTTCCATAGTGCATTGCATATATGCTCATTAACATGCTCAGTGGTTCCAAATTTGAATTTCTCTTCCATAGTGCATTGCATATATGCTCATTAACATGCTCAGTGGTTCCAAATGTAAATTTCCCTTCCATAGTGCATTGCATATATGCTCATTGACATGCTCAGTGGTTCCAAATGTAAATTTCTCTCCCATAGTGCATTGCATATATGCTCATTAACATGTTCATTGGTTTCAAATTTGAATTTCTCTTCCATAGTGCATTGCATATATGCTCATTGACATGCTCAGTGGTTCCATATTTAAATTTCCCTTCCATAGTGCATTGCATATATGCTCATTAACATGCTCAGTGGTTCCAAATTTAAATTTCTCTTCCATAGTGCATTGCATATATGCTAATTAACATGCTCATTGGTTCCAAATTTAAATTTCTCTTCCATAGTTCATTGCATATATGCTAATTAACATGCTCAGTGGTTCCAAATTTAAATTTCCCTTCCATAGTGCATTGCATATATGCTCATTAACATGCTCAGTGGTTCCAAATGTAAATTTCTCTTCCATAGTGCATTGCATATATGCTCATTAACATGCTCAGTGGTTCCAAATTTAAATTTCCCTTCCATAGTGCATTGCATATATGCTCATTAACATGCTCAGTGGTTCCAAATTTAAATTTCTCTTCCATAGTGCATTGCATATATGCTCATTAACATGCTCAGTGGTTCCAAATTTAAATTTCTCTTCCATAGTGCATTGCATATATGCTCATTAACATGCTCAGTGGTTCCAAATGTAAATTTCTCTCCCATAGTGCATTGCATATATGCTCATTGACATGCTCAGTGGTTCCAAATTTAAATTTCTCTCCCATAGTGCATTGCATATATGCTCATTAACATGCTCAGTGGTTCCAAATTTGAATTTCCCTTCCATAGTGCATTGTATATATGCTCATTAACATGCTCAGTGGTTCCAAATTTGAATTTCTCTCCCATAGTGCATTGCATATATGCTCATTAACATGTTCATTGGTTTCAAATTTGAATTTCTCTTCCATAGTGCATTGCATATATGCTCATTGACATGCTCAGTGGTTCCATATTTAAATTTCCCTTCCATAGTGCATTGCATATATGCTCATTAACATGCTCAGTGGTTCCATATTTAAATTTCCCTTCCATAGTGCATTGCATATATGCTCATTAACATGCTCAGTGGTTCCAAATTTGAATTTCTCTTCCATAGTGCATTGCATATATGCTCATTAACATGCTCAGTGGTTCCAAATGTAAATTTCTCTCCCATAGTTCATTGCATATATGCTCATTAACATGCTCAGTGGTTCCATATTTAAATTTCCCTTCCATAGTGCATTGCATATATGCTCATTAACATGCTCAGTGGTTCCAAATGTAAATTTCTCTCCCATAGTGCATTGCATATATGCTCATTAACATGCTCAGTGGTTCCAAATTTCAATTTCTCTTCCATAGTGCATTGCATATATGCTCATTAACATGCTCAGTGGTTCCAAATGTAAATTTCTCTCCCATAGTGCATTGCATATATGCTCATTAACATGCTCAGTGGTTCCAAATTTGAATTTCTCTTCCATAGTGCATTACATATATGCTCATTAACATGCTCAGTGGTTCCAAATTTGAATTTCTCTCCCATAGTGCATTGCATATATGCTCATTAACATGCTCAGTGGTTCCAAATTTAAATTTCTCTTCCATAGTGCATTGCATATATGCTCATTAACATGCTCAGTGGTTCCAAATTTGAATTTCTCTCCCATAGTGCATTGCATATATGCTCATTAACATGCTCATTGGTTCCAAATTTAAATTTCCCTTCCATAGTGCATTGCATATATGCTCATTAACATGTTCATTGGTTTCAAATTTGAATTTCTCTTCCATAGTGCATTGCATATATGCTCATTAACATGCTCAGTGGTTCCAAATTTGAATTTCTCTTCCATAGTGCATTGCATATATGCTCATTAACATGCTCAGTGGTTCCAAATTTAAATTTCCCTTCCATAGTGCATTGCATATATGCTCATTAACATGCTCAGTGGTTCCAAATGTAAATTTCTCTTCCATAGTGCATTGCATATATGCTCATTAACATGCTCAGTGGTTCCAAATGTAAATTTCTCTCCCATAGTGCATTGCATATATGCTCATTAACATGCTCAGTGGTTCCAAATTTAAATTTCTCTTCCATAGTGCATTGCATATATGCTCATTAACATGCTCAGTGGTTCCATATTTAAATTTCCCTTCCATAGTTCATTGCATATATGCTCATTAACATGCTCAGTGGTTCCAAATGTAAATTTCTCTTCCATAGTGCATTGCATATATGCTCATTAACATGCTCAGTGGTTCCAAATTTAAATTTCTCTCCCATAGTGCATTGCATATATGCTCATTAACATGCTCAGTGGTTCCATATTTAAATTTCCCTTCCATAGTGCATTGCATATATGCTCATTAACATGCTCAGTGGTTCCAAATGTAAATTTCCCTTCCATAGTGCATTGCATATATGCTCATTGACATGCTCAGTGGTTCCAAATTTAAATTTCCCTTCCATAGTGCATTGCATATATGCTCATTGACATGCTCAGTGGTTCCAAATGTAAATTTCCCTTCCATAGTGCATTGCATATATGCTCATTAACATGCTCAGTGGTTCCAAATTTGAATTTCCCTTCCATAGTGCATTGCATATATGCTCATTGACATGCTCAGTGGTTCCAAATTTAAATTTCTCTTCCATAGTGCATTGCATATATGCTAATTAACATGCTCAGTGGTTCCAAATGTAAATTTCTCTTCCATAGTGCATTGCATATATGCTCATTAACATGCTCAGTGGTTCCAAATGTAAATTTCTCTTCCATAGTGCATTGCATATATGCTCATTAACATGCTCAGTGGTTCCATATTTAAGTTTCTCTCCCATAGTTCATTGCATATATGCTCATTAACATGCTCAGTGGTTCCAAATTTGAATTTCTCTCCCATAGTGCATTGCATATATGCTCATTGACATGCTCAGTGGTTCCAAATTTGAATTTCTCTCCCATAGTGCATTGCATATATGCTCATTAACATGCTCAGTGGTTCCAAATTTGAATTTCTCTTCCATAGTGCATTGCATATATGCTCATTAACATGCTCAGTGGTTCCAAATTTCAATTTCTCTCCCATAGTGCATTGCATATATGCTCATTAACATGCTCAGTGGTTCCAAATTTAAATTTCCCTTCCATAGTGCATTGCATATATGCTCATTAACATGCTCAGTGGTTCCAAATTTAAATTTCTCTTCCATAGTGCATTGCATATATGCTCATTAACATGCTCAGTGGTTCCAAATTTGAATTTCTCTTCCATAGTGCATTACATATATGCTCATTAACATGCTCAGTGGTTCCAAATTTGAATTTCTCTTCCATAGTGCATTGTATATATGCTCATTAACATGCTCAGTGGTTCCAAATTTGAATTTCTCTTCCATAGTGCATTGTATATATGCTCATTAACATGCTCAGTGGTTCCAAATTTGAATTTCTCTTCCATAGTGCATTGCATATATGCTCATTGACATGCTCAGTGGTTCCAAATTTAAATTTCCCTTCCATAGTGCATTGTATATATGCTAATTAACATGCTCAGTGGTTCCAAATGTAAATTTCTCTTCCATAGTTCATTGCATATATGCTCATTAACATGCTCAGTGGTTCCAAATGTAAATTTCCCTTCCATAGTGCATTGCATATATGCTCATTAACATGCTCAGTGGTTCCAAATTTGAATTTCTCTTCCATAGTGCATTGCATATATGCTCATTGACATGCTCAGTGGTTCCAAATTTAAATTTCCCTTCCATAGTGCATTGTATATATGCTAATTAACATGCTCAGTGGTTCCAAATGTAAATTTCTCTTCCATAGTGCATTGCATATATGCTCATTGACATGCTCAGTGGTTCCAAATTTGAATTTCCCTTCCATAGTGCATTGCATATATGCTCATTAACATGCTCAGTGGTTCCAAATTTGAATTTCTCTTCCATAGTGCATTGTATATATGCTCATTAACATGCTCAGTGGTTCCAAATTTGAATTTCTCTTCCATAGTGCATTGCATATATGCTCATTGACATGCTCAGTGGTTCCAAATTTAAATTTCCCTTCCATAGTGCATTGCATATATGCTCATTAACATGCTCAGTGGTTCCAAATTTGAATTTCTCTTCCATAGTGCATTGCATATATGCTCATTAACATGCTCAGTGGTTCCAAATGTAAATTTCTCTTCCATAGTGCATTGTATATATGCTCATTGACATGCTCAGTGGTTCCAAATTTGAATTTCTCTCCCATAGTGCATTGCATATATGCTCATTAACATGCTCAGTGGTTCCAAATTTGAATTTCTCTTCCATAGTGCATTGCATATATGCTCATGAACATGCTCAGTGGTTCCAAATTTAAATTTCCCTTCCATAGTGCATTGTATATATGCTAATTAACATGCTCAGTGGTTCCAAATTTGAATTTCTCTCCCATAGTGCATTGCATATATGCTCATTAACATGCTCATTGGTTCCAAATTTAAATTTCCCTTCCATAGTGCATTGCATATATGCTCATTAACATGCTCAGTGGTTCCAAATTTGAATTTCTCTTCCATAGTGCATTGCATATATGCTCATTAACATGCTCAGTGGTTCCAAATTTCAATTTCTCTCCCATAGTGCATTGCATATATGCTCATTAACATGCTCATTGGTTCCAAATGTAAATTTCTCTTCCATAGTGCATTGCATATATGCTCATTAACATGCTCAGTGGTTCCAAATTTCAATTTCTCTCCCATAGTGCATTGCATATATGCTCATTAACATGCTCAGTGGTTCCAAATGTAAATTTCTCTTCCATAGTGCATTGCATATATGCTCATTAACATGCTCATTGGTTCCAAATTTAAGTTTCTCTCCCATAGTGCATTGCATATATGCTCATTAACATGCTCAGTGGTTCCAAATGTAAATTTCCCTTCCATAGTGCATTGCATATATGCTCATTAACATGCTCAGTGGTTCCAAATGTAAATTTCCCTTCCATAGTGCATTGCATATATGCTCATTAACATGCTCAGTGGTTCCAAATTTAAATTTCTCTTCCATAGTGCATTGCATATATGCTCATTAACATGCTCATTGGTTCCAAATTTAAGTTTCTCTCCCATAGTGCATTGCATATATGCTCATTAACATGCTCAGTGGTTCCAAATGTAAATTTCCCTTCCATAGTGCATTGCATATATGCTCATTAACATGCTCAGTGGTTCCAAATGTAAATTTCTCTTCCATAGTGCATTGCATATATGCTCATTAACATGCTCAGTGGTTCCAAATGTAAATTTCTCTTCCATAGTGCATTGCATATATGCTCATTAACATGCTCAGTGGTTCCAAATTTAAATTTCTCTTCCATAGTGCATTGCATATATGCTCATTAACATGCTCAGTGGTTCCAAATTTAAATTTCTCTTCCATAGTGCATTGCATATATGCTCATTAACATGCTCAGTGGTTCCAAATGTAAATTTCTCTTCCATAGTTCATTGCATATATGCTCATTAACATGCTCATTGGTTCCAAATTTAAATTTCTCTCCCATAGTGCATTACATATATGCTCATTAACATGCTCATTGGTTCCAAATTTAAATTTCTCTTCCATAGTGCATTGCATATATGCTCATTAACATGCTCAGTGGTTCCAAATTTGAATTTCCCTTCCATAGTGCATTGCATATATGCTCATTAACATGCTCAGTGGTTCCAAATTTGAATTTCTCTCCCATAGTGCATTGCATATATGCTCATTAACATGCTCATTGGTTCCAAATTTAAATTTCCCTTCCATAGTGCATTGTATATATGCTCATTAACATGCTCAGTGGTTCCAAATTTGAATTTCTCTCCCATAGTGCATTGCATATATGCTCATTAACATGCTCAGTCGTTCCAAATTTGAATTTCTCTCCCATAGTGCATTGCATATATGCTCATTAACATGCTCAGTCGTTCCAAATTTGAATTTCTCTCCCATAGTGCATTACATATATGCTCATTAACATGCTCATTGGTTCCAAATTTAAATTTCCCTTCCATAGTGCATTGCATATATGCTCATTGACATGCTCAGTGGTTCCAAATTTGAATTTCTCTCCCATAGTGCATTACATATATGCTCATTAACATGCTCATTGGTTCCAAATTTAAATTTCCCTTCCATAGTGCATTGCATATATGCTAATTAACATGCTCAGTGGTTCCAAATTTGAATTTCCCTTCCATAGTGCATTGCATATATGCTCATTAACATGCTCAGTGGTTCCAAATTTGAATTTCTCTCCCATAGTGCATTGCATATATGCTCATTAACATGCTCATTGGTTCCAAATGTAAATTTCCCTTCCATAGTGCATTGCATATATGCTCATTAACATGCTCAGTGGTTCCAAATTTGAATTTCTCTCCCATAGTGCATTGCATATATGCTCATTAACATGCTCATTGGTTCCAAATTTAAATTTCCCTTCCATAGTGCATTGTATATATGCTCATTAACATGCTCAGTGGTTCCAAATTTGAATTTCTCTCCCATAGTGCATTGCATATATGCTCATTAACATGCTCAGTCGTTCCAAATTTGAATTTCTCTCCCATAGTGCATTGCATATATGCTCATTAACATGCTCAGTCGTTCCAAATTTGAATTTCTCTCCCATAGTGCATTACATATATGCTCATTAACATGCTCAGTGGTTCCAAATGTAAATTTCCCTTCCATAGTGCATTGCATATATGCTCATTAACATGCTCAGTGGTTCCAAATTTGAATTTCTCTCCCATAGTGCATTGCATATATGCTCATTAACATGCTCATTGGTTCCAAATGTAAATTTCCCTTCCATAGTGCATTGCATATATGCTCATTAACATGCTCAGTGGTTCCAAATTTGAATTTCTCTCCCATAGTGCATTGCATATATGCTCATTAACATGCTCATTGGTTCCAAATTTAAATTTCCCTTCCATAGTGCATTGTATATATGCTCATTAACATGCTCAGTGGTTCCAAATTTGAATTTCTCTCCCATAGTGCATTGCATATATGCTCATTAACATGCTCAGTCGTTCCAAATTTGAATTTCTCTCCCATAGTGCATTGCATATATGCTCATTAACATGCTCAGTCGTTCCAAATTTGAATTTCTCTCCCATAGTGCATTACATATATGCTCATTAACATGCTCATTGGTTCCAAATTTATATTTCCCTTCCATAGTGCATTGCATATATGCTCATTAACATGCTCATTGGTTCCAAATTTGAATTTCTCTTCCATAGTGCATTGCATATATGCTCATTAACATGCTCAGTGGTTCCAAATTTGAATTTCTCTCCCATAGTGCATTGCATATATGCTCATTAACATGCTCATTGGTTCCAAATTTAAATTTCCCTTCCATAGTGCATTGTATATATGCTCATTAACATGCTCAGTGGTTCCAAATTTGAATTTCTCTCCCATAGTGCATTGCATATATGCTCATTAACATGCTCAGTCGTTCCAAATTTGAATTTCTCTCCCATAGTGCATTGCATATATGCTCATTAACATGCTCAGTGGTTCCAAATGTAAATTTCTCTTCCATAGTGCATTGCATATATGCTAATTAACATGCTCAGTGGTTCCAAATGTAAATTTCTCTCCCATAGTGCATTGCATATATGCTCATTAACATGCTCAGTGGTTCCAAATGTAAATTTCTCTTCCATAGTGCATTGCATATATGCTCATTAACATGCTCAGTGGTTCCAAATGTAAATTTCTCTTCCATAGTGCATTGCATATATGCTCATTAACATGCTCAGTCGTTCCAAATTTGAATTTCTCTCCCATAGTTCATTGCATATATGCTCATTAACATGCTCAGTGGTTCCAAATTTAAATTTCCCTTCCATAGTGCATTGCATATATGCTAATTAACATGTTCAGTGGTTCCAAATTGAATTTCTCTTCCATAGTGCATTGCATATATGCTCATTAACATGTTCAGTGGTTCCAAATTTAAATTTCTCTTCCATAGTGCATTACATATATGCTCATTAACATGCTCAGTGGTTCCAAATTTCAATTTCTCTTCCATAGTGCATTGCATATATGCTCATTAACATGCTCAGTGGTTCCATATTTAAATTTCTCTCCCATAGTGCATTGCATATATGCTCATTAACATGCTCATTGGTTCCAAATTTGAATTTCTCTTCCATAGTGCATTGCATATATGCTCATTAACATGCTCAGTGGTTCCAAATGTAAATTTCTCTCCCATAGTGCATTGCATATATGCTCATTAACATGCTCAGTGGTTCCAAATGTAAATTTCTCTTCCATAGTGCATTGCATATATGCTCATTAACATGCTCAGTGGTTCCAAATGTAAATTTCTCTTCCATAGTGCATTGCATATATGCTCATTAACATGCTCAGTGGTTCCAAATGTAAATTTCTCTTCCATAGTGCATTGTATATATGCTCATTAACATGCTCAGTGGTTCCAAATGTAAATTTCCCTTCCATAGTGCATTGCATATATGCTCATTGACATGCTCAGTGGTTCCAAATTTGAATTTCTCTTCCATAGTGCATTGCATATATGCTCATTAACATGCTCAGTGGTTCCAAATGTAAATTTCCCTTCCATAGTGCATTGCATATATGCTCATTAACATGCTCATTGGTTCCAAATGTAAATTTCTCTTCCATAGTGCATTGCATATATGCTCATTAACATGCTCAGTGGTTCCAAATGTAAATTTCCCTTCCATAGTGCATTGCATATATGCTCATTAACATGCTCAGTGGTTCCAAATGTAAATTTCTCTTCCATAGTGCATTGCATATATGCTCATTAACATGCTCAGTGGTTCCAAATGTAAATTTCTCTTCCATAGTGCATTGTATATATGCTCATTAACATGCTCATTGGTTCCAAATGTAAATTTCTCTTCCATAGTGCATTGCATATATGCTCATTAACATGCTCATTGGTTCCAAATGTAAATTTCCCTTCCATAGTGCATTGCATATATGCTCATTAACATGCTCAGTGGTTCCAAATGTAAATTTCTCTTCCATAGTGCATTGCATATATGCTCATTGACATGCTCAGTGGTTCCAAATTTGAATTTCTCTTCCATAGTGCATTGCATATATGCTCATTAACATGCTCATTGGTTCCAAATGTAAATTTCTCTTCCATAGTGCATTGCATATATGCTCATTAACATGCTCAGTGGTTCCAAATGTAAATTTCCCTTCCATAGTGCATTGCATATATGCTCATTAACATGCTCAGTGGTTCCAAATTTGAATTTCTCTTCCATAGTGCATTGCATATATGCTCATTAACATGCTCAGTGGTTCCAAATTTGAATTTCTCTTCCATAGTGCATTACATATATGCTCATTAACATGCTCAGTGGTTCCAAATGTAAATTTCCCTTCCATAGTTCATTGCATATATGCTCATTAACATGCTCAGTGGTTCCAAATTTGAATTTCCCTTCCATAGTGCATTGCATATATGCTCATTAACATGCTCAGTGGTTCCAAATGTAAATTTCTCTTCCATAGTGCATTGCATATATGCTCATTAACATGCTCAGTGGTTCCAAATTTGAATTTCTCTTCCATAGTGCATTACATATATGCTCATTAACATGCTCAGTGGTTCCAAATGTAAATTTCCCTTCCATAGTGCATTGCATATATGCTCATTAACATGCTCAGTGGTTCCAAATGTAAATGTCTCTTCCATAGTGCATTGCATATATGCTCATTAACATGCTCAGTGGTTCCAAATGTAAATTTCTCTTCCATAGTGCATTGCATATATGCTCATTAACATGCTCAGTGGTTCCAAATGTAAATTTCCCTTCCATAGTTCATTGCATATATGCTCATTAACATGCTCAGTGGTTCCAAATTTAAATTTCTCTTCCATAGTGCATTGCATATATGCTCATTAACATGCTCAGTGGTTCCAAATTTGAATTTCCCTTCCATAGTGCATTGCATATATGCTAATTAACATGCTCAGTGGTTCCAAATGTAAATTTCTCTTCCATAGTGCATTGCATATATGCTCATTAACATGCTCATTGGTTCCAAATGTAAATTTCCCTTCCATAGTGCATTGCATATATGCTCATTAACATGCTCAGTGGTTCCAAATGTAAATTTCTCTTCCATAGTGCATTGCATATATGCTCATTAACATGCTCAGTGGTTCCAAATTTGAATTTCTCTTCCATAGTGCATTACATATATGCTCATTAACATGCTCAGTGGTTCCAAATGTAAATTTCCCTTCCATAGTGCATTGCATATATGCTCATTAACATGCTCAGTGGTTCCAAATGTAAATTTCTCTTCCATAGTGCATTGCATATATGCTCATTAACATGCTCAGTGGTTCCAAATGTAAATTTCCCTTCCATAGTTCATTGCATATATGCTCATTAACATGCTCAGTGGTTCCAAATTTAAGTTTCTCTCCCATAGTGCATTGCATATATGCTCATTAACATGCTCAGTGGTTCCAAATGTAAATTTCCCTTCCATAGTGCATTGCATATATGCTCATTAACATGCTCAGTGGTTCCAAATGTAAATTTCTCTTCCATAGTGCATTGCATATATGCTCATTAACATGCTCAGTGGTTCCAAATTTGAATTTCTCTTCCATAGTGCATTACATATATGCTCATTAACATGCTCAGTGGTTCCAAATGTAAATTTCCCTTCCATAGTTCATTGCATATATGCTCATTAACATGCTCAGTGGTTCCAAATTTGAATTTCTCTCCCATAGTGCATTGCATATATGCTCATTAACATGCTCAGTGGTTCCAAATTTCAATTTCTCTCCCATAGTGCATTGTATATATGCTCATTAACATGCTCAGTGGTTCCAAATGTAAATTTCTCTTCCATAGTGCATTGTATATATGCTCATTAACATGCTCAGTGGTTCCAAATGTAAATTTCTCTTCCATAGTGCATTGCATATATGCTCATTAACATGCTCAGTGGTTCCAAATGTAAATTTCTCTTCCATAGTGCATTGCATATATGCTCATTAACATGCTCAGTCGTTCCAAATTTGAATTTCTCTCCCATAGTTCATTGCATATATGCTCATTAACATGCTCAGTGGTTCCAAATGTAAATTTCTCTTCCATAGTGCATTGCATATATGCTCATTAACATGCTCAGTGGTTCCAAATGTAAATTTCTCTTCCATAGTGCATTGCATATATGCTCATTAACATGCTCAGTGGTTCCAAATTTGAATTTCTCTTCCATAGTGCATTGCATATATGCTCATTAACATGCTCATTGGTTCCAAATTTAAATTTCTCTTCCATAGTGCATTGCATATATGCTCATTAACATGCTCAGTGGTTCCAAATGTAAATGTCTCTTCCATAGTGCATTGCATATATGCTCATTAACATGCTCAGTGGTTCCAAATGTAAATTTCTCTTCCATAGTGCATTGCATATATGCTCATTAACATGCTCAGTGGTTCCAAATTTGAATTTCTCTTCCATAGTGCATTGCATATATGCTCATTAACATGCTCAGTGGTTCCAAATTTAAATTTCTCTCCCATAGTGCATTGCATATATGCTCATTAACATGCTCAGTGGTTCCAAATTTAAATTTCCCTTCCATAGTGCATTGCATATATGCTAATTAACATGCTCAGTGGTTCCAAATGTAAATTTCTCTTCCATAGTGCATTGCATATATGCTCATTAACATGCTCAGTGGTTCCAAATTTAAATTTCTCTCCCATAGTGCATTGCATATATGCTCATTAACATGCTCAGTGGTTCCAAATTTGAGTTTCTCTCCCATAGTGCATTGCATATATGCTCATTAACATGCTCAGTGGTTCCAAATTTGAATTTCTCTTCCATAGTGCATTGCATATATGCTCATTAACATGCTCAGTGGTTCCAAATGTAAATTTCTCTTCCATAGTGCATTGCATATATGCTCATTAACATGCTCAGTGGTTCCAAATTTGAATTTCTCTCCCATAGTGCATTGCATATATGCTCATTAACATGCTCATTGGTTCCAAATTTGAATTTCTCTTCCATAGTGCATTGCATATATGCTCATTAACATGCTCAGTGGTTCCAAATTTGAATTTCTCTTCCATAGTGCATTGCATATATGCTAATTAACATGCTCAGTGGTTCCAAATTTAAATTTCCCTTCCATAGTGCATTGCATATATGCTCATTAACATGCTCAGTGGTTCCAAATTTGAATTTCTCTTCCATAGTGCATTGCATATATGCTAATTAACATGCTCAGTGGTTCCAAATATGAATTTCTCTTCCATAGTGCATTGCATATATGCTCATTAACATGCTCAGTGGTTCCAAATTTAAATTTCCCTTCCATAGTGCATTGCATATATGCTAATTAACATGCTCAGTGGTTCCAAATGTAAATTTCTCTTCCATAGTGCATTGCATATATGCTCATTAACATGCTCAGTGGTTCCAAATTTAAATTTCTCTCCCATAGTGCATTGCATATATGCTCATTGACATGCTCAGTGGTTCCATATTTGAATTTCTCTCCCATAGTGCATTGCATATATGCTAATTAACATGCTCAGTGGTTCCAAATTTAAATTTCCCTTCCATAGTGCATTGCATATATGCTAATTAACATGCTCAGTGGTTCCAAATATGAATTTCTCTTCCATAGTGCATTGCATATATGCTCATTAACATGCTCAGTGGTTCCAAATGTAAATTTCTCTTCCATAGTGCATTGCATATATGCTCATTAACATGCTCAGTGGTTCCAAATTTAAATTTCTCTCCCATAGTGCATTGCATATATGCTCATTAACATGCTCAGTGGTTCCAAATTTAAATTTCCCTTCCATAGTGCATTGCATATATGCTAATTAACATGCTCAGTGGTTCCAAATGTAAATTTCTCTTCCATAGTGCATTGCATATATGCTCATTAACATGCTCAGTGGTTCCAAATTTAAATTTCTCTCCCATAGTGCATTGCATATATGCTCATTAACATGCTCAGTGGTTCCAAATTTGAGTTTCTCTCCCATAGTGCATTGCATATATGCTCATTAACATGCTCAGTGGTTCCAAATTTGAATTTCTCTTCCATAGTGCATTGCATATATGCTCATTAACATGCTCAGTGGTTCCAAATGTAAATTTCTCTTCCATAGTGCATTGCATATATGCTCATTAACATGCTCAGTGGTTCCAAATTTGAATTTCTCTCCCATAGTGCATTGCATATATGCTCATTAACATGCTCATTGGTTCCAAATTTGAATTTCTCTTCCATAGTGCATTGCATATATGCTCATTAACATGCTCAGTGGTTCCAAATTTGAATTTCTCTTCCATAGTGCATTGCATATATGCTAATTAACATGCTCAGTGGTTCCAAATTTAAATTTCCCTTCCATAGTGCATTGCATATATGCTCATTAACATGCTCAGTGGTTCCAAATTTGAATTTCTCTTCCATAGTGCATTGCATATATGCTAATTAACATGCTCAGTGGTTCCAAATATGAATTTCTCTTCCATAGTGCATTGCATATATGCTCATTAACATGCTCAGTGGTTCCAAATTTAAATTTCCCTTCCATAGTGCATTGCATATATGCTAATTAACATGCTCAGTGGTTCCAAATGTAAATTTCTCTTCCATAGTGCATTGCATATATGCTCATTAACATGCTCAGTGGTTCCAAATTTAAATTTCTCTCCCATAGTGCATTGCATATATGCTCATTGACATGCTCAGTGGTTCCATATTTGAATTTCTCTCCCATAGTGCATTGCATATATGCTAATTAACATGCTCAGTGGTTCCAAATTTAAATTTCCCTTCCATAGTGCATTGCATATATGCTAATTAACATGCTCAGTGGTTCCAAATATGAATTTCTCTTCCATAGTGCATTGCATATATGCTCATTAACATGCTCAGTGGTTCCAAATGTAAATTTCTCTTCCATAGTGCATTGCATATATGCTCATTAACATGCTCAGTGGTTCCAAATGTAAATTTCTCTTCCATAGTGCATTGCATATATGCTCATTAACATGCTCAGTGGTTCCAAATGTAAATTTCTCTTCCATAGTGCATTGCATATATGCTCATTAACATGCTCAGTGGTTCCAAATTTAAATTTCTCTCCCATAGTGCATTGCATATATGCTCATTGACATGCTCAGTGGTTCCAAATTTAAATTTCCCTTCCATAGTGCATTGCATATATGCTAATTAACATGCTCAGTGGTTCCAAATATGAATTTCTCTTCCATAGTGCATTGCATATATGCTAATTAACATGCTCAGTGGTTCCAAATTTAAATTTCCCTTCCATAGTGCATTGCATATATGCTAATTAACATGCTCAGTGGTTCCAAATTTGAATTTCTCTTCCATAGTGCATTACATATATGCTCATTGACATGCTCAGTGGTTCCAAATATGAATTTCTCTTCCATAGTGCATTGCATATATGCTCATTAACATGCTCAGTGGTTCCAAATTTGAATTTCCCTTCCATAGTGCATTGCATATACTATGCTAATTAACATGCTCATTGGTTCCAAATTTAAATTTCCCTTCCATAGTGCATTGCATATATGCTCATTAACATGCTCAGTGGTTCCAAATGTAAATGTCTCTTCCATAGTGCATTGCATATATGCTCATTAACATGCTCAGTGGTTCCAAATTTGAATTTCTCTTCCATAGTGCATTGCATATATGCTCATTAACATGCTCAGTGGTTCCATATTTGAATTTCTCTCCCATAGTGCATTGCATATATGCTCATTAACATGCTCAGTGGTTTCAAATTTAAATTTCCCTTCCATAGTGCATTGCATATATGCTCATTAACATGCTCAGTGGTTCCAAATTTGAATTTCTCTTCCATAGTGCATTGCATATATGCTCATTAACATGCTCAGTGGTTCCATATTTGAATTTCTCTCCCATAGTGCATTGCATATATGCTCATTAACATGCTCAGTGGTTTCAAATTTAAATTTCCCTTCCATAGTGCATTGCATATATGCTCATTGACATGCTCATTGGTTCCAAATTTAAATTTCTCTCCCATAGTGCATTGCATATATGCTCATTAACATGCTCAGTGGTTCCAAATTTGAATTTCCCTTCCATAGTGCATTGCATATATGCTCATTAACATGCTCATTGGTTCCAAATTTAAATTTCTCTTCCATAGTGCATTGCATATATGCTCATTAACATGCTCATTGGTTCCAAATTTAAGTTTCTCTTCCATAGTGCATTGCATATATGCTCATTAACATGCTCAGTGGTTCCAAATTTAAGTTTCTCTTCCATAGTGCATTGCATATATGCTCATTAACATGCTCAGTGGTTCCAAATGTAAATTTCTCTTCCATAGTGCATTGCATATATGCTCATTAACATGCTCATTGGTTCCAAATTTAAGTTTCTCTTCCATAGTGCATTGCATATATGCTCATTAACATGCTCAGTGGTTCCAAATTTAAGTTTCTCTTCCATAGTGCATTGCATATATGCTCATTAACATGCTCAGTGGTTCCAAATGTAAATTTCTCTTCCATAGTGCATTGTATATATGCTAATTAACATGCTCAGTGGTTCCAAATTTAAATTTCTCTTCCATAGTGCATTGTATATATGCTCATTAACATGCTCAGTGGTTCCAAATTTAAATTTCCCTTCCATAGTGCATTGCATATATGCTCATTAACATGCTCAGTGGTTCCAAATTTAAATTTCTCTTCCATAGTGCATTGCATATATGCTAATTAACATGCTCAGTGGTTCCAAATGTAAATTTCTCTTCCATAGTGCATTGCATATATGCTCATTAACATGCTCAGTGGTTCCAAATTTAAATTTCCCTTCCATAGTTCATTGCATATATGCTCATTAACATGCTCAGTGGTTCCAAATTTGAATTTCCCTTCCATAGTGCATTGCATATATGCTCATTAACATGCTCATTGGTTCCAAATTTAAATTTCCCTTCCATAGTTCATTGCATATATGCTCATTAACATGCTCAGTGGTTCCAAATTTGAATTTCTCTTCCATAGTGCATTGCATATATGCTCATTAACATGCTCAGTGGTTCCAAATTTGAATTTCTCTCCCATAGTGCATTGCATATATGCTCATTAACATGCTCATTGGTTCCAAATTTGAATTTCTCTTCCATAGTGCATTGCATATATGCTCATTGACATGCTCAGTGGTTCCAAATTTGAATTTCTCTCCCATAGTGCATTGCATATATGCTCATTGACATGCTCAGTGGTTCCAAATTTGAATTTCTCTCCCATAGTGCATTGCATATATGCTCATTAACATGCTCAGTGGTTCCAAATGTAAATTTCTCTTCCATAGTGCATTGCATATATGCTCATTAACATGCTCAGTGGTTCCAAATTTGAATTTCCCTTCCATAGTGCATTGCATATATGCTCATTAACATGCTCATTGGTTCCAAATTTAAATTTCTCTCCCATAGTGCATTGCATATATGCTCATTAACATGCTCAGTGGTTCCAAATTTAAATTTCCCTTCCATAGTTCATTGCATATATGCTCATTAACATGCTCAGTGGTTCCAAATTTGAATTTCCCTTCCATAGTGCATTGCATATATGCTCATTAACATGCTCATTGGTTCCAAATTTAAATTTC
This sequence comes from Saccoglossus kowalevskii, assembly GCF_978046115.1. Classification (NCBI taxonomy): domain Eukaryota; kingdom Metazoa; phylum Hemichordata; class Enteropneusta; family Harrimaniidae; genus Saccoglossus; species Saccoglossus kowalevskii. The sequence goes on from NC_140658.1 coordinate 30,162,962, forward strand.
TCTTCCATAGTGCATTGCATATATGCTCATTAACATGCTCATTGGTTCCAAATTTAAGTTTCTCTTCCATAGTGCATTGCATATATGCTCATTAACATGCTCATTGGTTCCAAATTTGAATTTCTCTCCCATAGTGCATTGCATATATGCTCATTAACATGCTCAGTGGTTCCAAATTTAAATTTCCCTTCCATAGTTCATTGCATATATGCTCATTAACATGCTCAGTGGTTCCAAATTTGAATTTCCCTTCCATAGTGCATTGCATATATGCTCATTAACATGCTCAGTGGTTCCAAATGTAAATTTCTCTTCCATAGTGCATTGCATATATGCTCATTAACATGCTCATTGGTTCCAAATTTGAATTTCTCTCCCATAGTGCATTGCATATATGCTCATTAACATGCTCAGTGGTTCCAAATTTAAATTTCCCTTCCATAGTTCATTGCATATATGCTCATTAACATGCTCAGTGGTTCCAAATTTGAATTTCTCTTCCATAGTGCATTGCATATATGCTCATTAACATGCTCAGTGGTTCCAAATTTGAATTTCCCTTCCATAGTGCATTGCATATATGCTCATTAACATGCTCAGTGGTTCCATATTTAAATTTCTCTTCCATAGTGCATTGCATATATGCTCATTAACATGCTCATTGGTTCCAAATTTAAGTTTCTCTTCCATAGTGCATTGCATATATGCTCATTAACATGCTCAGTGGTTCCAAATTTAAGTTTCTCTTCCATAGTGCATTGCATATATGCTCATTAACATGCTCAGTGGTTCCAAATGTAAATTTCTCTTCCATAGTGCATTGCATATATGCTCATTAACATGCTCATTGGTTCCAAATTTAAGTTTCTCTTCCATAGTGCATTGCATATATGCTCATTAACATGCTCAGTGGTTCCAAATTTAAGTTTCTCTTCCATAGTGCATTGCATATATGCTCATTAACATGCTCAGTGGTTCCAAATGTAAATTTCTCTTCCATAGTGCATTGTATATATGCTAATTAACATGCTCAGTGGTTCCAAATTTAAATTTCTCTTCCATAGTGCATTGTATATATGCTCATTAACATGCTCATTGGTTTCAAATTTGAATTTCTCTTCCATAGTGCATTGCATATATGCTAATTAACATGCTCAGTGGTTCCAAATGTAAATTTCTCTTCCATAGTGCATTGCATATATGCTCATTGACATGCTCAGTGGTTCCAAATTTGAGTTTCTCTCCCATAGTGCATTGCATATATGCTCATTGACATGCTCAGTGGTTCCAAATTTAAATTTCCCTTCCATAGTGCATTGCATATATGCTCATTAACATGCTCAGTGGTTCCAAATTTGAATTTCTCTTCCATAGTGCATTACATATATGCTCATTAACATGCTCAGTGGTTTCAAATTTGAATTTCTCTTCCATAGTGCATTGCATATATGCTCATTAACATGCTCATTGGTTTCAAATTTGAATTTCTCTTCCATAGTGCATTGCATATATGCTCATTAACATGCTCAGTGGTTCCAAATTTGAATTTCTCTTCCATAGTGCATTGCATATATGCTCATTAACATGCTCAGTGGTTCCAAATTTGAATTTCTCTTCCATAGTGCATTGCATATATGCTCATTAACATGCTCAGTGGTTCCAAATTTGAATTTCTCTTCCATAGTGCATTGCATATATGCTCATTAACATGCTCATTGGTTCCAAATGTAAATTTCTCTTCCATAGTTCATTGCATATATGCTCATTAACATGCTCAGTGGTTCCAAATGTAAATTTCTCTCCCATAGTGCATTGCATATATGCTCATTAACATGCTCAGTGGTTCCAAATTTGAATTTCTCTCCCATAGTGCATTACATACATGTGTATATGCTCATTAACATGCTCATTGGTTCCAAATTTGAATTTCTCTCCCATAGTGCATTGCATATATGCTCATTAACATGCTCATTGGTTCCAAATTTGAATTTCTCTTCCATAGTGCATTGCATATATGCTCATTAACATGCTCAGTGGTTCCAAATTTAAATTTCTCTTCCATAGTGCATTGCATATATGCTCATTAACATGCTCAGTGGTTCCAAATTTAAATTTCCCTTCCATAGTGCATTGCATATATGCTCATTAACATGCTCAGTGGTTCCAAATTTAAATTTCTCTCCCATAGTGCATTGCATATATGCTCATTGACATGCTCAGTGGTTCCAAATTTAAATTTCCCTTCCATAGTGCATTGCATATATGCTCATTAACATGCTCAGTGGTTCCAAATTTGAATTTCTCTCCCATAGTGCATTGCATATATGCTCATTGACATGCTCAGTGGTTCCAAATTTAAATTTCCCTTCCATAGTGCATTGCATATATGCTCATTAACATGCTCATTGGTTCCAAATTTGAATTTCTCTCCCATAGTGCATTGCATATATGCTCATTGACATGCTCAGTGGTTCCAAATTTAAATTTCCCTTCCATAGTGCATTGCATATATGCTCATTAACATGCTCAGTGGTTCCAAATTTGAATTTCCCTTCCATAGTGCATTGCATATATGCTCATTAACATGCTCAGTGGTTCCAAATGTAAATTTCTCTTCCATAGTGCATTGCATATATGCTCATTAACATGCTCAGTGGTTCCAAATTTAAATTTCTCTTCCATAGTGCATTGCATATATGCTCATTAACATGCTCAGTGGTTCCAAATTTAAATTTCTCTTCCATAGTGCATTGCATATATGCTCATTAACATGCTCAGTGGTTCCAAATATGAATTTCTCTTCCATAGTGCATTGCATATATGCTCATTAACATGCTCAGTGGTTCCAAATTTGAATTTCTCTTCCATAGTGCATTGCATATATGCTCATTAACATGCTCAGTGGTTCCAAATTTGAATTTCTCTTCCATAGTGCATTGCATATATGCTCATTAACATGCTCAGTGGTTCCAAATTTAAATTTCTCTTCCATAGTGCATTGCATATATGCTCATTAACATGCTCAGTGGTTCCAAATTTAAATTTCTCTTCCATAGTGCATTGCATATATGCTCATTAACATGCTCAGTGGTTCCAAATTTGAATTTCTCTTCCATAGTGCATTGCATATATGCTCATTAACATGCTCAGTGGTTCCAAATTTAAATTTCTCTTCCATAGTGCATTGCATATATGCTCATTAACATGCTCAGTGGTTCCAAATTTAAATTTCCCTTCCATAGTGCATTGCATATATGCTCATTAACATGCTCAGTGGTTCCAAATTTGAATTTCTCTTCCATAGTGCATTGCATATATGCTCATTAACATGCTCAGTGGTTCCAAATTTAAATTTCTCTTCCATAGTGCATTGCATATATGCTCATTAACATGCTCAGTGGTTCCAAATTTAAATTTCCCTTCCATAGTGCATTGCATATATGCTCATTAACATGCTCAGTGGTTCCAAATTTGAATTTCTCTTCCATAGTGCATTGCATATATGCTCATTAACATGCTCAGTGGTTCCAAATTTAAATTTCTCTTCCATAGTGCATTGCATATATGCTCATTAACATGCTCATTGGTTCCAAATTTAAATTTCTCTCCCATAGTGCATTGCATATATGCTCATTGACATGCTCAGTGGTTCCAAATTTAAATTTCCCTTCCATAGTGCATTGCATATATGCTCATTAACATGCTCAGTGGTTCCAAATTTGAATTTCTCTCCCATAGTGCATTGCATATATGCTCATTGACATGCTCAGTGGTTCCAAATTTAAATTTCCCTTCCATAGTGCATTGTATATATGCTCATTAACATGCTCAGTGGTTCCAAATTTGAATTTCTCTCCCATAGTGCATTGTATATATGCTAATTAACATGCTCAGTGGTTCCAAATTTGAATTTCTCTCCCATAGTGCATTGTATATATGCTAATTAACATGCTCAGTGGTTCCAAATTTGAATTTCTCTTCCATAGTGCATTACATATATGCTCATTAACATGCTCAGTGGTTCCAAATTTCAATTTCTCTCCCATAGTGCATTGCATATATGCTCATTGACATGCTCAGTGGTTCCAAATTTGAATTTCCCTTCCATAGTGCATTGTATATATGTTAATTAACATGCTCAGTGGTTCCAAATTTGAATTTCTCTTCCATAGTGCATTGCATATATGCTCATTAACATGCTCAGTGGTTCCAAATTTCAATTTCTCTCCCATAGTGCATTGCATATATGCTCATTGACATGCTCAGTGGTTCCAAATTTGAATTTCTCTCCCATAGTGCATTGCATATATGCTCATTGACATGCTCAGTGGTTCCAAATTTGAATTTCCCTTCCATAGTGCATTACATATATGCTCATTAACATGCTCAGTGGTTCCAAATTTCAATTTCTCTCCCATAGTGCATTGCATATATGCTCATTGACATGCTCAGTGGTTCCAAATTTGAATTTCCCTTCCATAGTGCATTGTATATATGTTAATTAACATGCTCAGTGGTTCCAAATTTGAATTTCTCTCCCATAGTGCATTGTATATATGCTAATTAACATGCTCAGTGGTTCCAAATTTGAATTTCTCTCCCATAGTGCATTGCATATATGCTCATTAACATGCTCAGTGGTTCCAAATTTGAATTTCTCTCCCATAGTGCATTGTATATATGCTAATTAACATGCTCAGTGGTTCCAAATTTGAATTTCTCTTCCATAGTGCATTACATATATGCTCATTAACATGCTCAGTGGTTCCAAATTTCAATTTCTCTCCCATAGTGCATTGCATATATGCTCATTGACATGCTCAGTGGTTCCAAATGTAAATTTCTCTTCCATAGTGCATTGCATATATGTTAATTAACATGCTCATTGGTTCCAAATGTAAATTTCTCTTCCATAGTGCATTGCATATATGTTAATTAACATGCTCATTGGTTCCAAATGTAAATTTCTCTTCCATAGTGCATTGCATATATGCTCATTAACATGCTCAGTGGTTCCAAATTTGAATTTCCCTTCCATAGTGCATTGTATATATGTTAATTAACATGCTCAGTGGTTCCAAATTTGAATTTCTCTTCCATAGTGCATTGCATATATGCTCATTAACATGCTCAGTGGTTCCAAATGTAAATTTCTCTTCCATAGTGCATTGCATATATGCTCATTAACATGCTCAGTGGTTCCAAATTTCAATTTCTCTCCCATAGTGCATTGCATATATGCTCATTGACATGCTCAGTGGTTCCAAATTTGAATTTCCCTTCCATAGTGCATTGTATATATGTTAATTAACATGCTCAGTGGTTCCAAATTTGAATTTCTCTTCCATAGTGCATTGCATATATGCTCATTAACATGCTCAGTGGTTCCAAATGTAAATTTCTCTTCCATAGTGCATTACATATATGCTCATTAACATGCTCAGTGGTTCCAAATGTAAATTTTTCTTCCTTAGTGCATTGCATATATGCTCATTGACATGCTCAGTGGTTCCAAATTTAAGTTTCTCTTCCATAGTGCATTGCATATATGCTCATTAACATGCTCAGTGGTTCCAAATGTAAATTTCTCTTCCATAGTGCATTGCATATATGCTCATTAACATGCTCAGTGGTTCCAAATGTAAATTTCTCTTCCATAGTGCATTGCATATATGCTCATTAACATGCTCAGTGGTTCCAAATGTAAATTTCTCTTCCATAGTGCATTGCATATATGCTCATTAACATGCTCAGTGGTTCCAAATGTAAATTTTTCTTCCATAGTGCATTGCATATATGCTCATTAACATGCTCAGTGGTTCCAAATTTGAATTTCTCTTCCATAGTGCATTGTATATATGCTCATTAACATGCTCAGTGGTTCCAAATTTGAATTTCCCTTCCATAGTGCATTGTATATATGCTCATTAACATGCTCAGTGGTTCCAAATGTAAATTTTTCTTCCATAGTGCATTGCATATATGCTCATTAACATGCTCAGTGGTTCCAAATGTAAATGTCTCTTCCATAGTGCATTGCATATATGCTCATTAACATGCTCAGTGGTTCCAAATGTAAATTTCTCTTCCATAGTGCATTGCATATATGCTCATTAACATGCTCAGTGGTTCCAAATGTAAATTTTTCTTCCATAGTGCATTGCATATATGCTTATTAACATGCTCAGTGGTTCCAAATTTGAATTTCTCTTCCATAGTGCATTGCATATATGCTCATTAAAATGCTCAGTGGTTCCAAATTTAAGTTTCTCTTCCATAGTGCATTGCATATATGCTCATTGACATGCTCAGTGGTTCCAAATTTGAATTTCCCTTCCATAGTGCATTGCATATATGCTCATTGACATGCTCAGTGGTTCCAAATTTGAATTTCTCTCCCATAGTGCATTACATATATGCTAATTAACATGCTCAGTGGTTCCAAATTTGAATTTCCCTTCCATAGTGCATTGCATATATGCTCATTGACATGCTCAGTGGTTCCAAATTTGAATTTCCCTTCCATAGTGCATTGCATATATGCTCATTAACATGCTCAGTGGTTCCAAATTTGAATTTCCCTTCCATAGTGCATTGCATATATGCTAATTAACATGCTCAGTGGTTCCATATTTAAGTTTCTCTCCCATAGTGCATTACATATATGCTCATTAACATGCTCAGTGGTTCCAAATTTGAATTTCTCTCCCATAGTTCATTGCATATATGCTCATTGACATGCTCAGTGGTTCCAAATTTGAATTTCCCTTCCATAGTGCATTACATATATGCTCATTAACATGCTCAGTGGTTCCATATTTAAGTTTCTCTCCCATAGTGCATTACATATATGCTCATTAACATGCTCAGTGGTTCCAAATTTAAGTTTCTCTTCCATAGTGCATTGCATATATGCTCATTAAAATGCTCAGTGATTCCAAATTTGAATTTCTCTTCCATAGTGCATTGCATATATGCTCATTGACATGCTCAGTGGTTCCAAATGTAAATTTTTCTTCCATAGTGCATTGCATATATGCTCATTAACATGCTCAGTGGTTCCAAATTTGAATTTCTCTTCCATAGTGCATTGCATATATGCTAATTAACATGCTCATTTGTTCCAAATTTGAATTTCTCTCCCATAGTGCATTGCATATATGCTCATTAAAATGCTCAGTGGTTCCAAATTTGAATTTCTCTCCCATAGTGCATTACATATATGCTCATTAACATGCTCAGTGGTTCCAAATTTGAATTTCTCTCCCATAGTGCATTGCATATATGTTAATTAACATGCTCATTGGTTCCAAATTCGAATTTCTCTCCCATAGTTCATTGCATATATGCTCATTGACATGCTCATTGGTTCCAAATTTGAATTTCTCTTCCATAGTGCATTACATATATGCTCATTAACATGCTCAGTGGTTCCAAATTTTAATTTCTCTCCCATAGTGCATTGCATATATGCTAATTAACATGCTCATTGGTTCCAAATTTGAATTTCTCTCCCATAGTGCATTGCATATATGCTCATTAACATGCTCAGTGGTTCCAAATTTGAATTTCTCTCCCATAGTGCATTGCATATATGCTCATTGACATGCTCAGTGGTTCCAAATTTGAATTTCTCTCCCATAGTGCATTGCATATATGCTCATTGACATGCTCAGTGGTTCCAAATTTGAATTTCTCTTCCATAGTGCATTGCATATATGCTAATTAACATGCTCATTGGTTCCAAATTTGAATTTCTCTTCCATAGTGCATTGCATATATGCTCATTGACATGCTCAGTGGTTCCAAATTTGAATTTCTCTCCCATAGTGCAATGCATATATGCTAATTAACATGCTCATTGGTTCCAAATTTGAATTTCTCTCCCATAGTGCATTGCATATATGCTAATTAACATGCTCATTGGTTTCAAATTTGAATTTCTCTTCCATAGTGCATTGCATATATGCTCATTGACATGCTCAGTGGTTCCATATTTAAGTTTCTCTCCCATAGTGCATTACATATATGCTCATTAACATGCTCAGTGGTTCCAAATTTAAGTTTCTCTTCCATAGTGCATTGCATATATGCTCATTAAAATGCTCAGTGGTTCCAAATGTAAATTTCTCTTCCATAGTGCATTGCATATACATGTATGCTTATTAACATGCTCAGTGGTTCCAAATGTAAATTTTTCTTCCATAGTGCATTGCATATATGCTCATTAACATGCTCAGTGGTTCCAAATTTGAATTTCTCTTCCATAGTGCATTGCATATATGCTAATTAACATGCTCATTGGTTCCAAATTTGAATTTTTCTTCCATAGTGCATTACATATATGCTAATTAACATGCTCAGTGGTTCCAAATTTAAGTTTCTCTTCCATAGTGCATTGCATATATGCTCATTGACATGCTCAGTGCTAACGTCCTGAAGCTGTGTTATTAGTATGTTACCCAATGATATTGCTGATTAGGTGTCGGAAACAAATTTGCTGTCACAATCGATATACCTGTCATTTACATACGCACATGTGCTATTAATATAGCAAATACAGTAATGGAGTCCCAGCATATATTGTTCTACAACCATATTGTTAATGAAAATAGCACAATCAATTTGTTCCCATGTGTTTACAACTCAAGTAAATTTTAATGAAAAAAAAAATTGTAGCCATATATTTTGTTATATATATTTAATATATATTTATATATTTAATATAATTGTTTTAATGTGATGGCTTAGTGCAGGTTGTCTTTGTTATTTTGATGAGTTGCTCTCATGAATATTCAATAATTTGCATATTGAATTCTTTGAATACCATTGAATACAATTATCTTTGTAAAATTTGAACCAACTATACATATTTTCCTTTTACTTACAGGTTTTAACAACAATTTAAAAATAAAAATATTTATTAATGTTCAATTTTTGGCTAGAAATGTAGTAATGTGTCTAGCTAAAATAATTTTACAATTATAGTTGTTTTTACTGTTTGAAAGCCATAATTTTTCTCACCAACCTTTTGTTGTAGCAATTTTGTGAATTTGGTTTTGTCCTATATTTTTACTGTTTGAAAGCCATAGTTTTTCAGCATTTTGTCAATTTGGTATTTTTCTATATTTTTTTAAAAATAATTTTGGATTAAATGTACATAATTTTTCACTGGCTACAGATTCGGATAAAAACTTTGGAGAAATTAAAAAAAGATTTATGTTGGTTTTAATTTGTGAATGGTGTAAAAAGGTTTAATGTACTGTAAAATATTTTAGCTGGAATTAATTTTCGCTGAAAAGACTTTTTAGGTGTGTTGTTGTATGGAATTTATTTTCACTGATTTTAGCGAGTTGAATGTAGAAGATTTTATTTTTACTGAATCATTCCTTTAGCGAAAATTAATTCCAAGTGAAAATAAAGTATTCCACAGTAGTTTAAGTGCAAGCTGTCAATGTAACATGTGTCAGATTGTGTTTTTTATGTTGAATTTTAACAGTATGATCTAGCAATAATCCCTATTGATGACAGGTATACGATGAGATATTGCATAATTCATAACACGTATGCATGCGCTGTGCATTCTTCACACTTTACAGCATCATCATTTTTTCACCAAAATTTTGGTACACCATAGTATTCATTTTTAAGTCTCTTATAATTTGTTTATCATTTTGAGCATATGGAAGTTATTCTCACACGTGATGTGGTGGGGAGGGTGTGGGGTTGTGTTATTATTACATAGGTTCCATATTTGATTATTTCATATTAAAGAACGTGCAACAAACCGGAATTTAGGTCGGGAACCCCATTGCCTATTAATATGTTCCAAGATATTGTTACACCCTAGCAATGCATGTCAGTGTAAAACGCGCGTCACTGGTCTGTTTGAAAAAAAAATAATCAGACGTCTAAGCTGAGTCACTATCAGAATAAATAACTTGTAGGCATTTAGTTGAGGCCACGACAGAACCAGAATTTGAACTGGATGACTGTGATACACAGTTTATGTTGAAGTTAAAAGTTCCTTCACAGATCTGTGCAAACATGTTGTGCTTTCTGGTCGTGGGTTGAATAAGTCTTGGTTACCGGTTAAAATGTTGCTTATTTGGCATTGGTGATCTTTATTTGGAACTGAGTATCGGTTTAGACTGCTGACACTCTTGTATCCACTTGATGCTAAATGATTTGAAACGGATAAAAATAGCAGATGAAAAATTTTTTACAAAATAAAATGTAGTGTGGTTGCCAATGGAAATACCATGTTTATTTGCATATTGCCCGTGAAAATGTGGAAAACATTATTGCATGATTGATATGCAAATTAGCTTCAGTCAAAATAAGTGACTGCCTAAAAGTACCATTACTGTTGTTCAAATTTCATTTCACTCGGCAAGTATATTCATGTACCCCAAGGGGAAAATATCGTACTTCTAAATATTGTTTATTTCTGCTATGTTTCGAAAAACTGTTCTCCTAAAGGGACTACTTTGTTTGTTCTCAGACCTCATTTGCATATGGGGGTGTGGAAAAACCGATTTTGATTTCAGGAACGAATCAAAATAAACTGCAGTAATGTATGTAATTATATGGGTTGATCAAAATCTAAGAAACATCTAACAAGGAAAGGAAAGTTGACTTTGGCGCCAGCCACAGTGGCCATTTGATGGCGACAGCAACATTAAATCTGTAATTTTTTCTACATTATTTCTAGGTACATCGATGATGTTCCTGTTTTATGGTGTTACCAGACACGTACCTCAGATAATTATTGTTCACCAATGTTTCCTGTGGGTTGCTATGTTACGCCATCAGGTCAACAACAAGATGCTTGTGTTATTGATGTAAGTCATCTATTAGTTAAAGCGGGGGTGTCGTCACCTGCACATGAGGCAAACTGCCATAGCGTGTAGTTGTTTACAAACAAGCGTCTACCCATGAGCCTTTGCGTTTTAAGCATGCGTTGTTATCGTCGCTTGGGACTCAATTCCTGCATGTGTGGGTGAAGACTTCCCGCTTCAATTCATAATCACATGATGGTTACGGCATATAACTAAGCATGGTTTATGTGCCATGACTACATAACTATGATTTAACTAATTTACCATGATTGTTGCAAATTAAGTCATTTTTTTGGTTAATCGAATTGTGCTTGTTAATATGCATCACTTAAAGTAATAGTTAATTTGTCTCGTATTCTTTAGTACTTTGATATTATGAGGTTGTTACGAGAATACCTCAAAGTATGCGCAAAGACAGTACAGTGAGAGTATTGACCAACGTGCATCAGAGTTTGATGTGATGGCGTATTGTCTGAGTGCGTAATAACCTTATTATTAGTCCCTGTTCGGACGCAGTCCGAAAACGGGGACTTATGTTTTGACCTCTGTGTGTCCGTGCGTACGTGTGTGTGTGCGTCTGTGCGTGCGTCCGGACCTGTATCTTAGAAATGCCTGGACCAATCACAATCAAACTTCACACATACATCATACATGATATTATACATATGCACGTCAATTTGTTACACGATCTGATTCAAGATAGCTGAATGGTGGCGATTTTTGTGCTAAAAATCATCAAAATCTGGCTGTTTACAAATGGATTTTGTTCAAACTTAGTATATACATTAGACATTATAGGACCTTGATGCAAATAATTTTGTTTTTCAGATTAGATTCAAAATGGCCGACTGGCGGCCATTTTGTATTAAAGAATGTGGTTCTCGTGCCACATTTTTGACTTGCTTTCACTGATTATGTTCAAATTTTAAATATTCATTATACATCATGTCATAGATAGATATATTGGTTTGACGATCCTATTCAAAATGGCCGAATGGTGGCCTTTTTTGTGCTAAACAATCATCAAATATCAAGCATTTCTGGCATTTATGGATGGATTTTGTTCAAACTTAGTACATATATTAGGCATAACAGGTTTCTGATGCACATCATTTATTTTTCAGATTAAATTCAAAATGGCTGACTGGCGGCCATTTTGTTTTAATGAATGGGCTTCTAGACCCATATCTCCGACTTGTTTTGACTGATAATATTTTCAAATTTTAAATATTCATTATACATCATGTCATAGATAAACAGATATATTGGTTTGACTATCCTATTCAAAATGGCCGAATGGTGATCATTTTTGTGCTAAAAAATCATCAAATATCAAATATTTTAATTTTGAATATTAATTTTGGAACAAATGGACATGATCAAAATTTTGGCAAAAGTTATGTAGATTTGATTTCATAAAAGGTGACAAAAGTCGCTCAAAGGACAGATTACAGAACTGAGTATTGGCTTAGACTGCTGAATGATTTGAACCAGATAAAAATAGCAGATGAAAATTTGTTTACAACCTCTAACCAAGCTTATGAAAACTCGCATTCTCTTGATAAAGAAGCTTAGCACACTTCTCTTCTCAATTATACCAATCGTTTTATGTAATACTATATACGGGTACACTTCAATGGTAGGGTAGGGTGTTGGGCAAGCTCTCAGTAGTTTTTTTATGTTTTGTTGTTACAGCCTAAATTTAACAGACCAGACACGTACTATCTATTCAACCATTTGGAGTTTGTTATCACATATAGCGTCATTGATGACATCAAACATGATGGAGAAATACACGGGAATATTATCAAAGTTACAGTCAATCCTTACAGGTGAGGTTTTTCATACAGCCCTTGATCTTTGGCCGACAACCATAAAAATTTAGTAGCTCAAAAAATTACTCTCGCAATCTTTCTGTACATGTGATTGCATTGAATTGTGGGAGATTAGTGCGGCCAATTGCGTTTGCATAAAAATTGACAAAATGACGTTTGAATAAACACTTGTCACAGTTATTTATTCACACTTCAGATGTTGTTACATTATTTTAAAACCATCATGCATGCTTACACAAATTTGACTTTATATGCTATGAGCAGAATTTTGAGGCAGTTGCAATGCATTATGTAAACACATAAAATAATGTTTGCTATTATAAAGCAGAAAAAAGTTGGTACATACACACCTTTTATTTGGTTTCATCCAATATGGCCAACTGACAGTCATTGTTCTTATTTATGGCTGGTCCTATGAACTCATAATTCAATTTTTTGACACAATTTAGTATGCCCGAGTGTTCTTTTACCATGTACTGGTATTATTTATTGATCACAATGGTCTACGTAATCAATCACTTTGGTATTGTAGTATACCGGTAATCTGACATGCCCAAGAGTAAACATGAAGCTATTTTTAGATTGATAGAAAAAGGTTTTGAACATTTTTTTTTTTATAATTTTTTGTTAATTTTTGGCCTAAATGGACTTAATTTGCCATTAGTAAAATTCTTAATCAACATTTTTGAAAGATTGTGGACCAGTTTGCTTATATATTTTTTTAAAGGTGACAGCAATTTATTTGGCATTCAAAAGAATAATTTTAACCAGACATAGTTCAACTCAAATAAAACTACCATAAAACACATTGAAATAGCTACATGTCATTTTAGCGAATTTGACTCAATGCATGAATGAACAAAATATTAAGTTAGCTAAAATACCAATAATCTCATTGTGAGAATATACTTTAGTTAGCTAAATCTTTTTCTAGTGTCTTTGGCTAAATTAGCTAAAATGACATGCCAGTTAAAAAGACGTTTTACTGTATTTTGTTGTGTAATAAAAAACTATGCTGAAGTCACCATCTTTGATCACATGACATTATTGTCAGAAACATTCCTGTAGCAAGGTAGCTTTCATTAAAATTATGATGATTATTGATGAAATTTATATCTTTCTTGGTTTCTCCTAGTATTAACCATGATGCAACTGGTATTACCAGCTGTAACCTTGACAACGCTGCCATGGAATTTGCTCCTAACTTCACTGAGATTCTTGTCAAGTATTCCTACACTGTTATATATCAGGTAAGTCTAAAAGCCATGTCATACACAATATGAAATTTTAGAATAGTAATGTTGAATATATCCAAAGTAGCATCGTGTATATCCTCATGTTTACATACTGTAAAATACTTTTATTTTTCCTGCAATGACATTTTCTTTGTTTTGTATGAAGTTTATTTTCCCTGTTTTTTGATGAGTTGAAAGTAAATATAGGAAAAAAGAGTATTATATTTAGATTAAATTTTCACAGATTCATTCCTTCAGCAAAAAAAACGAAAATAAAAGTGAAAAGTAAGTTATCGAAAGGATTCATATATGATGGAAAAATGTCTGTATCGTTTTTTGGGGTAGTGGAATTGGTGTTCTTTATGATTACTCTGCGAGCCATGCCGTGGGGTGATTGGGGGGGGGGACATCGATCCTAGTGACTAAAGAGGCTAGGCATGGCAACAAGCACATGTTTATGTGTTATGGCCAGGGTAAGCAGGACAGACCAGCCTCCACGACTTCCATGGCCAGGGTAAGCAGGACAGACCAGCCTCCCTGACTTCCATGGCCAGGGTAAGCAGGACAGACCAGCCTCCTCGACTTCCATGGCCAGGGTAAGCAGGACAGACCAGCCTCCTCGACTTCCATGGCCAGGGTAAGCAGGACAGACCAGCCTCCTCGACTTCCATGGCCAGGGTAAGCAGGACAGACCAGCCTCCTCGACTTCCATGGCCAGGGTAAGCAGGACAGACCAGCCTCCTCGACTTCCATGGCCAGGGTAAGCAGGACAGACCAGCCTCCCTGACTTCCATGGCCAGGGTAAGCAGGACAGACCAGCCTCCTCGACTTCCATGGCCAGGGTAAGCAGGGACAGACCAGCCTCCCTGACTTCCATGGCCAGGGTAAGCAGGGACAGACCAGCCTCCCTGACTTCCATGGCCAGGGTAAGCAGGGACAGACCAGCCTCCCTGACTTCCATGGCCAGGGTAAGCAGGGACAGACCAGCCTCCCTGACTTCCATGGCCAGGGTAAGCAGGGACAGACCAGCCTCCCTGACTTCCATGGCCAGGGTAAGCAGGGACAGACCAGCCTCCCTGACTTCCATGGCCAGGGTAAGCAGGAATGACCAGCCTCCCTGACTTCCATGGCCAGGGTAAGCAGGGACAGACCAGCCTCCCTGACTTCCATGGCCAGGGTAAGCAGGACAGACCAGCCTCCCTGACTTCCATGGCCAGGGTAAGCAGGGACAGACCAGCCTCCCTGACTTCCATGGCCAGGGTAAGCAGGACAGACCAGCCTCCCTGACTTCCATGGCCAGGGTAAGCAGGGACAGACCAGCCTCCCTGACTTCCATGGCCAGGGTAAGCAGGGACAGACCAGCCTCCCTGACTTCCATGGCCAGGGTAAGCAGGGACAGACCAGCCCCCCTGACTTCCATGGCCAGGGTAAGCAGGGACAGACCAGCCTCCCTGACTTCCATGGCCAGGGTAAGCAGGGACAGACCAGCCTCCCTGACTTCCGTTGCCAGGTGGATCACTGCGACCAGGCTTGAGGTTTATAACCAATAGGCTTCCTCGACACAGGGTTTACAGAGACACCAAGTATGGGCACATGAGGTCAGTGCGATTACTAACTTGTAAACTTGGAAACCCGCCACCTATCGGCATCTGACTCTGCCTACAGTCCAAAATAGTTAGTTACTAAAGTGTTTGGATACTGTGTACAGTAGTGTGATAGTGTATGTGAAATGGGGTTGCGAGATCTGTCTTAATACATTGATTCAATGCCTAATAACTATTCATGAATAAATTAGCAAATAAATTAGTCTGTGAAGGCCAAAATCTCAAAGTCCCCTGCATGGCCACTATAGACAGGTTTGACTGTATATTGTAGGTGGAATATGTTATATATAAAACATATTTTGACAAGTCAGGTAATTACATTTTTAAGACACACTTTTTACCCTCAAGAACTGCCCCAAAAATTATTCTGTTTTTGAGTTGTTCATTCTCTCTGGGAAAATATGACTATTATGGTATTGCCGTCATTATATACTCATCAGTATGTGCTCATTTGATGCTTGTCTTGTTTTCATTGCAGGAGGAGAAGGATGTCAAATGGTCACATAGATGGAATTATGTGATGGATTCACTGAACCATAATAATCTTAACTTGTTCAGGTGAGATCTTGAGGAAAAAAATCAAAAATTTTTGAACAGAAAATAAAATATACAAGCATGAGAATTCAAGAACCTTCACTAAAAACATAATCTAGCTAGTAAATAAAAGGTTGCTACAAGTGACAATCACAGAAATAAAACCTACAACTGGGCCAGGGAGATATCTCCAACATACATTGAATCTATTACATAGTCAATACTGATACAAAATCAGTAATGGACACCATCAAAAGTTTTTCCTGATATTTTTGCAGCAACTTCACCTCCAGCTCCCCTATTATATTTACGCTGCTACAATGTATCAAATCAATCAATCAAAAAGTAAAATGGCTTTTTTCTTAGCAGAAATGACAGAAATATTCGCTAAAATTACAGAATTGAAGGTTTGATCATGAAATATTTAAATCTAATAGAAGTCCACCCAAAGTACACATGTAATAAGTATTAAAGCAATTAGAGTAGCGGTTTTTAGGAAAAAGTCAAAAATAGCATTTTCATCGAAAATGACAACAATATTAGCTAAACATAGAAAATTCAAGATATCGTCACGAAATGATCTCGGCTAAACTAAAAAGTTTATTAGGAACAAGAACTCATTGAAACAATAAAATTGATTTGGTCAAAAAGAACTGAACGACCAGTACGCACCCCATATTTACGGCTTGAACCAAATTGCTGTACCATCATCATCATCCCCTGCCAAGAAAAGAATGGAATTATCTACTGACAACACTTACTGATAGATAATATGTCTTGTTGTATTACAGTATCATGAATTCTGGTTTGATTACCGCATTTTTCACTGGTGGCATTACTATATTGTCATACAAGGTGAAGGCATCCAGGGTGAGTACCAAATCAAACTCATTAACTTTTTCCTCCAATGATATCAAAGTATGTACCAAGTGTGTTATCTATAAAACATATGGTATCGTGTGTTTGGTACGGTTATTGTGTGAATTCCTTTAATCAATTACCGCTACTCTTAGTGACAAAATACCAAATTACTGTATCAGCTAAAATAAGTACCAGCAGAGGTACATTACTTGGGGTTTGCAACTCACATAGTACTGTATGGTGACATCATGTCAAGATCCCATTCAAGTCTCTTCTCGTAGATAGCGAGACTGAGGCTACGACCTTCTGACATGACGCATATCAATGTTCAAGGTTTGTAATGAAAAAAATAAACTTTTCTTGTCACTATCATAGTGAAAAATGTAATACATTGAAAATGTACAGAAAATATAGTTCTCGTAATCCGTAATATCGTGGGCAGCTATTTTGATCCACCTGGACATCCAAGTATCCTAGTTACCTCAGGCATGCGCATTCGCATTTTTTCTGAGTTGGAACGCATATGCGAGAGCGAGATTGTGACGGGATCTTGGTATCATGTCACCATAGTTGCAAACCCCAAGTAATGTACCTCTGATACCAGTTATATAAAACTAATCTTCACATGTACCAGTAGTTATCATTAAAGATGCAATAATGTTGAAAATGTGTGTTTTGTGATGTATTGTTTCATACATGTCAACAACTAAAACAATTTAAAACAAACCATGCATGGCACAGTCCCCGTTAGTTATCAAATTTAAGATATATAATTTTATTTATAGTATATATCTGGAATATAACCATGTCAGGAATATGATTTTTTAACATTAAAATGATTGACATTTGTATCTGATTGTCAAACAAGTACTTGTCCATATTGAGAGATATTGCTCTGGAACAGCATTCAAAATCAGCCATTTTGAATACATGTATATATATAACATGATGTATAACGAATATATAAAATTTGAATATATAATCAGTCAAGGCATTTAAGAGATATGGCTCTAGAAGCCCATTCATTAAAACAAAATGGCCGCCAGACATTCATTTTGAATCCGATCTGAAAAATAAATGATGTGCATCAGGAACCTGTAATGTCTAATATATGTACCAAGTTTGAACAAAATCCATCCATAAATGCCAGAAATGCTTGATATTTTATGATTTTTTAGCACAAACATGGCCACCATTTGGCCATTTTGAATAGGATCGTCAAACCAATATGACATGATGTACATGTATAATGAATATTTGAAATTTGAACATAATCAGTGAAAGCAAGTCAGAGATATGGCACGAGAACCACATTCATTAAAACATAATGGCCATTTTTAATCTTATCTGAAAAACGAAATTATTTGCATCAAGGTCCCATAATGTCTAATGTATATACCAAGTTTGAACAAAATCCATCAGTAAACAGCCGAGAAATGCTTGATTTTTAGGATTTTTTAGCACAAAAATGGTCGCCATTAGGCCATCTTAAATCAGATCGTGAAACAAAATGATGTGCATCAAGGTCCCATAATGTCTAATGTATATACTAAATTTGAACAAAATCCATCTGTAAACAGCCGAGAAATGCTTGATTTTTATGATTTTTTAGCACAAAAATGGCCGCCATATGGCCATCTTGAATCAGATCGTAAAACAAAATGATGTGCATCAAGGTCCTATAATGTCCAACGTATACTGTAAAATGACTAATTTTCACTGGGTTTAAATTTCACTGATTTACCATTTCAGGCATATTCAGTGGGTTTTAAATTCACGGTTTCGTCATTTAGATAATGTGTTCTATGCTAAATTTTACATATTCACTGTGTTTTAATTTAGCGCATTTCTCCAGTCAGCGAAATAAGCTAAATTAAAACCCAGTGAATAATTACCCCCTTTACAGTATACAAGGTTTGAACAAAATCCATCTGTAAACAGCTGAAAAATGTTTGATTTTGATGATTTTAGCACAAAAATGGCCATCTTGAATCAGATTGTGAAAAAAATTGACGTGCATATGTATAATATCATGTATGATGTATGTGTGAAGTTTGATTTTGATTGGTCCAGGCATTTCTAAGATACAGGTCCGGACGCACGCACAGACGCACGCACTCACGCACGGACACACGGAGGTCAAAACATAAGTCCCCGTTTTCGGACTGCGTCCGAACGGGGACTAAAAAGTCGCTTTACAGCACACTCTATAGTACTTACTTAATGGAAACGCAACCATTAATGTGCAATGATTAGTTTTACAGCACACTCTATAGTATTTATTTAATGGAAACGCAACCATTAATGTGCAATGATTTGCTTTACAGCACACTCTATAGTATTTATTTAATAAAAACGCAACCATTAATGTGCAATGATTTGCTTTACAGCACACTCTATAGTATTTATTTAATGGAAACGCAACCATTAATGTGCAATGATTAGTTTTACAGCACACTCTATAGTATTTATTTAATGGAAACGCAACCATTAATGTGCAATGATTAGTTTTACAGCACACTCTATAGTATTTATTTAATAGAAACGCAACCATTAATGTGCAATGATTAGTTTTACAGCACACTCTATAATATTTATTTAATGGAAACTCAACCATTAATGTGCAATGATTAGTTTTACAGCACACTCTATAGTATTTATTTAATGGAAACACAACCATTAATGTGCAATGATTAGTTTTACAGCACACTCTATAGTATTTATTTAATGAAAATGCAACCATTAATGTGCACTGATTAGTTTTACAGCACACTCTATAGTATTTATTTAATGGAAACGCAATAATTAATGTGCACTGATTCACTTTACAGCACACTCTATAGTATTTATTTAATGGAAACGCAACCATTAATGTGCAATGATTAGTTTTACAGCACACTCTATAGTATTTATTTAATGGAAACGCAACCATTAATGTGCAATGATTCGCTTTACAGCACACTCTATAGTATTTATTTAATGGAAACGCAACCATTAATGTGCAATGATTAGTTTTACAGCACACTCTATAGTATTTATTTAATAGAAACGCAACCATTAATGTGCAATGATTAGTTTTACAGCAAACTCTATAGTATTTATTTAATGGAAACGCAACCATTAATGTGCAATGATTAGTTTTAAAGCACACTCTATAGTATTTATTTAATGGAAACGCAACCATTAATGTGCAATGATTAGTTTTACAGCACACTCTATAGTATTTATTTAATAGAAACGCAACCATTAATGTGCAATGATTAGTTTTACAGCAAACTCTATAGTATTTATTTAATGGAAACTCAACCATTAATGTGCAATGATTAGTTTTACAGCACACTCTATAGTATTTATTTAATGGAAACACAACCATTAATGTGCAATGATTAGTTTTACAGCACACTCTATAGTATTTATTTAATGAAAATGCAACCATTAATGTGCACTGATTAGTTTTACAGCACACTCTATAGTATTTATTTAATGGAAACGCAATAATTAATGTGCACTGATTCACTTTACAGCACACTCTATAGTATTTATTTAATGGAAACGCAACCATTAATGTGCAATGATTAGTTTTACAGCACACTCTATAGTATTTATTTAATGGAAACGCAACCATTAATGTGCAATGATTCGCTTTACAGCACACTCTATAGTATTTATTTAATGGAAACGCAACCATTAATGTGCAATGATTAGTTTTACAGCACACTCTATAGTATTTATTTAATAGAAACGCAACCATTAATGTGCAATGATTAGTTTTACAGCAAACTCTATAGTATTTATTTAATGGAAACGCAACCATTAATGTGCAATGATTAGTTTTAAAGCACACTCTATAGTATTTATTTAATGGAAATGCAACCATTAATGTGCAATGATTAGTTTTACAGCACACTCTATAGTATTTATTTAATGGAAACGCAACCATTAATGTGCAATGATTAGTTTTGTATATATGTAAACAATCAGTACACACTAATTTGAAAATATGCACTGTTTTATGTTGTTTCTAGAACAAAAATGAAGAAAGTAGTGGTTGGCCACAAATAAAAGAAGACGTGTTCCGTACTCCATTGGGATATTTAGCCATATCAGTAATTGTTGGTAATGGTGTACAGGTCATTATAACAACTTTGCTTGTAATATGTAAGTAATGATTACTATGGTAACGATTGGTAATTTACATATATATATATATATATATATATATATATATATATATATATATATATATATATATATATATAGTGTATGGTTACATATATGGCCATGGGAGTCCCACAGATAATCATAGCTGCTAACTTGGCATCATTGGACATTTTTATATATGCGGTATCCATAACATGTTGTAACTTTGGTATCATGAACATTGTGATGGCATTCATGGTAGTCATAAACATTTATATATCGTACAGTACAGTTATCGCGTGAGCTTCGCTTCAGCATCGCATCATTATGGGATTGTTATGGCTTTCAGCATCGCTTCAATGTCGCGACATGAAAAAGTTGAGGTGGTTATCGCTTTGCTTCATTGTGGCCTCATTATGGCGACAATGTGGCATCAGCATCGCTTCATCGAACAAAGAAGTAATTTACATATGTAAAAAATGCTGAGAAGTATCATAGTCAGCCGTATATGTATTCACACAGATACTTTTTGCTGTCTTACACGCAAGCTGTATTCATCTAAACGTTCAAGCTAAAAAATGCATAACCCTGTCCAACTATCACGATTGACTGATTATGTTCGGCGATGAATCGTTTCCTTGAAGGCCATTGTAATCAAGCAGATAGACATCAGGAAGAGATTGGAGAAGGAAGATAGTATTGGTTTCTAAAAATGGCATCTTACTACATGTATGTTTTTTTTTATATTTCAAACTACACTGAGGTAAATCTGGTAAACAACACAGATGTGAATTACTTTGACCAGGTTTAGTACAAAATAACAACAGAGTTACGTACATCCATAGCTACCATCGGCTGGCGGTGCCATCAAAAGTCGGTGTCATGGCAACCAACTAGACAGCTTTTCATTTTTGACTCCCGTGTGCGAAGCACAAAAGGGAGTCTTTGCAGTTACCCTGTCTGTATGTCTGTATGTATGTATGTATGTATGTCACTTTTTTTGTTCCACCGTTATCTCAAGAACCACTAATCAAATTTTGGTGAAACTTGGTAAATAGATACTCTGGGATAATGCGCAGAGTTGATTAGGTTTTGGTAAAAATTTATGAATATTAATTACCTAATTTGCATGATAATTAGCTGATTTTTAGCTGTTTCAAGACTGTTCCACTGATATCTGAAGAACCATTAATTGGATTTTGATGAAATTTGGCACATGGATGCTCTGAACTAGTGCGCAGATTTGATTAGTTTTGGGTAAAAATCTATGAATATTAATTACCTAATTTGCATGATAATTAACTGATTTTAAGCTGTTCTATTACTGTTCCACTGATTTTTGAAGAACCACTCATTGGATTTCAATGAAACTTGGCACATGAATGCTCTGAACTAATGCGCAGATTTGATTAGTTTTGGGTAAAAATCTGTTAATATTATTAATTACCTAATTTACATAATGATTAATCAATTTTCGGTTTTTCCACTGATATCTCAAGTACTAATCATAACATTTCAATAAAACTTGGTACATAGGTGTCATATGACACTGCACAGACCTGATAGTTTTTAGGGTAATATCAGTACATATTAATTACCTAATTTGCATAATTAATTAATTTGTGGGAAGTCGTATTTTTGGACGTAATATTCTTTATAATACCAGCAGTCCAGCAATCAGACAAGACAAGTACTTTCAAGAGTAGAACACAAGTTGTTTATTCGTGAACATAACATAGAAGAGCCCTGAAACAATTACAATGAATGCTTAAATACCCTCGTGGGGATTCTGAATTCGAGCGGGAAAACTAGATACAAATATACAATACTGTGATTGGTCAATACAAATATTGTGGTGTTGCCTCTCACGTTCGCTCATAGCACAGTGTTCAAGGTCGTATCCCGTTTTGTTACATTCAAGCTTTAGGCGGTACAAACGATGTATATAACAGTATAATAATATAACACGATTCACAATATCAGTAAAAATAGTAAACAATAATTCTATCCATATCTATTTCCGACATTCTCCCGGCCACAAAAAAAATATCGACTAACACGTCATATTAACAAATACGAGGCAATGATGTATTAAATCAACGCTATCAATGATCATAGAAGACAACATGTAATAAGAGTTGAATAATCAAACATTTCGAATCAAAGTTAACATTAAAGTTTTTAGAAAATATATCTATCATGATAATAAAATGTCACGATGTAATGTGTTCAAATATTACTCGCATAGGTAAACAACTGAGAACAAAAAGTCAATATATTTCATAATGTTCAACCAATTAACGGCAATTAATCCAAGACATTGGCAGGCAATATCCGATAAACAATTTCAGGGTATAATCACAAGTCCTTGAGACGATCTTGTATAAAATGTCTAGCCGCAATGGCAGCCCGTCGTTTTGGGCGAGAATGTCTAGCATCAGTATCACTTTGTTGCGTTGTGTCATCTCTATTTTCACCTCCATGTGACAACGAGAGTGGTTCTGTGTCTCGTGGTGGACTCTCTTCATCTGAAGGAGTGGGTGTCTTCACCTCAAGTGGATACAGTTTGTGGATAGGACGATTTGTCATACCAGATGAGGTTTTTATTTCTGCTGATCTCACTAGGCCATCATTTCCATACACAAGTTTTATAACAGTAGCTAATTTCCATCGTACGCGTTTATCAATGTCATTATGAACGAGAACGACATCACCAACTTGTATAATATTATCTCTTACCCCGGAAATAGTCGTTTGATGTCTTTCTCGGAGTGCAGTTAGGTATTCAGTTGACCACCGTTTCCAGAAACTCATTTGTAGGGTTGATAGATGTTTATATCGTTCGTTATTAGCGTTATGATCCCCATAGTTAGGATCATTAAGTTCATCGATGTCAGTGGAAATGTAAGGTAATTTTCAGCTTTTGATATTTCGAGTAGTAATGATCACGTTTCAATGAAACTTGGTACATAGTTACTTGAGGACTGTGCAGAGACCTAATTAGTTTTTGGGTAAAATATTTGTGCATATTAATCACCTTATTAGCATAATTAGTTAATTTTCAGCTTTTCACCTGATATCTCAAGTACTAATCATCACATTTCAATGAGAATTGCGACATTTTTTCTAGGACTATGCAGAGACCTGATTAATTTTGGGATAAATAATTGTGCCTATTAATTACCTAATTTGCATAATTAGTTAATTTTTTGCTGTTCTATGGCTGTTGCACTGATGTCTAAAAACCACTCATTGGATTTCAATGAAACTTTTAAAGAGTACCCATCACATTTCAATGAACCTCAGACTATGCACCATATTAGTTTTTGGTAAATAGTTATGCTTCTTAATCACCTAATTAACATAATTAATTAATACTGATATCTCAAGTATTGATCATCGCATTTGAATAAAACTTGGTACATAAATGCTCTAGGACTATAGACAGCCTGATTAATTTTGGGTTAAAATCTGTTCATATTAATTCTCTAATTAGCATAATAATTAATATTTTTTTGGTTCTAATCACATTTCAATGAAACTTGGTACATTGTGCAGACCTTTAGTTTTACACTTAAATCTGTTCATATTAGTTACCTTATTTGCATAATTAGTTTTCAGCTATTCCATCAATATCTCAAGTATAAGTAATTTTGAATTAATTTTTAATGTGTCTCCTAAACTCTCAGCACACGGGAGTTCTTTCTAAGCTTTCTTTGATTCTTTTGTTGCGTCTAGCTCTCGAAGACACTATTTCTGCATTTGGATTTAAATGTGAACGTGGCAGTTATATCTTAGTTAAAGCGATTATTATATATTATTTAATTCATAAACGTTTTTTCTGTAACATTAGTTGCTGACCACATGGTTTTATTTTAGTTATGTCTATGTCACTGACTGAACTGTGAAGGAAACAAACATCACATGATGGCTCCACGTAAAATAAACAATTTTACTTTGTCACAGCATTTTACCTCTATAAACGTCCCAATGATGGTTTATACTTTGGCATTTAGGTGAAGACAAAAAGTTTGTGACTATTATTTTGTCACATAATGAGACCTGTTTTACAGATTAGTGCAGGGGTGATTCAACATGACATTGGTAATCTTATGGTGGACCAGGGACAGACTGATTCACATGCATAGAAAAATTACTTGCATATCATCTAAACATAATGTTAACATTTGTTTGGAAATCAGGTTGTCACTGATATTTTCTGTTTTGTTGTGCAAAGAAATACCAGTCGTGCCCGCAATCGCGCCAAGTTTAGAAAGGTCTAACTGGTCGATCTAACTGATCGCGCCAAGCTCGATCTTGGGCTCGCTCTTTTGAGGATCGATTACATATCAATCTTCTGTATAGGTGTTTTCTCTACTGCCTTTCTGTGTGCAAATAATGAGGTCATACTGATGCCATAATACTTTGAAACGGATGCCATGTTGATGCCATGAGACTGCCACAAAATAAGCGAGGCAAACACAGCTTCAATTTTCAATGACACAAAGCCATGAGTAGATGACAACGAAGTCATGCGTAGACGACAATGTTGCGATGCTGAGGCCACAATGAAGCCATGCGTAGATGACAAAGAAGCCTTGCGTAGACGACAATGATGCGATGCTGAGACAACAATGAAGCCACAAAAACTGATGCAATTATTGTATGGTTACCATGTACACTCACATTAAGATGGATGTTGATGTGGGTAACCATGGTTTCATGGATGTTGATGTGGGTAACCATGGATGTTAATGTGGATAACTATGGCATCATGGATGTTGATGTGGGTAACCATGGTATCATGGATGTTATGTGTGGGTAACTATGGTATCATGAATGTTGATGTGGGTGCCATGGTATCATGTATTGTTATGGCCGAGTTTGAATCGAAAGTTGTGTGCTTACGAGGTATCAACTGACATGAACTTAAATGAATTCAGCATTATACAATTAAAATGTGTCAAGATGCATGAAATTAGGACACGCAAAAAATACATTTACCGTCGCCTAGTCACAAAACGGAATGGACATTAAAATTTCCTAGTTTCAAAAGTCGACCTTTTTCGACGCACACAACAAGTGATTAATATTCGGCTCATCGACAGACAACAACATAGGCTTGAACAAACGCGATGTAATCGCTGAATGGCAGAGAGTTCTTGGAAATCTTGTGTAGAGAGATGGCACGGTTCTTTATCAATATCTTTAATTTGGCTTGGCGTGAAACAATCTCTGTCTTGGAGAACTCATGACGAAGTAGCTGCATATGACATGCCACCACGTGCCAAAGTGTTGGTGACTAGAAATGTGTCCATAATGACTCAATGAAAATTGGTGACTGACCCACATTTATAGTGGACAAAGACTCCCTAAGTTCTAGTAAATTACATCATTAATCAACGCCCTTTCGTAAGTGTATATTGGCATACAAAAAAATACATCACAGTATGTTTATTTAGGTAACCATGGTATCATGGATGTTGATGTAGGTAACCATGGTATCACGTATGTTGATGTGGGTAACCATGGTATCACTCATGTTGATATGTATAGGTTCATACATTAATGTAAATTTATTTAGACCACAATGATGTGGTCCTTAAAATAGAATCTCTAATTTTTTATTGGAAATTATGCATTATCAATTGCATTGTTTTTGCAGCATTTGCTACACTGGGTACCATATCTCCTGCTAATCCCGGAAGTATATCCATGACAATATTAACTGGCTATGTTACATTGGGAAGTTGTCCTGCTGGTTACACAACGGCTAAACTCTATAAAAGTAAGTTATTGTTGATGTAAATTGGAAATCATGCTATCTGCCTCAGACTGCACTCTACATTAATACAAGGATGTTTATTGTCTCCTGTGTTTATTCACAGATTCATCTCTGAGCATCTGTACACTTTGGCTATATTGATATAATCTGTTGGTTTTACTATAATTCTACTCTAATATTATGAATTGTTTGGTATCATGTTAAATAAAATAGTTTGAAATACAAGCATGAGATTGAGATTGAGAGCAACAAGACTTTGTTAAATAAAATAGTTTGAAATACAAGCATGTCATTCCTTAGATTGAGAGCAACAAGACTTTGTTAAATAAAATAGTTTGAAATACAAGCATGTCATTCCTTAGATTGAGAGCAACAAGAATTTGTCTCTCAAACAGTGCTTCTTTTTCTCTGTTTCTGAGTACACTGTTTACGTGGTTACATATTCAGGGGAACGGTGGACACAAAGCCAGTAGAGAATGGGGTGGTACATGTATTTAAGGGACAAAAACAAGTCTTGCAGCGTTCTAAATGAGAACTCAGCAGTCTATGTGGGTGTCTATTCTGAGAATCTTTCTGGTTTCTTTTGATACAAGAGATGTATCTAAAACTGTATTCCATCTCTTTTAACAGTTCATTTTCTAGCTCTTTTGCATAAATGGATGTGCATAGGTTAATTTTTCTGATAATTAACTTTGGACATTTTGTCAAAATGGCAACTAGCACCCTGGGACATTTCCAATTATTTGCCGTATTTTGAATGTAAAACAGTCAATTCAACAGAAAACACTGAAATGATTGAATGAACTTTTAAACAAATTTTAAAAATACACATATGTCCTGTGAGCAACTGAATGAATGATGGCATGGCATGGCATGGCATATTGTGACATGTTTTCTTTGTGGTACACAAATCAATACAGTTTCATGAAAGTTGTTGATTTTTAGCTCCGCTGTCTGCTTTGTCAAGCAATTATTGTCCATCCTTTTTCGTGTCTACTTTTTACCATTTCGACTTCTTCTTGAAAACTACAATTCTTATTGCTTTGATAATTGGTGTATATGTACCTTGGGCAGACCTCTCTCAGATTTGTTCATTTCGTGATGATATATCTTCAATTCACTAATTTTGATGAATATTTTTCAGTAAAAAATGATATTTTCGACTTCTTGTTAAAAACCGTAAGTCTATTATGTATTTAAAAGGTGGGGTTGTCTACAATACACAACAAAATCTTATTATATTGACATAGACCTAACACAAGATATAGTTTTTTCAAACTGACTGATTGCCTACTTATATTACAGTGTGGGGCGGTGAGCATTGGAAATTGACAACAGCATTGACAGCTACATTGTTACCAGCAATGGCCATATTTCAGTTATTATTATGTAATATCATATTTGTTGTGACTGGCAGTTCATCTGTGTTGCCTTGGACAACAGGAATAGCAGTCTTATCCATTTGGATTTTTGGCAATGTTCCATTGGTCGTCTTTGGTGGATTCTTTGCACAAAAACAGAAGGTTGGTTATTATAACTTTTAACTTGTATGTGCAAAGCATACAGCTAGGTGAAAACTAACAGCCAGAACAATAGGTCACATGACCAAGAATGGTATACTGTGGAATACTTTATTTTTGCTGGAAAGGCTTTTTGAGCATTTTGTATGGAATTTATTTTCACTGAATTTTGATGAGTTTAATGTGAAATATAGGCAAAAAGTATATTCGATGGATTTTATTTTCACGGAATCATCCCTTCAGCAAAAATAGCAAAAAAAAAATTACAAGCGAAAATAAAGTATTCTACAGTAATTTAGAATATCGTCTTATGTTTATATACTGATCTGTACATTAGTATGGAATTGTCTTATCTGATGAAAAGTCTTTGTTGACATGTATTTTTATGTGTTCCTGATTTCAGAGAGTTTGGCACCCAGTTCCACCATCTGATATTCGTCGATTCATGCCATCAAGAGCATGTTATCGTAAAATTGCCGTTCTAATTATCAAACTATTTTGTGGTGCCATTCCATTCAGTGTTATCTTCATACAGCTGTTTTTTATATTGAATTCACTGTGGTAAGTATTAACACCCTATGATCTGTGCTGTTAACATACTTATGGGCGTGTCACTAACACTTTGTCGCTAACACTATGTCGCTAACACTTTGTCGCTAACACTATGTCACTAACACTGTCGCTAACACTATGTTACTAACACTATGTTACTAACACTATGTCACTAACACTATGTCACTAACACTGTGTCACTAACACTGTGTCACTAACACTATGTCACTAACACTGTGTCACTAACACTGTGTCACTAACACTATGTCGCTAACACTATGTCGCTAACACTATGTCGCTAACACTATGTCGCTAACACTATGTCGCTAACACTATGTCGCTAACACTATGTCGCTAACACTATGTCGCTAACACTGTGTCGCTAACACTGTGTCGCTAACACTGTGTCGCTAACACTTTGTCGCTAACACTATGTCGCTAACACTATGTCGCTAACACTATGTCGCTAACACTATGTCGCTAACACTATGTCGCTAACACTATGTCACTAACACTGTCGCTAACACTATGTTACTAACACTATGTCACTAACACTGTGTCACTAACACTGTGTCACTAACACTGTGTCGCTAACACTATGTCGCTAACACTATGTCGCTAACACTATGTCGCTAACACTGTGTCGCTAACACTTTGTCGCTAACACACTGCAGCTTATAGGAATTAGAAATAAAATGTCCATCTGGGTTACCATCACGTGCATATCATGTTTGTTTTCTGTTGCTGTATTTTACCCCTTTCTGTAGAATAAACAAATACACAGGTATTTTATATTCTAAGTGATAAACTATTTTAGCTGGAATTAATTTTCGTCAAAAAAACTTTTTTAGCGTTTTCTATGGAATTTATTTTCACTGATTTTTTAGTTGAATGTGAAACATAAGGAAAAAATGTATATTCGCTGGATTTTACTTTCACTGAAACATTCCATCAGCGAAAAAAGGGAAAGTTAATTCTAAGCGAAAATAAAGTTTTTTACAGTAAACAAATTTGTTTACCCTTTATTTAGTTTATTCACACCTTGTTACTTTACAGGAATAATCAGATCTATTATTCATATGGATATCTGGCAATACAAGTTGCTATACTATGTGTACTGTGTGCTGAAATCTCCATTGTATTCACATACCTGCAACTCAGTGCTGAGGTAAGTTTTCTTTGAAATTTATGCCACCACAAACACCCAAATTTTAGTATAGTGTTTTACCACAATACTGTCACCATATGCTCCTTATAAAACTGATTTAAAATCAACACGTTACTTGAAAACAGGAGTGGCTTACTGTTGATGTTAGCACAGGGCTGTATTGAAAATAAACGAGCCCCCCCCCCCCCAAAGTAAAACAACCTTTATAGTTTGATTTTTATCCCACAATCCTTTGCATAATCCAATATTGAGTTAACACATTTATTCCCTATATCTGCCATTTGTTAGTATTGTAATAGATGTGATATGCTCTACATTTTTGTGTTGACACAGAATTACAGATGGTCATGGAATTCTTTCATCACCACAGGATTCGGTGCTGTATATTTCTTTGTTTATTGTGTTTATTTCTACATTAACAAAACCGAGGCACAAGATCCATTCAGTTTCGTCATCTACTTTAGCTATACCAGCCTGATGGCAATTGTATTCCTCCTATTCACAGGTCAGTTTACATGCTATTTACTATGAACTGCGGTAAATTTTTAGAGATATAACAAATTTTGAGTCATTGAAAAACAAACTAATATGGACAAATGGAAAGTCGCTTTGCCAAAAAAATAAACTGAACTGCTGTCTGCACTGGCTCACTGATCATCCAACAACAAATTTGCTGTGTGAGATAGTTGTATTAATTGACAACTTATATATGTGTTATGATGGAATCACATCAACTTACCACTTATGCTCGGTGTATGCCACATGGTAAAATGATATTAAAATATGTATGCAAGACTATTAATAACATGGCTCCAGTTACCCATTCATCAGAGGCTACATTTAGTTGGTAGGTGGCTGGATAAAAGCTGGAACTTGATGACAAAGTATCAACTTGGTTGATAAGTATGGGTAAAAGTTTAACGAGGTCTAATAACTAAATAAAATAATTGTTTCAGACGCATTTCTAGTTTTTAGAATAATTAATGAATATATAATGTTTCAATTTGACAGGTTCTATTGGCTTCATAGCTGCTCTAGTATTTGTTAGAAAGCTATACATGCCATATGCCACGGAATATTATCAAAAACCTCTCAATCGAGTTGTAGCAAAAGAATTAAAGGATGTGGAAGCTAACGTTGAAAGTAAGTCATGTTTTCAACTGTGAATCATTGATCGATTACCATCCTTCTCGAAAGCAAGTTTACATGATATAGATCAAGCATACACATGTTCTACATGATCGAACATGTAATGTTACTGCTGGGAAGAAGGGCAGACATGCGTTGGGACTAAAGGGGGGGGTTAATGACATGCGTACCTTGTGCATGTTCTCGTGTTAATTAGTACGACTCTATCGGTTCATTTACTGCTGCAATATTCACAAACATTCTTATTTACACCGGTCACTGGTAGCATAGTGGTTGTCGCATCAGACTCATGATCGGTAGATCAAATCCTACCTCAGGCTGAACATCAAAGGGGTCAACCCCTACCCTGGGTAGGCCAATTCCACTGGCCGAGATTCATTCACTAACAAATTTGACTTTGGGAGAACCTTGGTTAAGGTCCAAAAATGCACTATGTGTCAGCACTAGCACTTGCAATTTGCACATACAAAAAAAAGTCAGGAGAGACAACAGTGACATTCAATGTCCGAAACTGTCGCCTGGCACCAAACAAAAATATATATAAAAAACAAAAACATTCTTATTGTGCTATATCTATAAGGTTATTACGAGAATACCTCAAAGTATGCATGAAGACAGTACAGCTGGAGTATCGGTGACAGATGTATATTAATACATGTATATAATATTGTAAAATGACTAATTTTCACTGGGTTTAAATTTCGCTGATTTACCATTTCAGGCATATTCAGTGGGTTTTAAATTCACAGTTTTATCATTTAGACAATGTGTTCCATGCTCAATTTTACATATTCACTGGGTTTTAATTTAGCGCATTTTCCAGTCAGCGAAATAAGCAAAATTATAACCCAGTGAATAATTAAGCCCTTTACTGTATTTGGTTTCCTTCTCTAATATTGGAGATCTAGAATCTCTGGTGTCAAGTTCAGTTATTTATGTCAATGTTAGTGATACTTTCTTCATTAATTGATAATTTATTTTCTAGTTTTAGAAACAATTGAGCAAGAGGCTGAAGAAGTTAATCTCACTGCTGAAAACTTCAAACATCACCAACCAGCTGAAGAAGAAGAAAAACTTTTAGCTTAAGGGAGGATGGTAGTAAAATGCGTTCCTGAACCATGTTATAAACATGGAGCAGTCATGTCACATGACACAGACAAATGTTTATTAGGACAAATAACACCGTAAAGAATTGGTTATAGTACATTATGTGTCTGTGAACTTGAATAATTCTGAGTGGAGTGAAAAAGCTTTTTGCCATTGCCTATTACATGTATTCTCATATTTATTAACTTTTTTTATAGTTATTATATTTTTCATAGGTACTTGTATATATTCTGTTATTCTTCATAAAAAACTCTTTTCTTCTTCAGCATCCATACTTTTAGAACAGACACTATTCAATCAAGTTTTTTTTGAAGATAACAAATTGTGAATACATGTGTATATTCTATTATCTATCACGAAAAAACAGTAGAATTCATCATTTTTTTAAATTGATATATTCTATTATCACCACAAAAAACAATAGAATTTATCATTTTGTAAAAAGCGTTATCTGTATTCCTTTCAAAATGTATCTGCACTCAGTCAAATGTTTCCTTATTTGAGGTGAACTCTGCATTGACATGGCACGCTATAGCGCAAAACATTTTTTTGGGCTGGCTATCTCTTGACAAATTTGTACTAATAAAACAGGAAAAGAATACCACAAAGTATGTACTCGGGCAGTAGACGGATCGCATGGAACTCCGCTACGCACCAGTCGATACAAAAAAAGATATATAATAATAATGCTACAAAGTATGTACTCAAGCAGTAGACGGATCGCATGGAACTCCGCTACGCACTAGTCCATACAAAAAAAGATATTTAATAATAATGCTACAAAGTATGTACTCAGGCAGTAGAAGGATCGCATCAATACAATCGCCGTACTGCCTTCATGGATATTTTTTGGTATTCTCATGATGATAATCGCATAATATACATAATATGATGTATATTTCATTATATGATTTATTAAAATGTGTTGTGTATTATTCAAGGATTCAGGGAACATGGTTGATAAATAATTCATGTGATTCCCAATTTGTTTGTGTACACCAAAGTCTAATTATACACTGCAATGCATTCTGGGAGAAAACTTTTGTATAGAATGGAAAATATTATCAAGCTGTAAATGTATTTTTTTTTTCATTCATTGTTACTGAGCAAAATTTCAAGATTTGTTTTAAACACTGGTATTATACTAGCATGAATAATGAAAACAAGAAGATGATACATATAAATTTGAATTTGGCCTGAACTTCCTATTAATCTACTTATTGTGTATATGTGTGTACAGCAATGATTGAATCAGTTTGAATACCACTTTCAATTCACAAATTCTTCAAGTTACTCCCCCTAGAGAATAAGCATTTCTACAACATGGACTGGTGAAAAGGATTCACAGCTTTCATCTGTGAAATTTTGATAACAAATTTTGAGAAATTTACTGTATTCTCAGACAAGTACACAACCAAACAGTTATTGCTTTTAATCATATTACTGTATTCCATTTATGTTTATAAGAAAGTCATATTTTTTGGTTGCATTACTTATAACAGTGTACTTATTACAAGTCTTTGACCATTTAAATGGCTGAATTTGATCCAGGACCAAGAATATTTGTGCCTCATTAGTGTTACAGTTCTGCTCCATTTTAATGTACTTGAATGACATCTGAATCATGTTACTATTATCTGTGTCTTGACAAAATACCGGTCATCATGGTCCAATATTGGTTCTATGAGACATGTATAATTTATTGCTAACACAAAATTTACTGAGTGACAGTAGCACTTCCAAACCCGTCTTTCGCTATATACAATTTTGAATGTATCTTTAATAATTATAATACTATCAATATTTGGATCAATGTATACTTCATTTTTTGGTGACACTTCCAGTACAGTTTAATTATGTTACTCGGTATTAAATATTCATACAGGTCAGTGTATACTTCATTTGTTGTAAAACATTTAAATTTTGGACAAAATAGTTATTAGGTCTGCTGATATGTACCAGACTACAGTGGTAGTGGGTGGTCTCAAGATAACAATGGAACCAGATACACATACATGCCCACCCACCAATTTAACTAGGTCATATGCATTTGTAAATATATATTAAAGTGCCTGTGAAATGGCTGCTATTTTCACGCCTAAAATTATCCATTGATACATAAATATTATTAATTTTTATGTTTCTAAGCATAAATAAATTTTTTAAGTGAAAAAATGTGTTTTAAACTCAGTCTACGGAAACTTTATTTTTGTGTATTTTAAAACGAGGCTCCTCATTAGCTTCTCATTTGCATACAGAAATTCCCCTTGTGACATCAGAAGGGGAAGTCGCTGGGCAGCTAGCATTGCCGATACGTGTAAATAAGGCAAATTTCTTGTGCTGTTTTCTCGTCTTTAACTAAATTACCACTTATGTACTTGTTCGTCGAGGAAGAATGGACCATAATGAACACATAGTACCAAGTTTGTTGCATGGGGTTGAGTCAGATGCGAAATATGTCCGGTCTGGTGTAGCTAGTCACAGTGGTCGTCACCGTCACCGGAGCACGTTTGTACACTGTCGCTGGACTCCAGCATTGGACAAAATCAAATTTGACGGCTGAATCGTCTTGTTATTTAGCAGGTTACGAGATACTATTGATTTATAAAATAGAGAAATAATTTTTAAAAAAAAACGACAAAATACAGTTACTAAATAAATGACTGCCGCGTTGTAATGGGTGAACGCATCCGGTCATGAGGGGGACAAGTGCGTGAATGGCGGCGTTTAATTGAGAGCGACTCACATACAGACAAATTCAGAGTGGATTTAGCGTGATTTTCATGATTATGACATCATATTAAAAAAATACATTGACAGCTCAAGCTCGGATTCCTATTCCGTAAATAATTACGCCGATCAAGCTGCAAGTAAAGGCAACATTTTTAGCCTGCTAAAATGAAGACAGCCTAAGGGCTGCGTAATTTCCTGTTTGTCCGACGCTTCGTTTTCGTGTCATTATCAAAATTACTGCTACCTTTTACATAACACGGGTGGTCTCTATAAAGCGATAATGTGGATCGCAAAAAAATCAAATCATTTGAAACACATACTCAACGTCTCTCTTCCTTCTGAAATCCGTCTCAGTGATCATGGGCTGGTCCGGAATCTATTTTTTCGAAAACGTTTTGTATTGTCGGCGTTTCTCGTTAAAACCTAGTTGTTTTGTCATGGACAAGGACAGTTTTCAAAAAAAAAGAATCTGAGGTGAAGTGGACACTGCATATGACGCTGTTAGGAAGAAGTCCACCCCAACCTTTTTTCGTTATTTTCACGGCTTTCGTCCACCGATTTCGCACCTTCGGATCGATTGGAAACGTGTAAATACTTACACTATGACTATACGCATTACTGCAACCGCCCACAACACAACGTTTTAACCATCATAAAAGTTTGTTGTGAAAACAACTTCTAAAAATTCGCTCTCTCAAAAATAAAATAAAATAGACAAAAGAAACGCCGATTAAAAAATGTATATCGTTTAAAAGTACAGTTGTACATTGAATGACACAGTGATATAAAAGTACAGTACAGTCTCATATTTTTGCAATTGGTGGCGCACTTTCGGCGAGAGTCGGAAATCCGGAAACAGTCGACCGTTTCATGATAGGTGGGCGTGGCTACATCACGGGAAATATCTTAAATTTACTTGGATACGAGTAATCATTTTCAGCAAAAAAATCAATAATTGCCCATTTCAGTGGGGCACAGATCTAAAATGGGAAGCGTGTGGGTGGGCATTGCACAGGCACTTTAAACAACAACAAACTTCATTCAGATTTGATCATCTCGGATTCTTGCCAACCAGTGCATCCTGCAGTTAAATGCCACGAATTTCGGACAAAATGTTTCTCCACAACAAACTGACTTCTAGGTAATTTTAGTGCAGCCAAGGAATTTGGTTCCAGCGCAGAGCTATTGACAGGTCACAATTTTGGATCTATCTATTTCCGAAATACAACCAGCTGGTGTCAACTACTTTCTGTGCTGGTCACATTTATAATCATAGATCCATACAGTGTCAACGCCTTCTCCAATGATATCCACTGCATTCCATGTTGGAAATGGAAACCGACAAGCAACTATCCTGCTATGTGGATGGAGTTCTTTGGATAACTTATCCTCTAAATCAGACATCTGAAAAAATGTAAGTAAACTTTATAGTAAAACTGTTATATGGTACACATTTGTATTCTGCATTTGGTGAACTCTTGAAACATACATGTCTGAAGTATACTAAGTCATGAATCAAAATCTGTCACGAGTTGTGCGAATCTCATGTCAACTGATTATCTGGACAACATAAAATTCTATCAATTTTCAATCCCCGTCTGATATAGTCCGAAATGGGGACTTGTGTTTTGAGTTCTGTGTATCTGTCGTCATTTCTCAGAGAGGCTTGGGACAGATTTTCTTCAAAGCTAGTACAAAGACAAGTAATAATAGGAGACATTTGCACATCAATTTATTTTTGATTTGGTTGACTTTTGACTGACTGGCGGCCATTTTTGTCCCAAGTAACATTTGGACATGTCCCCAACCGTTTCTAGGACATGCCTTGACAGATTTCATTCAATCTTAGCATTGACATCAATCATAGTGGGTTACTGATGCACGTCATTATTTTTCGTGATTTGATTCAAAATTGCAGACTGGTGGCCATTTTGTTTTTATAATTGTACAGATTTGGGGTTAAAATGGGCACAAAGGCAAGATATAAAGAGTTAAATGTTGTGTTCAGTTATTTTTTGTTTTCGTCAAAAACAAAAAAATTCACAAAATTCAAACATGTCGCCAACAATTTCTTGGACATGCCTTGACCGATTTCATTCAAACTTGACATTGATATCAGTCATAGTTGGTTCTTTATGTACTTTTTTTTTCGTGATTGAGTTTAAAAAAGTACTACCGTAGTATTTCGCTTTGTTTCATTTTGTTGACCTTCAACCGACAGCCATTATTTGTCCCAAAAATCTACATTTGTGCATGTCATTAACAGTTTCTGGGGTATGCCTTGACCAATTTCATTCAAATTTAGCCAATTCATGCACATCTGTAGATAAAATGCTAATTACTATCCCAATATTTAAACATAATGTTTTTCATTGTTCGACAAAGTCACTAAAAACATGACATTGACAATTGAATTGTTCTTCACTATTTGAAGACCTGCTTTGGATGTGTGCTAAACACAACTAAACTAGAACATCTTGCGATTACCAGTAACAATTCAAATGTATTGTCAGTTTCAAACTGATGATCATTTTTGTGTATTTGTATGGGATTACTAGTAAACCATCGTTCAATTGTAAAAAACCTGAATTATCATCTCTTGTATTGTTTCACAAGTAACTTTGTAACGTCTACTCACCATCTGTGAAACTCCAAAAATAACAACATTATCAAACTCTGAAGTGTTCATTTTCCACAAGTCTTGACGGTAAAACTGAGCTTGTTTTGACAGTTTTAGATTTCTTGCCATTATTCTGGAATACCATACTAACCAGGGATTTAACTCGACGCCAACCGATTTGAATCCGTTCTGTGCTGCAGCCAACACCTGTGAAAAACATTAGTAATTTCTTCAATAGTTCACTGTAATATATTAGTGTAGATATAGAATACATAGAATACATATATGCAACTCCACTAATGCCTCTCGGTAGATAGATAGATAAGATAGATAACAGCTTTATTACAACGGTGTAGAAAATTTTACATTTCTAATTTGGTGTTTAAAATGTAATAAAGTTAATAATGAATAACTAAAAAAAGTAAGTAAGCTAAAGTTGAGTAAATAAAAAGTAAAGTAAGTGTGATTGAGTGTATTCTTTTGTTTGTTCATTTATTCAAGTATGCATAAAGGGCTATAATAATGTCTTTATCTTTTGATTGATTTGATTGATTGTTTTTCTTTATCCAAATTCAAGAAATTCGCATTTACACTGTTGATAGTGTGAAACATTGTGTCTCTTTGTTTTGTGTAAAATGTATTAAATGATGTTCCTCATTTTCAACTTCGTTACAATGGGGGCATAACCCGTCTTCCACTGGTGTTTTTGGTTTTGTATAACGACCTTTTTCGATGGCAAGTTTATGGCAACTTAATCTAAATTGAGCTATTGTTTTGACATGTTGTGGGTTGTTCATCACTTTTATGTATTCTTCTTGTTCCAAGGAGTTTTTGAATGTCCTGTATGTGCGTAATTTGGCACTTTCCCTTTTGTTGTCTATATTTCATTTGTTGATGTAATATTGTCTAATTGAATTATTTAGTTTTTGTTTCGTCAAATCTGTGACATTGTTTTTGTTGTAAAGTTTCAAGTTTCGTTCAAAGGTAGTCAACCATGCTCCTATGTAAGTAGTGTGTCATTACCAATCAGTGTGCTCAATATGACACTACTAATGCAGAGATTCATACAACTACTAGTACCATAGTTATGCTGACATGTCACTGATACAATAGAAAACCGTACATTGACATCTTACTTTACTCATAGACCTTAGAGAACAGGGTTATGCTTTACTAAAGTTTAGTTATAAAATATTCACATTTTGAAAAACGAACGTAATCAGAGACGTGTTCATTTGTGCCTCAGGTCAACTATACAGCTACATAAAATTACATTTTTTTAGGAAGACGCGTTACCCAGCAGTTGCCAAACTGGGAAATTTAGTTTTGATTCATTTTGATGTTTTATATATTGAAGAAATAATCATTCAACCAATCAAATCTATGTTCAATAACAGAATGTGATGAGAGATTACTCCCATTGCCATATAGTCAAGTGAAACATTGAATAGATTCTAGGATATGTTACTGTATAATGCTATAAATCCTATTTTGATTCTGCATTTGTTTGTGAGGTTGGTTTTGGCAAAAATCCGGTATTAAAACATGGAGCCTCTTTTTTACCTCCAGGCTCCACGAGTAAACGTACTCAAGTTGCTTCAAATGCCAAACCGGAAGTGATCCAATCCGCTGCTACGGTCAACAATCTATGTCCACTGTGAAGTTATTTGGGAAATATAAAAAACGCGGTTTACTCACAATTCTACCATCACCACTTCCAATATCAATGAGATTTCCTTTTCTACCTCGAATAGCTTTCATTACGTTTTCTATTTGTTTTGTAGTGGCCGGTACGTACGGAAGACAGACTTTCCGTAAAGCCGGCAACACAAATGGGGTTGCGATAGCATAAAGACCAGCAACGAGTGCTCCTGATACGCCAACCAATATCAATCCGAGCTTTCCCTTGCTCCTAGCATCCTCGCTGATGTTTTGTTCCGAATCCATATTAACACGATTCATAACATGGAGGCAGCCATCTTTGAAAAGCAGACTAAGGGACTGGTCATTCTTTTCCGGCTTGGGGTGCCGGGGGAAACACAGGGGGCCAAACTATTTTGAAATTGAATTGGGGGCATGCCTTTT
The DNA here is from genome assembly GCF_978046115.1 of Saccoglossus kowalevskii. Classification (NCBI taxonomy): domain Eukaryota; kingdom Metazoa; phylum Hemichordata; class Enteropneusta; family Harrimaniidae; genus Saccoglossus; species Saccoglossus kowalevskii. The sequence continues at coordinate 30,202,731 of NC_140658.1, forward strand.
TCCCATTGCCTGGGAGGGGGCAATCAATTGTGTTATGTGCCAAAAAAAAATACATAGTTTAAACAGACACAATATTTACTAATTAATGATTATTGTACATTTTTTATTACACACAAATATTCATGAAATTTTATTTTGTTTATTATAAAATTTATTGTATTTTGTAATTGTAAATAAACAACCAATGCATGCACTCCCACCCTGTTTTGTTTTTGTGTTTTGCTTGGTGGTGTTGGTGGGGTCATACTTTTGCGAAATCAGATTCCCCGGCTGACCAGTCTCTGAGCCTGGTTTTGAAAACAATTAACGTTTCGCAAAAGCATTCTTCCGCGATAACACATTCACAATCTTCCCACAATCTACACAAAAATCGCCCCATGTTACGGTACGTCGCATTATATCAGTCCCACTGATAATAAAAAAATCGTACTACATTACATCGTATATATTGGTAATGTTGGACCTAGTGCCAGCGTGATTTTCTTATTATCATGTCAATAAATGTTACAAATGAATTCAATTGAAACCAACAGACTTAATGCTACATTGCGGTTGCTGGAAACTTATCGTGTTGATTTGGAAATTAGTTTACTGCCTTGTTATCATTTCAATATTCGTGTGTGATTTGACACCGTGCCGTCAGACCGGAAGGTGTGTACGGCCTTTGCATTGTGCTAAAATGTAAGTGCTGCATTCTTTCCACGAACCAGTGTACAAGTATTTGTATCGTACCCTACCATCGATGCGGGCGCACTTGTAACAAGTTTAGAGAGTAATCTCGAAGGCCCCAAACCAAAATAGTTTTTCACTTACAATATTGCGTACATCGTTTTAGGTGTGAGTATCCGGAAAACAGTCAGTTTTCATGTTCCCAGTTGAGTTCTCTAGATTCGTCGTCCATTGATCTATTTCGCTCACACACTGGTCTGATTTAAGTGCGCCCTCGCACGTCGTGTTTTACATGGGAAATACTAGTCCAGCGCAGGGGTAAAAGATAGTCTTTTCTTTTTGATAGGCTATTGCAGAAAATACTTCATTTTCGCTGGATGGATGATTCAGTGAAAATACAATTCAGAGAATGTACCTTTTCCCCATATTAAATATTTAACAGTCAAAAATCTGTGAAAATAAATTCTAAAACACCCAAGATTTTTTTTTCAGCGAAAATGAATTTGATGATCTCCAAGATATGTCGGATGTACGGGGAAAAGTCTAAGAATGGTCTGTCAGAAGATACATATTCAGGTAGGCGAACGTAAATATAGAAGTACATTGTACTTTGACATAAAGTACCAGTGGAGACGGCACCGGGACGGGGCGGTGGACCCCCGAAAAAAATTTTTGGGAGGGGGGTCGCTGCATGCCCCCCAAATCAAGGTGAAACCATTTGTGCTATGTTTGTCAGCAAAATTTGTCCCTCACAATGCAGGGAATAGCGTTTCAGAGGGTCTAGATCTTTTTCGTTTCGCCGCCTCGAGTTACGGAGTTACACAAAAAAAGTTTATTTTATCTCCAATTATAGAGTTAATACTCGGTGTAGTGGGCGGTTGGTATGTGAAAAAAGGCACTGTTAAATAGAAACAAACTCCAATAAGGACAACATCATTGTTCGGGACAACTATTTTTGACAACTAAGTTCTATTTTGTCTAGTACACCACTCAGATGTAGATTGTTGAAATGAGTCCGCGTCTACTTTGAAGTGAATAGATCAAACAGTATACAAATATTTGGACAAGGACAGCAGCGAGTGGAATAATTTTCAAAATCAAAGTATCCTTGTTACATCGCCCACTACAGGTATACCACACATACAACGCCATTTCATATAATGATTTGGGTTGTCTAAGACGACCGCCTCGGGCTGAGTGAATACGTTCAAGCTTCTTAGCATTATGTATAAGAGGCCTATGCTTAGCATTATTTAAAAGTCAATAGTAAAGCTCCATATTACACTTTTAGTTCAATCCACGTCAAGTTGCCCGTACTCAGAAGACTGATATAATGCAGTGTTGTACTGGAGATTGGGAAGTTCATATTAATCCACCCGTCCCATCTCTTGTTGGATAAATCAAATCTATCAAAATTCACGGTTCTGTGGTAGTTTTTTTCTTAATTTCTTCCAATTTGGCCTATTTCTCATGTTACCCCCCTCCCCGATGGAAACTACTGATGCTTTATCACCACTATGTCAATTGATACCAGTATGATGCTATGTCAACGAAGAAATTCTTTACAGAATAACATGATATTTCATTAAAATTAAAAATGCACGTGGTCTACGATAAAGCGCACTTTCGAGAATTTAGTAGGATATGTATACGCCTTTCACTGAGCTTCCATCAACAGTTTTTAAGTATTCACACTATAACAAATAATGTACCGTAAAAATCATGGTCGACCGTGACCCATTAAACTGGTGACGGTCACAGTCCTGTGTCATGCCGTATCACATAAACGCTTAATTTACCGCCATCCACCAGTACTTTCTACTCTTGTCCTGACGTCTATTGGGAGTGTTATTGAGCGAACACGTAATGTGTACGGCCTTTGTCCCGTTGTGGTCGTCCGTGGTTACCTGTGTATAAAGTTTTTTGTTTGTACATGGAGCAAAGTACAAAACAATAGTATGTATAGCCGTCAAATGGCCCGCAGTGCCGGTCGTTGATTCCTCCATTGGTTTTATACAGGGTAAGTCAAATGCACATTATCATCCGAACTAAACAGTTGTCAATGGTTATGCGTATAACGATGGGTCACACGTGTCGTACATGGCAGACGGCGTCACTCGGTCGCCGGATCTTTGAAGGTCGTAGCGCCGTCACCGTGATTGGTGCTACTGGTATGTAATTAGGTAACTAACCCAGTGCTAGACCTTACCGCCAAAGTGATACCGCGACACGGACGTAGCTGGGCTTAACATAGTCGCTGGGCCAGGTTTGTTTAGCATCGGGAACATATAGGTCAGACATCAGAACAACACGTGTGCCCTGATCGTAAACCTGCGTTGCAAACAGACCAGAAAGGTGGAGCGTCAAAGACGCCGTGAGGTGAACCATGGACGGTGTATAAATAGTCTAGTAACGTTTATGATTGGACAAATTGTTCATAGAACTTCGATACATATTTGTTAGTCGATTTGAATTCCTTGGAATATGTAAATTTGGTAACACTTTCACATTTTCTAAATTACGTCACAAATAAGCGAAAAAAATAGGTTTTACCACAGTCACTCTATCCATATAGAGGGACTACGGTTTTACCGTCCGTTAACAGCACGTCTCTTCACTACCGGATACCAGGAAAATCGATATAAAAGGTTGTTATAAGGTGTCTCTGTAAAGCGCCCATAGTTTATAAACCTGTCAGTTTAATCTTTAATAAAATGAGAAATCGTGACTTGAAGCCCGCCGTGTTACGCGCATGTGAATAAACGGCTGTGTCGTGTATAAGTCCGGTGTCATCGGTGGGGCTGCTTCGCGGTTTAATTGCCGGTTTAATCGAAGCATGGTCAACGTAGTCGCGGACAACAAAGTACTCGAGAATTGTTTGTGGTCACATTAAACAATACGTTGTTCAAATTGTGAAGGATATAGACCTTGAACTAGAGCATTTGTGCGTTGTCTCCTCCTCAGATCAAGCTATAAAGGCGTTGAGTTTTATTGAGATATGCTGGCACTAAGGTGTATAATAGTAACAAAACAGTAGACCGATTGTCATTTCACTTGAAAGAGAATTAAGCTGGAATAAATATAATACTTTTTTGGGCTTTGGCAAAAGGTGATGGGTTATTTCCCAAATACTCTTTGGACATTTTTGCTCGGAACACGTGATACATTTTTCTTGCATGATTGTCTACCCTGATGTATTAATAATTATTTTATGTTTAAACAAATCTTATATAAGTAATTAAACACATGTACTGTATATATATATATATATATATATATATATATATATCCATGTAGTAAGAAATGATTTTGTGTTCGTTTATGTATAGCATTACCATACATGTATTAACATTTCACCACAAAATGGCCGCAAAAATGATGCTCGTAAATCTTTGAGAAAGAAAAATTCGAAAAATATATCTGTGCGTCCAGTTATTGGCTGGCGTGATTCCTACAATTCTTCAATTTTTAAAGGTGAGCAAAGAACGAAATATCTTGAATTTTTCGGCTGCCTTGGTCATTAACTTATTGTGACATGATGATCGACGTATCGCTGTAATACATCCGTTTCTATATATCGCGCCCTCTAGTGACAATGAGATTATGTGACGTATCGGTTGTAAGGTACGTCGTTCAAAGCGTCGTTTTCATCTCGTGGTTTTCCTCCAATTAGAATTTTAATCATTTACTAAATTGAAAATGCCAAAAAACTACACAACAAATTAGAGTTGTCTATTCCAATGTCCTTACATACACCAACCACGTCACATTGACTTCACAGTGGCGTTTCGTCGATAAAGTGTGCGAGTTTGTTGGTTCTATCATCGGGGCGGAGCTAAGTCACAGAACGTTCTACGTTGCTAAGGCGCGCATCACTGTAACATGTATTTCTATGGGCTCTGAGCGAGCTGCTGCGGAACGCCTGTCGAAGAGCCGGCGAAAAGCCTAAAGTCGAGGAACCAGCACAAACTCAACTTCGAAGTAATCCTGAGCAACCGAATGTTTACATGTTGCACATATAGGGGGTAATCTTGTTGCACTGTTCAGTAGAATCTCAACAACTATCCCAAAGTACAGTTTTCTGGCCAGGCGGTGAAAATGTATGTTACACGACTTATCCTGCTAGGCAACCAACATTGCAGTAATATATACTAGTATAATATATATGATGAAGTGACATCCGGGCGACTCAGATCGTGAATAAAACTTATCATCTTTTTTTGTAAATTCTTGTTCAGCAAACTATGAAAATAGAAACATTGCTATGGTTACAGATTATGGTTACAGAGTAAGTTATAGAATTAAATAAAAGTATTCGTGTATTCTTTATTTCCATAGTCTGACAAACATATTTCTTGAGTTGAGTGAAATTAAAACGGTACGACTTAACACATGTAATGAAAGGGACTGTGTACAGTAAATAGGCGTGTCACTTTTCGTAGTTATCTCTACTTTCAACGTAAGTGGTTAACTGAAACTCGTAGGTGGCCATTGTCATAGTAACAAGTGTCGTATTATATAAATTAATTGTTCGCAATCCGATCATCTTCATACCTGTAAACAGACGGATAAGTGGCGATAATTTGTCGGGTCGAGAATTCAGGCGCATTGAAGTAAAACGAAACTACCGAAACATCCACCAGTTCACATGGTAATCCATTACCATTGACGTCATGGGTCATCCAGGGTCATTTTCATTTGGTTTACTCAGTTACGCAGTCGTGATGGAATTCAATACGGTGTTCACCCCTTGTGAAGTAAATAACGCAGACTACATGCTTTCTCCGTATTCATCGACCCTGTGTTCCAGTCTGCATTCCGATATACCGCGAGACGACGGAACGGATCACTTGACCAGCAATCACTCGTGCTAACACGGTGGCACATTTGATCAATGATTCCCGTGTTTAACAAGCAAGATGCTTTATCGAAATCTTTATTTAATTTATTTTTAGACGTGTTTTATCATTTGAACCATGTACTTATAATAGATTGCAGTCTAAGTTTGTACGATCGTTTTCCCGTGGTAGAACTATGGCGATAATACACGAAACTATAACGTTTTGGAGACCAGACATCATCATCACATAATCGCCTGTCAGAAGCAACTCAGAAACTCAGTACTCAGTATAAACTCATCCATTCCAATCCATTCGTCTGGCATACTAATATACATTATGCCTTCAGACAAGGGTGAAGATCATTGCAATTTCTGAATTCAAATCACAATGGCGGATTTTGGTAGGGCAAAGGGTAGCCCCCTCCCCAACCATCCCATCATGCAATGACAAAATGACGTCATTGTAGCAGGCGCACATTCCTACGTACGTTTTCTGACATTCGCGCACATATAATTAATCATTTCAGTATTTAGTTGTCTACAGTGTTTTTTAATTGACTGTCAGGTCTGTTTTTTAATAATATGCATAAAATAAGGTTTCAGTAGCGGTACCATGTACCACAATGAAAAAACAATTCGTCTTGAAAAAGCCACTAAAAATAAAGTCATTTTTTTCAATCTTCTAAAACTGAACAAATGGATACTAGTAGTTAGACAATGCATATTATATCACCGACTACAATTAAATATATCTTAACCATAACATTACCTAAAGCAAACAGAATATGCTATATTCAATTGATTTTGTCATCGATTTCCCACGAACCGACTTCGGTGATCCCGTAATTTTCTCCATCTATATTTAATATTGAATAGCATTCAATCTTAAGCGAACATCCGGCATCGGTCCTTGAATCTCGCTTTTTTTTGTTCAACGAAAAGAATGGAACACACCTCCGGTGGGAGCATCTTGAATTGTCAAGGAGGAATATCCGAACGGAACAACACCGTGCAGGCGGACGATAGGTGGGAGGGGAGAACACTGTTTACTGATGGAGTTTCTTCGCAACATACAGCCCAAATTCCCAATCTTGAAGCCATAAAACGTACAATTTCACAAAAACAACTCACGGTATATACCTTGGCCGATCAATCAATATATATATATTTTTAAATAATCGATGTATTAGTAATATGGAACATTGTAGGTAACTCATAAATTTCGACACCCTGTCATCAAACTGTCTATAAAGGTCAGAGGTCATACGTTATCATCATTAGTTAAGGTAGAATGTTTACTGTACATTTTTTGGTTGGTAATTTACGTTAGTGACGGAGGTTACAATCAGCATTGCAACCAAGGCACAGTAGGGTTTGAAGGAGCTCATCAAAATATGGGACAGTCAAGTTTATTTGGTCTGTTGCCAGGAACGGTTGCCAAGGCCACGGCATTTCTAAGTGCTTTGGTGTGCATGCTCCAAGATGAACATATATTCCTCTACACGACAAGGGACAGGATCTGGAATCGTAAACGCAAATCAATGGCAAGTAGGAATTATTTAATATTTTTGAGATCTGGAATCTGAATATAATCATCCATAAAATCAATAATATTTACACTAATAATATTCTAGAACCCAGAGTAATTGACTAAACGATTAGATAGCCAAGTCAAGCACGTCATTATACAGGAATCATCTGTGATTATTACTGTTATCTTTGTGGTAGACAAAGCATGACATTGACAAGAGGCCATGTTATTCAAAACAAAAGTAGAAGTTGACGCTGCACTTGTGTTAGCGCATGCATACGTGACAATGATGTAACAATCTTTGGACAGTCTGGTACGATGAGTACAAATATCTGTATATGGAAGATTTATGTTCAGCTTACTGAAATTTGCATGTATTTACGTTTTATGAGAATATACATGTAAATTAATGACATTAAAGTTGTATTTATTTTCTCATGTCATTATAGAATTCGTGTTAAAGGGCGGAAGTCGTCGCGCTGCGCATGTGCGACATTTGTGTTGATAAAAATTGATTTTCCCACAAGTATGAGGTTTGACCTGGGCGCGACTTGCACTAATTACCGCAGGTGACTCCTTCGAAACATTCCAATCACCTAAAAAATACTTAATTAAAGCTTGGTATCGTCTCAGTTTATACTCATTGATCTGCGCAACAGCGAAAGTCGCCATCCCATCTTTGTTTATACAATGAGACCCATATATCTCGCGCAAGCGTGGCGCGACGACAAACAATAGCCAACTTCAGCGATGTTTTGCTGAATACACCTTACATGTAAGTCGCACTGTCTAGCAACGAACCGCTTCGGTGACGTAAATGTGTCACGGCAAACGAATACGCCGAAGGCGCCGCTCAAAGGCACAATGTATTCGACGGGCCTTTTAGTTGAAAGTGTTTACCACGCTCTTTGCGTCATGAATGACAGTTTTACAAACAAAAACTAAAAAATGACCATTCCATATTATTGTGTTACGTTATTGCCATGTGTTCTGCATTCTGTCATTCAAAATAACACATTTTTTCTCACAATGCATCGCAGTCACGTGATTACGTATAGCCAATCACGACGTTTCTAGTTCACTCTGTTTCATAAAACTCATAATAATGTACATAAAATGAGTCCAATAAATCGTTCATTATTACAATTATACATATTTCGGCAAGTGCCACAAGACACGTTGTCATTGGTCACATTGAGTTGCCAAGGTAACAGTAATAATCAGTTAGGTTGAGATAAAAGGCGGTCGTAAAAAGTTGATAATTTTATTATTTTTAATAGACAAATGATTGAATGCAATAAACTGGTAAAAGAGTCGATATTTAAGCAAGAACAATACACTTACTATAATAAAATGAACAGTAGTAATAGATAGCGGTATATGTGCTCTTCTTGTAAAAGTGGGCCTCTACAGGAGAGTCGTATGTTTTGTATTATACGGCATTGTTATCGTGAAATTACAATTCCACAGGCGCAAATAGTACTTCAAGTTGAATCCTTCGGCTACCATCATATGATTGCATAGCATTCTACAACTAAAGATTATTTACCCTGTTATGAACAGACTCAAATTTATGCTGACCGACCAAAACACGAAATATGGGCCTGACAATAGAGACAATTACAAATTGGTTTCTCTTGTAAAAATGTCGCATCATACCTATAACAAGTTTGGTAACACGTGAAAACAAAGATATGTAATGTTAAAATGATTAATAAAAAATATGTTGTGTCCAAATTAATAACTATGTAGCAATTTTACAAAATAAAATAATATACATTTATTATTATCGGGTTGCCACAATTTGCAGTTGAATACCCCTGATGCGAACCAATCAGTTATGGAAATATTACTTTAATTTCTGTTTTCACACAATATTGTCTCATACTATCATATCAAAAATACTGATACTGCCCTTGACCCAACGTTAAGATTGCTACGGGACTAAATCACAACTGGAACGAACAGCTTCCTGTTTCAACGAAGTAAACAGATTTACACACAACTTTGTGTTTTATAGAATCGGTATTAACATTCACCCAACGGCTACAACTAAATTAATCCATGCAAATAATAACCACAGGCAGACGGCATTGTGGACTTAAAGGACTTCATCGCTGTATAATGTCAAGAACTAAATAGCGTGAATCACGTAGTTGCCAAAGTTGTCGCACATGCGCAGCGCGACGACTACCGTCCTTTAACCCCCAAATTCATACCAATAAAAAAACAACAACAAACAAACAAAAAACAAAAACGGCGAATGTAAGCGCCCTAATGTTAATCGCATGCATATAGCGTTGTGTTTTCTACGCATCACAATTTCATTGGTGGTATGTCGATATAGTACTAATGAATGTGCACTCAAGTTATATCGTCATTTAAGGGGGTCGATATGCACACATGTGATATTATTTCTTTATGTCACGGTCACTACTCTCCAGTTAGTTAGCACGATACCCAGATAAATACTAGCATTAATATACTGAAACTGTTAGTGTGAATACAGAGTATATTGTCACGGACTGCAGATAATAAAACAGAATATTTCTTGTCGTGGTTACGTTATAATTTATTATCAGTAAGTCTCCACTTTAGTTACTGGGCAGGCTGTCATTGAGTGTCAATATTCACATGACTACAGTAGCCAGGACCCAGGTTTAGTCCCATAAAGCACGTCTATTACGATGAGTGACCCCTCGACTCGTTAAGTTTGCTGAATTCAACTGAAATCTCCGTAGTCATGACAAATACATATAAGATCATCCAATTTACAGCTATGTCTTTGTAAAGCGTCTTCATAACGCCCACCGCCCATTTGACCCAGCGTCCTTCTTTTCTGTGTCCCCGACGGAATTGTTAAAAGTTGTCAACGCATTGTATAGTATGTATTATTATTATTACAATGCAATAGAACCATGCACGTTCTCAACTGTTTCGGGTTTTACAAACACTGTTGTTGTGTCCGTTATTTTAGACTGCAGACTGCAGTATATGTCTTGATACCGTACTAGAACGGCACACAGTTTTTATTATTGTTTACTCTGACTAAATCAGTAAACTTTACCGAGGTGATTTATTAACCGCGTGTTTGTGTTTTCTTTTCTTGTAATAGTGCACTGCCTACACATGACTGCCCTATTTTGATATCTTTAAAGTAAATGTGATATGTTGTCACATGACCCAGATAAAATAGTACACCGGCAGACATGGTCGCACTGACAGGTACGCATGGATAATAGTGTTGGTTTCCAACCACAGTGCCAATCAATTCACGGTTACTAACAAGATCGAAACAATCTCGGTGGATAATATATTAATACAATAAACAGATTGGTCAATGTGAAGCCTGGAGGGAATCGAATAATTCTCTGATCGACTTGACATACATACGTCTTCAAACAGTTCTTCAATTCGAACTGATATACGCAGTATATATTTGCGTAGTTCTTCAAAGTGAAAATATCGATTGTAGTCTTAGTGTAAATGGAATAACGAGTATTTGGAGCTCAATGGGCGCTAACAATAGTCAATATCTTTTAATTGCAGGAATCATTGAGAACTGACACCGCCCAGAGGGCCACACTAAGCGTCTGTGCGTCACACGTTTTGTTAGCGAGCTGCCAACACACCGTTGAACAGCGCTCGTTGTCAACAGATCGTCGAATCGTGCGTGACCTGTAAGGACCACAGTGGCCTTCCTTGGATTATAAACATCGTCTTCGACGAAACTATGTCTTTATCACAGGATGTGTTCGGTTATTTAAATTATTCGTCTTCTATTGGGCGATGAGAAGCGCCCCGTCGGTGAGTTGTTATAAACAATGTTATATTGTCCTACTCCAGGGATACCAGAGTATCGACAAAAACTGTATTCACTGCGATCGACCTCGTACCGGGGCAACGTTGTTCAAGTAGTGGAGTATTATATGTAGTATTATTGCGTCCAGTGGTTATTAGCCTGTAACAAGCCAAGAACGCTGGTCAAGTTGGTTGTGAGAATTTATAAGCAGGGACAGTGCCAATTAAGTTGGGCTTAGATTGGAGTACGATTTAAGCCTTAAGAATAATCGTTTTACCTTTTCACTGAACAGCGATCGATCGGAAAGTCTAATCATAGACAGACTTGATTTATCGATTCACACCAACAGCTTCAATTTTATCAGTCAATTGATGTGAATCCCACCCCAGGTGTCGAGATTCGTAACATGTCAGCCATGAAGCGGAACACCATTAAGCAGAAATACTTAGAGCGGTCGGACGTTGCCACGACAATTTTACAGCGTAGCCGCACAAGCATGTCGTCGAACGGGTCGTTCATTCCGGAAATACAGGACTTTGAGTCGCAGTTCCAGTTTGAGCTGGGGAAAAGCTTCTTCGATAAAGCGGTCGTGACAGCGAAACGCAACTACACCATAAACAATGCGTGTAAATCGGATGATGTTCAGTTGTCGTCAATGTCGGAGTTGAGTACGGACGGTCAAAGTTGGGGATATCATGATTTATCGACGGACAACACAGGCTCGAGTAAATCATTGGACGGCGAGTTGTTACAGCAATGGGACGACGATAACACAACTAATTTTGCGGAGTACATAATAAACGGAATCCTGGATCCAAGGATCGTTGCCAGGAAGAAGAAATTGAAAAGAAAACAACTTGAAGAAAAAGCGAAAAAAAGTGTGATACCACGTGACCAAACTGATGATGACATGCAAGAGGAATCAATAAGTGAATTACATACTAGTATAGAGAAAATCGAGCTTAACGGTGAAAATATTGAGTTTGTTACCGAGCAACCACGGGAATTTACCGAAAATGAAAAAGCTGCCGGTACATGGGACTCTAATAAGTGTGCAAATGGTGATACCGTTAGCGAGGCTAAAAATGGAGATACTATTGGACTGGAGACTGATGGACAACAAACCCCAAATAACCGTGAATCAAATTTAACGGAAGAACAGATTAAAGAACCTATCAACAATGATTCTTCAGAAAATCAGTCGAGCGAAACTATCGTTGATATTAAAACCAGCGTTGTGCAAAACAGTTCATCTGAACCATTACTGATGGCCAATCAACAAAGCGAGGGGATTGTTGTCGGTGATAAAGCAACTTGTGATGCGCCTATAGGTGACGCTGGTGGCACTGTTAAGGAAGACGATACCAAGTCGGGAGTTGATGGATCTGAAACCACAAGTGTCGGAAAACGGTCAATCAAAAGCGGTCGATCGTCGGGAAAAGGCAAGAAGGTCACTTTTGAAGAGAAGAAAAAAGGGAAACCGAAATCGGCAAAAAGTGCTAAGGGAAAAAAGGGTAATGACAAAAAGGGAGGGAAGAAAGATAAAAAGGGAAAAAAGAAAAAATCGCCAACACCTCCTCCTGTAGTTGTCCCTGATACAATTATTGAACCAGAACCACTTGCGCAACCATCTGAAGAACTTTTTAATAAGCCAGATGTGGAACCCTCTGAACCGCAAGAGCCACAAACGATTATTTTAGACGAACCACCAAAATATTGCCTTTATACGGAGTACAAATCAAAGGAACAAATGGTTCGAGAGTGGTTGTACGCCAGTAACACTAACGGCGCTATTCGAACTTTACCAATCCTTTAATACGACCAGCCCTTCAATCGCCGCATGGCTGATAAATTCATTATGTTATACACTTATGTACATTTTAAATTTATTTTCGTTAATCTCAGTAATTAGTTCCGTCATAAAATGACGAATTTATTATTCTTAGTATAGCGCATCGAATACCTTATTATTGCACCGAATTCATGACTTTTAAATATAGCACTGTATTAACATGATGTAAGATGTGAATAATCTGATGACGTGTTTAATACTATAAATTATGTCGTGTATAACACATCCACTATATAACGTCAGATCTGCTAACTGCGATGCCCGATTTAATTTGATTCATATATGCGGAAGACGGCTTAGGGTAATTCACAAATCAACTTATCAAAATTCAAATATTCCAAGAGGAAAGAACAATTCACACAGATTGTAATGACTATTTTGTATTAATTATTATTGGCGTTGGCGTAATTAGAACAAAGGGAGTTTGATGTACGCTGGTTTGGAATATTAATAATAATAACTCTTTTTATGCAGAGTAGACGCTCGCAGTCCACATTTTCTGCACACATACGAACTGGCAAGATGTAGATCGATCGTCTCTGCCACAACAAATTCGAATTCTTCGCATGTCGTAATACTGTTGATCCCACGAAACTCTCCTCCGGTTTTTTATATTTTCTATTTGCCTGCCACAAACAATGCACATTGTTTCCTTGGTTCTAGACGATTTAATACTTTTCTTTGTTATTTTGGTTGGAGTTTATGTATTTTTAGTGTTCATAACGTGAACAACCACTACCAACACATTCAGGAGGTCGGCCATTTAGAACAAATTTGCATACATTATGTTAATATAATTTATTTCGTGATGTCAGCACCAACTATGGATTATTCATATCAACTAGAAACCTGCAGACGGGGACAGTCTCTCGGGACTAAAGTTCTCGCGTTTCCCATCGACGTTTTGAAAGTCTAGGATACACAATTACATTAGGCCCGAGGTCTGTCTACACTCTAACTTGTTAGTATATACATGGAAGGTACTAACGTTAGTACCTACCATAGTATATCTATGACACCATTGAATCGATATTGTGAGCAAGGTGTTGTTTTTGCCTTAGCAGGAATATAACATAATTTTAGAAACACGTGGACAAAAGGAAAATGGGGGATGAAGGTCAAGACAAACTAACGCTAACATAGCGCAGAGTCTATTTGCTATTTTGAACTGAAAAATAACTTCTGTATTTATTAAGATGGAGAATAATACTTTCTACGTCGAATAGGGGCACAACATTGGATATCCTGGGGGGAGGGGGGGGGGCAAGGAAGATTGAAATGAAGCCTAATCTCCCCTATCTGATTTGGATTTATTTCCAGCAGAACTTGTCTCTAATTTTTTTCCCCTCAACAGTTGTTTTTATTATTTTTTCCCAGTATTTTAAGTAAAGTAGATGACTTGTATAATAGCGCTCTTTAACATCATGAAAGATTTTTCTATCAGTCCACCTCCTGGATGTCTCCTCTCTTCCAAACCACGGTCTTCCAAACCAGGCTTCTAAACAGTACACTAAACTACTTGACATTTATTTACCGACCCACCTGAAAATAAATTCAGACCATTCTGGTAAAGGAGGAGAAGGACGCGTTTGCAGATGTCAAATGCCTGGCTGGAGAAGAATATCAGGCTCTGGCTGTTGAAAAAACTAATGCAAGTCCTCAGACAATCGAGTAAAAGAGTGCAGGACCCGAAAGGGCAGGAAATCTTAAATAAACCAGTGCTTAGGCACACAAACCAAACGGCTCTTTTCAGGGCCATCACATCCTCCCAAAAGAGAACTACCGTTAATACTATGAACTCTGTCCATACAATCAATATCACAAAACGCAATAGACACATAAGAAACACATTGCAAGATGCAAACGAATAAAGAAATACAATGCTCAAGCTCAGTTGGTCTCAAATTTTATTCGGAATTTTTTGAGTACAATTCTAACCCCAACAAAGGTCATTGCCCTTGGCAACGGATTCAAATTTATACCAACCCCACTTAAGCCAACCTATGAATGCATATCAAATATTTAATGCGCAATAAACAATCTCAACAACATCCTTTCAAAATGAAATCAACATGGAACCCACCAGACTCGCATAACAGTAGCCTCGAAAATTGCATTGAGGCAACCAAAGTTGAGATATCCAAAATCACTACCAATAAACCCAAACAAAACATGAATTCTGCCGAAAGCACCAGCAATAAATAGACTACATCATGATAACACAATTGTAGTAAAACCATTCGACAAAGGTCGTGGTATTGCAATCATGAATACAACTGACTATATATATATGAAAGCCTTCGTCAACTAAACAACGGGCAATGCTATACTAAAATTCGTGGTAACGATACCATAGTTACAACTAATTTGGTCCATGAGCTCGTTACAGAAATGTACAATCTGCAATTAATTGATTACGACACGTATAAATATACAGACCAATTTAACTACAAAGTTAGAACGCCCCGGTGGTATTTACTGCTCAAAGTACACAAACTACCACCAGAGGGCAGTACATTCGTCGGTAATCAGTCTGTGGTTGCTCTGGTCCGACAGAGAAAATATCAGAATTGATTGATCACTTTTAATTCCAATTGTTAAAGATACTACTGATTTTATTAACAAAATCGAAAAATAAAGTCCTAGTGACCATGAATGTCGTATCAATCTATACTAATGCTGTTCACGAAGAAGCGATCCCAGCAATGCAATGCAATCGAATTACAATCACAATGCCACTAATTTGGAATATATAATTAAACTCCTTAAAATCATTCTGAAAAGAAACACATTCGAGTTTTATAATGAATATTATACCCATACATGTGGAGTTAGCATGGGATCACCATCTTCACATGAGATGGCTGACATTACATTCCACCTGGAAAATCGAATTTTACAACTTCATGTTATTCAAAGGTACCGTACCTGAATTACACAAATTTGTTCAGGAAGCTAATATGCTTCAAAACAAATACCGGCTCACATTTGAATACTCTAATACACAAGTCACGTACCTGGACCTATATAAAGGACAACGCTTCCATGATCTGAATAAATTAGACGTGAAAACGCACACCAAGACAACGGAAACGTTTCAATATTTGAAACGTAATTCTTTTCACCCTACATGTCACGCTCGAACATGTATCTAAACGATTTCTATTTATTGAAAAAATGCGTGATAATGATATCGAAAAGATACTCTTCAATTAATGAACATTTACATGAATCAATGTCTAATAATGATGGGCAAACAATATTCACATCTACATTTATCTTTTATATACAAGGATCTAAGTTCAAAAGAGCCCTATTAAAAAACTGGGACTTAATTCGGAATGATCAGTTACTCTTCCCTTTATTGCATTTCGTAGAAATACTAACTTGAAAAGATAAACTTACAAGTTCTACTCTACGTACTGACAAACTCGTGAAAAACGACACACCAAACGACGAAGAATTACTTTCCATTTTAACTGAATTGTATAATGAAAGTAATAACATCGAACATTCTGGAAGCTAAATAAATCGAGCGATTCGGTCAAGTACTGTTTCTACCGATGAAGGGTTCAACAAAGAACCCGAAACAGCACCATCACACCGTGACTAGTGAATAATCTAATTACGGATAAATTTTAGTGCTGTATCGACATAGGCTTTCTTCGTATGCAGTTTCGTATTCCAATATTGTTTTCATGTTTACTCCTATCGGGATCACACCTGAAATATTTTAACACAGAATAATACATCTGTTATGTATTTTGTGAGCTAGCTAATGCAATACTGCCCTCAGTCGGTGAGATGTTCGTCAATCCACCACCCCCATCGATAATAAATGCATTGTTAGAGACAGTTTATACAGAAATACAACAGAAAGTCATTGTGAAAGAAATGTTAAACAACATAGTTGATAAAATTGTTGAGGGAAAGGATCAATAAAAATCATTCTTTAAAAACGTTATTTTTTGTCCTGTTGTGTCTTGATTTTTTTTCAGGAGGTCAGAAAGTTTCAGATTGTTTTTTACATGCGTATAGTGTAGGATTCTTTTTCAAGCATTGCCATCAATTTTTGTTCACAAAATATTCCTGATAGTATGCCGTTATGGCGGATCATTTGATATCCTAACAAAACACTTTGAATATTTCGAAGTTATGTTTTCCGGGAATTACCTGGAAACAACGAATAACGAAATTGTGATGAAAGGTTTCCCTACCGTCATCGCCTTGCGGACACTAAAGAAATTTGTACACAGTGGAATATTGCACGTCACCCCGGGTAATATCATAGAGACAATTGCACGGCGCAGAGTTTCTGTGGTTAAGAACATGGGTTCTTGATGCATTTGTGTACGCTCTGTATTTGAATATATGTCAAGACAAATGTGTGACGTTTTTACAGGTTTTCTCAATGAAAGATGTCCTTTTTAATTTGCAACCGAATTTGAAAAGTATTATATTTAAATGGATGTCACTACATATCGAGTTGATTTTAAACGCCGCCGCCAGAGAAAAACTTTATCTGAAATTTGATAGATATTACGAATGCTGCACATGTGAAATGCCTGGCAATTTTAAATGTTTTTGGAACGATCTCCTAAAACATGGTACTAATCTGCAATATGATGTCATGAAGTACTCGACAAAGTATCCTTATCTACGTGTTGCTTTCCTAAAACATGGTACTAATCTGCAATGTGATGTCATGAAGTACTCGACAAAGTATCCTTATCTACGTGTTGATTGTGTCATTTATGGCAGGGAACAGACACCATGCTACTCTAGAAAACCAACTAAAACCTACTTGATTAAACCATTACAGAACTCATGTTTCTACTCCAGAGCCGTATGTTATGACTATCATCCTGTGTCCTAGATACATTCCATACCATGCTATCATACCCCCAAACTGGAGATTGTGTCCGAACCACAGCCATGAATACTATATTCGAAGACTTTTAAAATGTACCGATCGCGATTCAAAATTCACCAGAGCAGTAAGGCGCCCTCAATGGTGAACTATCAGAATTTGCTGGACACTTGGCAGGCTGATGCCACGTATGAACGTGTATCTGCAGCCAACGAGTACGTGTGATCACGTGACTACGATAATGTAAAGTTAGCTGAGCTGTACCTCTCGGTTGCATATAGTATATGTCCAGTCTCAATATAGACATGATTGATATAGCTGACTTTATTTCAAGAGACTGGTAAAATATCCACATTTAAATATTTTAAAAATAATAATTTTAGATTTAAAATTCTTACATTTTGAAAGCTTATTATAACCAGATTCAGGTATTTATTAAAAGTCACAAGGCTACCTGTTTGTGTGGTAAAAGTTGAAACTTATTTTATGAGTGAAACTTCAAACTTCTCAGGCTGCCGGGAATCCCATTATCACATATTTCATTACGTATATTTCCATTATATCAGGTTTGTCTGGAGCTGGTTGATAATATATTATTATATTTGTTCATATCTAATACATTTTAATATTGAATATAGATAATATTTATAATAAGTTAGTAGTAAATATGGTGTATTTGTAATTTTTTTGGCGTCACCCGATGCTTTTACATTTTAGTCTGTGTAATATAAATTTAGAAAATAGACATCGACACGTGTGTCTAATAAAGTTGTATAAAGTCTTTGTAAATATCTTACTAAGCAATGATGAATGAAAAACATGTCGCATCATTCAGCGTGGTCGGCATTCGTCCACATAAATAAACCATCCCATCCCTATTTAATAATGGTATGTGCCACGTAATGGCCAGTGAAATAGTTTATATTTTTTAGAATTTAGATAATTATGTTAATTCGTTCAGTTACGTACTGCAACATTCACTGGAGGTCCATAAGGTACATGGTGAATACAACAGAGTGTGGAAGAATATAAAGACGGATTTCAGAAAGTGACGCCGCCGTGTGTGTGCTCCTTCACCTGTACACGTCACATAATGGCCAGCTATGGGACCATCCTTCCGTCAAAGGTACGTAACATGACGCAATGTTGTTTTGAAGCGGTCGGAAAAGCCAGGTTGCTTGTCAGAGTCGATCCGTTTAAGAATTCTGGACATGCCTGCTCACAGTCACGACTCATCAAAAACACCTGTGCTGCTCGATAATCGACGAGTTTGTCACTATTACAATTTTCATTTTAACGATACTGACTGGCCAATAACAGGTCAAATAAATGTGAGTAGTTCAGATATAATTTATTATAATTAGAATTAATATAACTTTTTATGTTTCCATGGGCTTGTTATTAATTTGTTAATTAATTGCAATTACATTGCTTTAGAAAGATCATTTTTGAGAGCGTCAGTCAGAATGTCACGTTTTATTGAGTAAGCCTTGCAAAATCAATCATCTATGAGTTGTTGTTTTTTCAGAGAGAAACTTTCTATGAAAACGTTAATTTACTACCTTAGACTAAAGGTGGTAATAATCGCCGAGGACACGTCTGTGGTCATGGATTCTAGATCACTCAGTCAGTTGATAGATGGTTGTCGGTAAATATGTCATATCTTTGTCGGCTTAGATAGAATGAACAGATGCCGAGCCATCTGTAGTTTTTACAACTTAAGTGTTACGTAACATCCTGCTATCCTGCAATTTCTACTTATACAAATATTGACTAACAGTATTTAGTTTTCATGACGAAATCAGTTGCTGATTTCTTTCCAAACCAGGCCCACCTCATCTTAGTCTCCTCTCTACTCCAGGGCCAGAAATGTTTCCTTAAATATTGAAAAGCCTGTGTTAGTCATTTATACATGTTTTCAATGTAATATTCTATAATTTTGTTAGTCAAACATTTCTTTTTGAATTCAGTTTTGATGGAGCTGAATTTTGAATTATTTTTGTTAATTTTTCAGTCATGCAGCGTCCTAATTTTCGCTACCACTCCAAAGGAGAACTGTTATGAGCATCTACAGACAGGGCTAAACAAGTTGCAGCTTCAGTGAAAAAACAGAAAAGTGAAAGCTAGTTTGAGCCACAATCGTCCAAAGAACAGCTTTGTGGAACAAGAGGGATATTTATTGTTGTTAGTAGAATATAATATGCACTATCAGTGATAGTCTGGATTTGAGAAAGAGGTCAGACAGCGTTTGATTACCAGGGGTGGTGATCCCCGGAATGCTGAATGTGTTCTCAGCATGAGCTTTCTGCAGTTTGGAATGTACAGGGGAAAAAGATTCTGTTGGTTGCTGCCTAATGATGTTGGATGAACTGTGATGTTAATGACAGCTCATGAGAAGGCAAGAGAAGAGACTCCCAGAAAAAACGCCGGACCCACAGTGGGATAATAAATAAGCTCTATATAGGTAAGACTTTAAATCAATGTGAATTATTTTGTAAACATTAACAAATTTTTGTGTATAATACAAAATCATTTTTGAGAATGGGTTCCATACCTGTACATGTTGTTGTAATATTCATATTTGTATTCTTTTTATTTTTCTTCATTGCAAACATGTTTAGGTATGTCAGCAATTTATCAGAAATAAAAGCTGCAATAAATGAGCGCTGTGCCAAAAATTTGGCTACATTGTATAAACCAGGAAGTGATGAAGCCGGACAAGTAAAAATTGGTTTTAGTCCATACCATGAGATGACCAGGTTAGCCTTGCAGCAGTCCATAAAACAAGAACAAAGCCAAAAGCATGGTTATGCAGGAGAAATCCCTTGACCGGTAAACATGAGATAACCCCGAATTTTCAGATGTGGTGGTATCCGCCAGAGCCAGCTAAGACCCACAGTGCTCCTCTAGCTTCATTTGATTTTTTTTACAGCCACTCTATCTGTGGATTCCACAGAAGCTATGGAATCTCTGGCTCCACTGTGATGATGAATGTCAAACAAAGCAGAATGCAAAGAAAGTAAAGGTATGTAACTTTATTGGATAATAAAATATCTCCTATCTGTTTGTCCTATGACCCACTAATTTGACTACATGTTTTTTTTGACAGTATTTTTGTTTTTCTATTATACACGCAGGTATACTTGACACAATCAGAATTGTACCGAACTGTCAAGAAAGTTCTAAATATTGATGGATGGAACTAAATGGGTGTTGAATACTTATGTTAATATATATTGAATATCAGGTACGGGACATCAAAGATATTCAATGGGCTGTATCACAGGTATGATAATGCAACAGCAAATGATATAAAATATGACAAGGATAATTTTTCCTAATAATGCTTTCAGATATTCACTCTTGTGATTTGAGAGTGGTAAGTAAAGCTTCTTAGAGAGTGAACCCTGGGTAATTCATCCACCAGAGAGTGTTGCGGATTTTACAGGCAAGAGAACTACTCCATATCCATTCACAGAGAATGATGCTCATCATAACTGCGCTTACAAAGACAATTCCATTGATGGATAATGTACCAAAGCAACAATGGTTTCTGGCAGTTTATGTCCGTGATGTAATAACACGTCTAGATGAAATCAAAGCTAAAATACCTTGTACATTTGGCAGGATACTGAATTTGGATTCAACCAAAAATTATAAATTGTTAAACAGCCTGGGGAATTTGTGTGTGTTTGTGCGTGTGCTATATGTGACACTCTATGCGACGTATTGCTATTGCCTGTACATCGGAATCTCATGCCCTATATCCAACATGGCTCGCCTATCTGCAGGCATGTTTGAGTGGGATGCTGCAGACCTCAACCTACTGCTAACAGCTAAAAAGTCTGACCTCCGCTCTAGAGGTGCATGGAGTCTGACAAAAGAGTATGTAGCATTGCATGTCACCAAAAGGAACTGCAACTTCACTGTGAACGGCGTACTCGGGGAAGAGGAAGAGATCAAACGACTTGGTGTTCTCCCCAGACTCGATGTTGAGCATCACGGCTAATTTGCCTAACAATGCATTTAATTTGCATAATTTTGTTTGCATAATAATCAATTCACTACGTTCAATTACCCACCATGGACTCCGGTCAGTCTAAATGACCATTGTGAACTGTATGCATTAATCTGCAATTCAGCCAATGACGGAGAGAAAAATCCCGAGTTAGCGTGACCAGCGCAATATAAACTTGACCTTCATAATAGGATTGAGTTTTACAGAGTGTTCAAATAATAGAAGCTGACATTTTTTTTATTAACGTTATGTAATTGAAACACAAGACAAAAGTATTAGATGCATTACAAAGGAGGCTATAGTTAACATTGGCAAATGATTTACTTGAGCCATTGGTAAATTTATGGAATTGATTTTGCTGTGACAATGTATACATGTATGAACAATTATGTGAATATGGTATTGTACCGACAACCAATTTGGTAGTAGTCGTATTGCTTGTTTTCAATAAGTACATGTGCAGCAACAATAAACTAATCAAAACAAGTAGTTAACTGTTTACAACATTAAGTAAGACAGTATTATAGACCCATATCATGCAAAGTTACAGGGTGTCATACAAATATACCCTCTTACTTTGAGACTATTGTATGTTAATGCAACTGTCCATTCAGAATGAATAAGAAATAAAGTAGGGGCAAAGAGATTATATGGAATGTAATTGTACTTCATAGAAATGTCATTGACGATATAAATCCCATCAGACTGATAGAACCCGTAAAAGTCATGACTTTATCGCATAGCGATGGCAATGTGCCATCTGATATATAACCGAAGTGAATTGACCATGTGCAAAGACAACATTGTTGGTTTGCATAAGAAAGCCCACACACATGCTATAGGATGTAAAATCCTGGTAAGACCAATGACAGGGCTGTAAATGAGTCAACATCAAACCAGAATGTAAAAGCATGGAACTGTTTGTACAGAATCTCTCATCATTTAAGGGACCATGTTAAAAAGATCTCAAACCATTATGAGGCCAATGAAAACACATTCTGTGTTTCCAGTTAAAATATTGGGTAGTTAGGCAGGGATTTTATTATTTTTTCCCAACATGTTCAGTCTACATCAAATACAATCATTTTAAACAATTGTTTAAAATATGAAGGGGGACCAAGCAGAGCAGGATGTTTGATTTCATCTCTTCCTCGCTCCATGTCAGTTGGAGCCAGTACGGTTTTTTCCCCAGAACACTGGACTTAACTTATTTTAAAACTTAGTTACCTATTTACAATTAATTAAAGACAAGATATTTTTATATCATTTTACAGCGACTGAGTATTAAAAACTGCAAATAACTGCAGTGCAGCAAATCGGAATAGATCTTTCCGGCGTACGCTGCGTGTATTATAAACAATAATAATTGCTTTTGGAGGCTCTGCACCTTCAAACATCTTGGTAATTTCTTGACACTTACGTTTTTATCACCGCCTTTGTATGGCAAGGCAAAGCCGTGAAAGTATCTTGAAACAGGTGCAATCAATCACCACGAAGTGCACGACCACCTGTAACCGTCAATGTACAATTATGTTTTTGTATTGTTTTCACACACAGCTTAAAGACATGAAAATCTGGTTTAATTTGTTTACACCGAGATTATATATATATGTATATTTCGTTTTCCCAGCAGTATAAGGAAATTTGTGACACATTGGAAAGATTCATCTACTAATATAATCTTTCAGTCTTTAAGTCGGTGCTGTGCATTAAATCTATTTTCCTTCCCCACAGCATAAAAAGCCTTTCCCAAACATCTATACATTTGTAAGATAGATGAACGTTGCAACATTGTGTCCTCTTCTGAATTACAGATTGTACATTACGCACTCTCCACACTTGATGATTTCATTTTGAATAATTTTACATTATTGCCCAGCCACAATGCTTCAGATTTTTTGTATTTTTTTTTAAACCAGATTGCAATTCATATTCATCGAAGAGAGTAAGAAAAAGAGAATACCAGGTAGGTTTATGGTTTCAGAATAAGACATTATGTTTTCTGTCAATCGAATATATATCTCTGTTTGAAAAATGGCGATTGTGTTATATGTATTATTTTAGGAAGTAATTCTTCCAATCGCAGTGCCAAACTTTTTGTTTCAATTTTGTAATCATTATTAGTTCCCGTTCGGACGCAGTCCGAAAACGGGGACTTATGGATTGACGTCTGTGAGTGCGTCCGGACCTGTATCTTAAACATGCTTGGACCAATTTCATTCAAACTTCACAAATACATCATTTATAATATTATACATAATGACGTCAATTTGTTTCACGATCTGATTCAAGATGGCCGAATGATAGCCATTTGTTTTTACTGAAAAATCATCAAAATCAAGCATTTCGCGGCTGTTTGGTACATACATCCGCCATTATTTTGTTTTTCGGATCGGATTAAAAATGACCGACTGGCAGCCATTTTATTTTAATCAATGCGGTTCTAGTGCCATATCTTTGACATGCTTTGACTGATTATATATCATGTCATAGATATACAGATGTATTGGTATGACAATCCGATTCAGAATGGCCATTTCTATAGAAAAATGTGCCAAATGTCTATTAAATTCTATAGAAATTTATACAGACTTCTATATAACGTTGAACCCTTTCATATATAATTCTACTGGTCATTTAAAAATTTGAATTAGGCAGTACTAAGGTTCCCACCCAACTCTGAGCAAATATGTGAAGAAAAATGACAAAGCTTTAAAAATTCACAGAAAAGTTAAACATAGCAGTGTAACTGAAACTTTATGCGATAACATTATTCAGAATGTATGTAAGTACATTCAGTTATATAAACAAATTGTCTTCAATCAGTACAACTGATTGAAGACAATCTAATTGTAAATACCGGCAGGGTGAAAAAAAAGTGTCAGTTTTCACTTTTTAGGTTGTACAAACAATTTATTCTTGATGAGTCTCCTTTTCCGTCTCAGCCAAATTGCTTTGATGCAGTCCCTAAAGGTGAATATGAATATTGAGATATTTTTGCAATGTTTTAGAATGATTTAATTAAATGAAATAATTTAATTGTTTTACATCATGTCATGTGGAACAATGGTTTTCCCTCTAATCATGTATCCACCGGACAGGAGATTTAGATGCTACACTGTACCATTTAAACTTTTCATGCAAGTGCAAGTGTTTACAGAGAAAACTTAATGTTTAATGCACTACGGCACTGCAAGAGGCACAGGTTAGGTGTATTTCTGAACTGTAATTTTATTGCATTCTAATCACTATCAACGATCTACATAATGCATTTATAAAGCGTGCTTTAAATGTATTTAAAAGACATTATTAACTACAAAATGACTTTTTAATACAGGAAGCAAATACAAAGTTCCATTATTTTTCACCACTTTATAAGTTGGAAACATGTGATGTTAACATCAATAATCTGTGCGACTTATTGTATCAAATTAATATTTTAATCCTAACTGTGTTACTTTGTTTTGGCTTTTCAGTGATTTTACATGATTTCCTGGGAATTTTACAACTTGAAAAACGACATTTCAACAATATTTCAAAGCCATAATAATTCTACTTTTATCACTATTTTAGTTTTTGACTAATGATTCTTTATCCGAATTGAAAATGATAATGATATGAACTTTGGTCAATGTTGATCTACATGATGTTGATTTGGTCTTTGTTATATTAGTTTGACAGCCTACTGTCCTGGTCTGTATGCACTGAAATATAAATAAATAAACAATGACTGTTGATAAAGGTACGTTATGAATAAAACACAACTGTGTATACCAGAATATTTCCATCATAATAGCTACTGATTACGACGACATACATTTTGACGGGATATAATTCCTGTTTGTACATGGACATCATTGGTGGCAATCAAAGTCTGTTGTTCCTGTTGTAACACGGTCTCCATATTCAGGTTGAATATAAGCCGGTTCTGTTGACATCTCAACAACATCAGAATCACAGCCCAGCACCGTGTCAATGTTTCCATCGATGCCTCCCAACAAATTTGGCGGTATATCCACAGATTGACTCGGATTATCTAACATAGCATTGATCACATGAGAAAACCAGGAAAAAATAGGTCATTCGACGCGATACACAAGCCTCGCGTTTTCTCAGTGAATACATTTGTTGTTGGAAAAATCGGACGAATACAATTCAGTACAGACATATTCAAAATGATTTGTTTACAATCAGTTCGAAAGAAAATAGCACCGATAACTCGCTACGACACCACGCAGACAAGCATGGTTATACCGTATTGGGTCAGTATAGTTCTCAACACAGTAACTAAAACACTTCTTTCAAAAAATGTTGTACGGTTTTTTGGCATATTCTGTTTCAATAACATTATTATAAAAATTACAGATTTTGGGTTGGTTATTTTCACTTTCAATTTATTTCGGTGATTTCATCATAGAGAATTATCGGCTCACGCTGGGACGGCCACAGACCCGGTCGTGTATTTCCCTGGTGTGCAGACAAAAACTATAGCCACTTCACACAATTACAATTACCCAAAAAACACATACTCACGATCGGATGTGATCGGAACTGTTGATTCCGATAGTCATTCAACCATAGCTCAGATGAACGACATCCGCTGTTCACAGCTAAAGCCGGTCAATTTACACGTACCCCACTACGTTACTTTACACATAGTACACCATAGCGCAGAGAAAACGAACCAGACAAGTTGCACTGATTTTACTTTTGACGATTACAGCATTCAAAAAAGGGAACCGGGACCAAAATTACGTACTCATAAGCTTTCGTCCCCCGGTATTATTGACGCAGAGCCAGTCCCGAATCAAAAAACGATTTTTTATACTGTCCTCAATTGACAGACATCAAATTAGTTGACCAATAAAACACTCTGATTCACGCAACCGCTTGTTTTTGTTTTGCATTTTTGGACTACATTTTTGCAGTTGCAAAACAAGTCGCGTGTTTCAGTTCCCGACCGGAACTCCCGACTCCACTAATAAGAAACTCAACAAAAATAAAATAACCATGCATATACATCTACTATCGCCGAAATGTATATTTTCACCCATAGAAAAAACATAATAAACGACAAATCGACAAGAAAACTTACCCGGCATCTCTCTCTTTTTGCATATGAAGACCGTGGTTTTGCGGAACATTCTTGCTGCTTATAAATGATCGGAACAGCGTCTGGCTTCAACTTTTTTTTGTTACCAAAACCCATCTGTTCTCTAATGTAGTCGGACAGTGGGTTCACGAAGCTATCTTTCGAAAAATGATCGCTACAGACAACATTATAAGGTTTTGGTTCGTCCCAATTTTTCCGCGTTGATCGTACGGCACGCGTCCATTGACGTCTCATCGGCTCATTTGGAAATGAAAACAAGGTTGCATCTTTGGTCGTGTTGTTACAGCCTCCAAAAGCGCACCGTCTCACCATAGTGGTTATCGGCTTACTGACACCCAACTGCGTAATACTGTTTACAATCTCAGAATTCAGTACACATCCTGTGTAAACAATTCCTCGGCAATGTTCGTACAGCCGAAAAAAGTCGACCAAAACGAAAAAGGGGCGTGTCATAAATACTGAATGCGGGGCCTGAATGTGTTTTCCCGATACGCGCGCGAGTTATAATAGTGAAAGTGGCATAAATCATCAATATGGGCAAGTCAGGGCTTAAAAACAAAAGTTTATAGTAGGCATTTCTCAGGCACTTTAAACACCTATGAGTGTGTTACCGTACATAGATCAAAGTTGCATTCCACACTATATAAATCGAAAGAAATACCCTTATTGCCCAAACCAAGAACAAAAATTATGTGACCAAAGCAAACAAAACAGAGCAAACAGAATATCCCAGTCCCATTTCCATTGCATTTTGCAATAAAGAAATAGAATTAAATTAAGAAACCAAAACATCTGGAAATATAAACATTATAAACATTTCCATCTAGCACACATAGTTATCACTTTTTGGTATTCTGTACCAGCCTTATTGAAATACATACTGGTCATGTACTATCTGAATATAATTAGAAAGTTTGCACACCTTCTACTAGTAATAGTCTAGAGTGTTGTCGATTTCCCACAAAAACAGATGCCCCTGATTAACTCTTTGCTTTGAGCATCCAGCTTAGTTTGAAAATTGACAAACAATCAGCATAAGTTTACTATTATTAAGTTATTAATCTCAGTTCCTACGATTCTATGAACTTCTAGGCAGTGTGAATAGAACATGCACCTTATTACATTGTGTCATAGAAAACAATTGTGTGCTCTGAAGACATTTTGAGCTTGAACATGTCCGATCCAATGCACATCTTAAAACATTTGAACAATTTTGCACCCAGACGCTGTGATTGATGAATCACTATTGACTGCCTCAAATATAACCTTTTTAGATTTGACATGCTGTCTCACATCAACAATACGTTTCATTTCTAGTTTGAAAAAACTTAATATTCTTGTACTTTTAGACAAATGTTATCAATGACAATTTAAAAGTGATGAAAAACTGTCGTAATATTGAAAAGTTATATCTAAGTTTTACTGCCATTTCCCTAGAAACATTGTCTGAGCTAATCATCTATACACCAAAATTGACCAAATTACACACATCTTAGAGAATTCTCGATTATTAGTTTTTTTATCTCAGTCTTTCGGAGTCATTGATAGAGCAAAACTTTGATATAAGTGCACAATGCTTATGTGAATATATGTACGCCATTGAACGTGATAGTCGCGTTACATAGTCTGTTTATGGATGGAGAGAAATTCATGTAACAAAGAAGTGTACCCTATTTATGAAGCAAGAGACATCTAAAACGCTTCTCAAACTGTAGTTTTAGAAATAAAATAAAATAGGAGCAAAGAAAGCAAACAGCCTTTCATAAAGATGCAACGTTATGTTATGTAGCGCCTTTTGTGAGTTTGACAATTAAAAATTATTAGAGATGTACAGTGTAGTACATATGTTAATGTGCTGCTGGACCACAATTTTAATTGTAAAAAAACATTTTGATCATTTGAAATGCCAATGCAAAAATTGATATCGACTTTATTATTACTGTATAATTCATTTATTTTGCCACATATTTCATATATGTCGGAAACCTGGGGGAATACCTACAAAACTCATTTACATTCATTACATATTATACAAAAACGAATTGTATGTAGTATTACTGATTCACTTCAATTGTTCACATACTCCTTCAAACACCAGTGACAATTAGCCTTTTTTGTCTTAGTAGCATGTTATTGAAAAATGGTAATAATGCAGGTGCCACAAGGATTATCTACAAGAACATGACCCATTCTAAGAATTTGGAAAATCCTCCAATATATGTTAATGGGAAACTTGTTAGTTCTTTTAATATTCATTCATAAGTGTCAATTGTCACATTATTTAGGAGATAAACTTAATTATTGTAATTCAACATTTCTTAAATTACTGAATCGTTCCGTGAGCAAGCTTTAAATAATTGTAAATTCACATGATGTGATAGTGTCAATGCAAAATAACTTTTTTGAAATGTGCTCCGTTTTTAAGGTGACTGGTAATATCAACCTATTTCAGTTTAGCCCATTATATCACAAGTTATTGATCTTGTTAATCATGCATTTTTGTATTATATTTGTATGGTGTGTCATCTTTAAAAGGAAACAAGTTGTGAATTGTTTTTGTAAATTGTTCTCAGTTCATGAAATTTCATTGGAAGTACCACAAGGCTCTAATCTTGGTAGTTTACATTTTTTTCGTTTTCTTATTTGTGTTTAGCTGTGGGTCCATAGCTCTGCTTGTGTCGATCTGATGTTATAATAAACGCATTTGAAATTCGTATGGTATTGTCGACACAGTAGAGCTATGGTGAAAGCCATAGTGTGCCGTCCATGTTGACGCCGCAATGAAACCATTGCAAATCATGCAATGTCCTGTGAAACACGACTCCCAACCAAGGTCGATAGATTGTACATTTATTAAATACTCACCACCGTAACTTCTGATACTTAATTATTCGAAATAAAGCCCTTTCACCCGAGTATTCTTGGACGGTCATGCTAAAATGTTTCACAGATTTTATCACTTATACATATCAGAATCGTAAATTGTGTGTGCATGTAATGTTTTGGCAACTTCGTCACATTTTCACATTTGTTTTTAGGGCGGGATATCATAAATATCCAATAATATCTCTCTAAGTTCAAGAGAAAGCTAGGAATTTTATCCAGCAAAGTTTAGAAGTAGATCTATGAACAACATTGTGAAGTATATGTGCTGATAACAATTCCACATTCTTACTCAGATGAGAATGACAATCTTAGTCTACAACGACCATTTAACAGATGTATGATGTACTGAGTCAACCTTTGTTTCTGGTCATTTATGTTTAAAATATGAAACTTGAGGAAACAGAAACCAAATATGTCGGGTGTATGGCATTAAATACTTTGAACAACACTTGGAATTCTGGCACATTCAATGCTTGTATAGTCTTATACAAATAAGCATAACACATTTCGACTATTCTCAAGAGGGATATCTTAATGTGGTTAAATAGACCAGCCCTTACACAATTACACAATTGTTTAATTCAAAACTACAAATAAACCAAATAAGGTTTCTGTCTTGAAAATAAATGCATGTTAAATGCATGTTAAATACATGCATTGTTTGGTGTTTTTTAAACGTGGCACATTAACAGCTGCCATTATGAATCAAACCACACAACAGTCAGAGCAATTGAGCTCATATTTTTCAAGGAGAAGTTGAAAATAAAATTGTTGACAATGACTGACAATTACATATATGAAACTGTCATCCAATCTCAGATGTGCACCAGTGATAAAAAACTGACGTGCATTAAGACGTTCATACCATACTGCCAGACACCAAATGAAAAAAATCGAGCTCATTATGACATGTCTTTGAACAAACTTTGAACAGGCATGTCTGAGAAATAATGATTGAAGCATTGATGGACGGACAAGTCTCTATTGCAGACTGCATCCAACAGGAACCAAGGTCATATTGCTTTATACCAAGGATTGACTAAACTAACACGGTTTGCAGGAAGGTGACTGCCAGCACCGGTATTTGAGTAAATAGTGTTGGCAATGAGAAGAGCGGGATCAGTTGATTGTAGTCTTCTCAAAATGAACATAGTCGCTAGAGGAATTAGCTCGTTTGGCCGACTGATATGAAGGAGTGACTTGAACATCACCTAGTCAACTACATACTGATAGAGAACACTTCTCAGCCATCAAACTTTCCCTTATTTTTAAATAGAACTTGGTGGAAATTAGTTTTTATTTGCTCATAAAGTTTGAAATAGCATTACAGATATTGTACTAGCAGCACAGAGAAAACGATAATTCAATCAGTTCTCCACATCAGAAATCTGAAAAGCTACCATTCTTCGTACGAGAATGTGTTATATGCTGCAAAGTAAACATTATTTATTCACAACTTACTGTAACATTGTTTTTGTACAATGGTTGGCATCAGTTTATGCCAGCCATCTAATGAAAGATCATATCACATTTCTTACATGGCAAGCTTTCGAAGTGATTGGCAACAGGCATGGTTTTTCTAATCTATAAATTTACTGTTTGTATATCAAGATGTTGAAGTACAATTATTTGCAAGAAAATAGAAATGTGTATTCTGGGCCTGATTGCGTAGGAAGCAGAGCGAATACAGTATTGCATGCGTAATATAATATCCATAATTTTGTTGAATTCTCTTTTCCATTTAACTGAATCTCTAGCTACCTACTCTTAAACATTCTTCAGTATATTCCACTGAATGAACTACTATAAAAGCTTTACACATGTATATGGCTACTAGCAACGACAGAAGTAAAACAAGTATATCAGTGACATGAAAAGAGCAGGAAATCATTGAATCATTCTACTGATTGAAGAAGCTAGTCCAGGAATGATATTTCAAAGGCTAAAGACCTTCTGGTGTTACATGTAAGAGACATCTACTGTTTTTAAGGTTAGATACAGGGAAGAATATGACAAAAAAAAATAAAAATATACTCCACAAATAAATCACATGGCACTAAGTTGGTAATGAGATGGAAATTACAAATGATCTTTGTCTCTTTACAGCTAACTGACAGATGGTCATTTAGTCATTTCTGATATATTTTGTAACATTGAATTAATTTTCAGTTATTAGAATTGTTATCGATACAATGGAGCAATGGTTCCTCGCAGACTTGCGTAACACTGTAAAGAGATTGTTGAAGAAAACAAGTCAAACGTGAACAACCCATACCTTGAATTTAGAAACACACCAATAGCAGAGATTGGACCGCCTGCACAGATGTTGGCGGGTCATCAACTATGATCAACATTTGCCAACAACAATAAAAAATAACTGAAAATCAGACAAAATAGTCAGAAAATGTACCATGTCAAAAACACTAAGCCCCTACCAACACTGGGCAGAAGCAAAGTAATCAGAGTACACACAAGCAATGTCAGCCATGACAAATGAAACCTCAACAACTACCATGCAGCGCAGTATAACATCCAGAAGTGGAAAAGTTCTGATAAAATGTACAACGTACAAGGATTGAAAGAACACAAGTGTAGGGCAATGTGATCCCAAACTCAAAACACTTGTTTTCAGATTGATTACACAGATTGATTGGGATGTGTATTTGTGGAACAATCTGATCTAGGAAATTGTGAACATTTTGATAGTTTCAAGGATGAAGTTCTTGGGCCCCCAGACATGTCACAATACTGGAGGAGCGAACTGTTTTAGATGGGGTGTTACTGCAAGCATTATATGTCCCATCACTCATGATTAGCCATCTCTAGACTTGTAATTACAGCTGACTTGTCATTAACGATGGAAAGCACAAAGATACATACTACTGGAAGGAGTATACAAACCGCATTCAAATCAACTGGTTCCTCTAACTGATCGTTATTGGTAATACCACTAACTTAATCAGAACAAATACCAATTTTGAAAGAACCACATCAGTTTTTTAAATACTCCTAGTCTATCATTTTATTGCATCATAAGCTACTGTCACTGCCACGCCTTGGTGATGTAATAGTGTACATACAGTAATTTGCTGTACAATGCAGGAACATCGTTCTGCATTACGTGTGATATCTTTGATGATTATTGATGAATGTATACATATACGCACTTATGGGTTTTACTGGTACGTAGATTTTGGTTGTTGGACTTTGTTTCACTGACTTTTCAGTCGTTTTTTGCCGTTAGTCTTTTCAGACCCGCGTGCCTGCCATCAAAGCAAGTCACTAACATGGCAATTCTTTTGCGGGCTTGACCCGTAAACATGGCGTCAAATGTGAATCAGTCTCTTGTGTCAGCATTGAGGCTATGTACATGCAGTCTCGCCGTTGTCGGTGTAAAATCTGTTGTGGCAGCTTCAGTGGAAGCGTGATTGTTTTTTTTGGATTCAGTCAAATCGGTTGAGGAAGTTTGCGCAGTTGGGTTGAGCACAATTGGTGACTCGTTTATTCAAGTGCATGCGCCAATGTATTCAGACAAAACGACTCAACCAGTGAAAACAATACACATACTGAAACCAAAAATGACCACACCCGATACATGACCAACAACACTACACATTCAACGCCATCACTATCCGGCACTGTAACAGGTGAGGGGACGGTACTAACCCCTCCCTCATTCTCTGCGCCATCCATGGACCTTTCAATGTTTTTTTGTCCGATGGGCAGCTCCGCAATTAACGTTTTCGACAGAAAACTGAAGCTCTCTACCGACCCGCCTGATGTCAAAGACGAGGTAGAATCTGTAGCGTTGGACACCAGTGCTGGAATGTACGATTTATCACAATTGTTTCAAGATGAACCTCTTTCTGAAAAGGACTTACTTCTACCTCATGACTCACTTCTACCTCATAAATCTCTTATACAGTTTCTTGAAGATTCCTACAACTCGAAGAGATTAATAGAGCATGCTATAGAATATTGTCCCGATCTCAGGCTACTCACCCGCTCATTAACACATCTGCGAAATAACACGGACATTTCAAGCAGAGAAAAAAATCGCATCCAACGGATGACTAGTAAATTGCAAACCACTGCATGAAAGTAACCAAGAAACAAAACACAGACTCCAGCATTGAAAGCCTTGATAAATATCAAAATAAATCTAATGATGAATTAATCATAAAAAAGACGAGGAATTCATACTACCGACCACAGCCGAACTCCACGAAAGGGTAAATAAGTGGTGTATGTTCAATTCATTAATGAATAATAACAATTATTGTTGTCCACTTTGTTATTGTTAACTTCCTTTTTTATATTCATGGCGAGTATCTCTGGTCTTGGAACATTCATAGTTGCCGCAATTCTTTTAAGCCATACCAGCTATATAGAATTTGTCAAGATAACTCATTCTAGTGATTTATGTTTTCCCCAATAAACTCACACTGTCCCCTCTGGTGAACCAAGGTGGCAAGTTGTTTGGAAAGCACCTATTTACTTCTCTCACGAAAACAGTCACTTTGCGGGTGTGGCTATTTTGTTCAAACCAAACAAAAAGTATTATTGGATCACATGTTCACTTGATCAATGTGTACGCTCCAACAAATGGACCGGGGCGTTTAGATTTATTCAAATTTCCTGAACATTTGTTGAATGGATTGGACATAGACCCTGTTATTGTTGGGGTGACTTCAATTGCACCTTGAACCCCGTTTTGGACAGGGCAGACAACTGGGAATCACATTCACGTTCTTCTAACCTTCTCCGCAATATATTATTACGTTTTAAACTTGTTGACGCATGGCGTCACTTTAATGATACATCTAAACAATATACTTTGGTGCGTAACGACAGCAAATCTCGCATCGACACATTTTTTATATCCAATAAAATTGTATCAAGGCTAAAAACTGTATCAATCCAACCGCATTTTAACTTTTCCGATCACAGGCTTGTTGTCACGAGGTGTTTGAATTATATCAGAAACTGTGCTGTAAAGGACACACTTGTTATTATGCGTGATACACGCAAGCTGCTATTTTGTACAAACCCGGCCAGGTAATTTTACAAAGAAGGAAAAAAGTGCCATGTGTTTTAGTTACCAGACTCTTGATGGTTTAACAATGTCAGGTGAGTTGTATCTTTAATTTAAACTCAACTGTTTTGTTATGGTTGTTCAGTCAACCATAACACTAGTAATAGTGCGATTATTATATTTGAGTAATTGCGTGCATTAGAGTGGGTGTACCATTCTAAATCTTGTGGTTTGGGGAGGTACATGACCATGCGTGGTATTAATTGTTTGTTTATACTTTGTTCAACGAAAATACACTTCATCCTTTATTGTGTTTACTCATTTTATCCTATCACTATTTTCATTCTAGTCAAGTCTTTTGTGGGAGCAAGTAAGTTTCTTCTGAGCAAAGGAGTTGATTATGTTTTAAGTGAGAGGTTTTGCCAAGATGCATTAGAACAGCACTTCAGTAAGCATCGACACAAGGGTGGCGCCAGTAATGATCCAACAGTGCACCAGTATGGTTATCAGGAAAATGCTATCCGTTTGCAACAATCCTATCAAATAGAATGCATGACAGGAAATACTGGATGGAGGGAGTGATTCTTAGAGGATCAGATATGCAACTAAATTGTGACAAACATGCACACTAATTATATTACTTATTAGCTTGGCAGTATCATCACGGTTGCTGGGGCAGTGTCCAACTGCGGAGGTGGTCGACTACAAACATGAAGGAAGTTGTAAATAACGTCCTGTGGGGAGGGGGGTGAAATCGTCCATGTTTGTAGTCTGCCAACTCCTTGCATCGAGTACTGTCCGTACCGTCAAGCCGGTGGTTTTGGCTAAGCAATCTAGCACAGTTATGAAGAAACGTGTTGCAATTTAAAAACAATTATTAGCTTAACTTGAAAAAAGCTAGTTATTAAATAATGTATTTATTTACTAATTTTGTTTTTCTATATTTTTGTTTAAAAGTGAAACTAACAACTTATCAATTGTTGTGCGAGTTTGAACTATTGTAAATAATTTCACGTGCATTAAGAGAATTTAAACTATGATTGTTACTATACCATCGTAATTGTTTTTTCATTTGCTGATCGAAGTACGCTATTAGTTATTAGCGTGGTTTTTAATTGAACCTGCTTTTCTAATGAGGGAAAAGTACATTTTTGCTTATATGGCCAATTAAAAAAATTAGCAAAGATTTACTACTAATGATAAACATTACTTCAAGTGCAGATTATAAAAATAGTTTTAAATTTTAAATTCAATGAGTTGCTCATGTTTAGAACATGGCTTTAAATTATTAGATCTTCAAGGTGATAGATATTCAAGTTTTTGCTCATGTTTGTATATAATAAAAGTTTCATGCCTAAGAAATAAAAAGTATTGTTTTTCTATGTATGTCGAAGGTTGAATGAAATAGTAAAACCCAATTTTGTCATTACAGTTAAAATTAGTTTGGCTGAAGGTAAACTTGTGAGGGACACCCACTCTTGTACTACACAGGTATACATTAAAATAAACTTTCTAAATGGTCTTTCTCCAGTATGCAAGAACATCAGGTTGGCCTGTTTTTGAAGGAATAAACTTTATATAAAGACGTGTACCCCCCAAAAACACTGTAAATTCACAAAATGTAATTAACTAGTACAGTGTAAGTTTGAAAAATGTAAATAAATTATAAAAGGTGGCACATTATTTTTCTACCAACCCTCTTTATATACAGACTTGTGCCCCCAAAACCACTGTAAATTCAAAAAATGTAATTAACTAGTGCAGTGTAAATAAAGTAGCCCACTATTTTTTTGCCAGTGTTTTCCTTAGGCCTTTGGATGTGGGATTTAGTAATTTTCTTATACTTTTCTACTTGTTCCTTTCCATAAGAAAACATTCTCACTTGAACATACAATTTCACAATCATCATCAGACCTGTTCACAAGCCTCATCATCGGAAATATCTCTGCAGATGGTTGACCAAGGCTGCAATATATATCTATTTTTCAAAATGGTGGCATTAATGGTGCAAGTCATCTGCTCATCTCCCTTGCATAGCAAGAATTGTTTTTGAAAAATGACTTCCATGCTTTTAAAAAGAAGAAATGAGATGTTATTAACTTTAAACAAACCCCCTCTATCTTGTTTCTCAATCCAATTTCTTGACTCCCCAACTGAGTCCCACTTCTTCGAATCCTCGCTATCTCCCATTGCCTTAATGCATTCTAAATACGAACTGTCACAACTTTTTTGATTTTCTGACAATTTTCTTTTTCAACTGATAAGGAATGTATCCACTCATATACCTCAGAGCAATTTATTCCTCTACCTAATGTATTGTCATTTACCTGCAGTGTCCTCTCTGTAATGTGGCGTACTTTAAGTGCCATAAACATCATTTTCAAATATCTGTCCTAATCTGAAAACATCACTTTCACTATTATCAGACACTAAAGCTTTAATGTACATTATTGCTAAATTCTGTTGAGTAGAATCACTCCATAAATTATAGAACGAACTCCAAACTTGCTCCTTTCCACTTTTTGTGTCACCAGCTACAACTGCTTGCCACAGGCCAGTCCCTAGCTTGTATAGGTACTCATTACCTGTTTGGGTGGACAGTGACCGACTTGCTGCTTTCGCTAAAGACACTACTGCATCTCCATGTATATTTCCTTTGAAGGAAAACTTTAGACAGCAATGTATTTAAATACCTCAGAAGCTAATGGTTCCAAATAAGTCAGATAGTCTTCTGCAGAATACTTTGGTAATGTTCTGCTCATGTCTGTGAAAAAAAATGATAAATATTACTTAACAATAATGTTTAAATTGTGACCAACTTCCTCACCCAAAATAATTACAATGCTACAAAAAATACATTAATTTTTGCAAAGAACTGTAAATGGGTAAATTCTACGACCACATCCAAGTTTTTCTACCTGGTTTTACCAACAATAAATAATAAATAGTGTATTACTGACTAATAATTTAACCAGCCCTTCTCTAATTGTTATAAGTGTTCCCAAGCCCCAATTTCCTCAAGGCATACATGTAACCTCTCTTTATAACCAAAAAATAATTGAGACAACTTGTAATCTATTTTTGTCCACTTATATACAAAAGAAATCTTACTTTTTTGGGGTTGTTGCTTCTTTTGTTTTACTGGCTCTGACCCTTCAGATGTTGATACTTTAGGTGCAGTGGTATCTTCAGCCTGCACTTGTCTACGATTCTGAGATGCTGAAACAGAATATAAACACGTTTTACTTGGAATTTGACAACAAAACAGGTTAATTTAAAAATAACAAGGATGTTTCTCACGAAATTCACACCTTCATTGTATTCACGTCATTGCCTTTAAAACACGTGTGAACTCACACAGGAAATGCCACAGTCAAAACTCTACCCGTAATATATTTCAAGCTAAATATGTAGGTACTTTTGTAAACTATGCTAAAATGTAATCGACTGCTAGTGCTATTAAAGTAATATTACCACATTGTTAACCTTATGTATCATTCGCATATGCGAGGAAAACCCACTCGAACTCTTGTATACTCTTGCACAACCGGGGCATATATACTCGTATTTTGGTTTTTGATGCGAAGTAGATGGCTGTGACACCTCATCGTCGTCGCTGTACAAATGGTCACCCATTATTTCCTCCCAATCAATGTCGGAATCGTCGAACGAAAGAATCTTCGGACAAGCTATCTGGCATGTTTATTTCCACGTTTGCGACTGCTCTTCGGTGAAAGGTCAAAGTGCTATATATTGTAATGACGCAACTCTTCCACTGTCTCACGATTTATCGCGTGTTTTCCGTCGCCCATTTTATGCTAATGACTTTATAGCTCGTTAATACCGCTTTTGTGTCAATGTTTATCAAGACAAGGGTAGTTACAATAGAACGACGCGGCGCTTCCTAACCGTCCTAGTAGAGTGACTGTGCTTCAATATACAGAAAGTTCATCTCGCCAGCAATCGACTGCTTTACCCATCCGTCAGGTAACACACATGACTCGTGTGATCAAACTCCATGTGTATAGGTACTGTGGGAAGAACAAATGTTGCTGAATCTGTATACGTGGGAGTGGCATTCATTGTATTGTTGTGCAGCGGGGTCTGAAGATGATGGAGTACTGTTAGTGTTCACTGATTCTGTGAGAGTTAATATAATTATTCCCTGACTAGTGATAATGGATTACTGAGTGACACCTGATACAGAGATTGAGCATAGTGTTCTCGCAGCTTCCATGTCATCCATAAGTGATGTAGAATTACCTCTGCTGGCATAAACCTCCACACTTTCTTTGGTGAATATGGATGAACTGGATATCTCCAATCTTTTTTGTTTTGCCCTTTCCATCCTTTTTTCTGGTAATTCTTCCTATGCTTTCCAATGCCATATTTGTAATGCATAGCTACAAAAATACAGCTAAATATAAAAGGAACATGCAACACTCAAAACAGGATATCAACAAGTTTGACATGCTTACATGTTCAGATAAATAATAAAATCAATTATAAAAAGTTCATTTTAGTTTTCATGTTAAAAAATGTCACTGGTTCAAAATCATATTATTTAATGTCAACCAAGAAATGTACAGGTGGTGTTTACAGTGTTCTCAAAATCATGCTAACAACAAGATAGATCAGGGCAAAAGTTAATCAAAACATACATCAAATTACAAAACGTGTGTTCTCCAAATCGGACTAACAACAACATTGGATCCCAACAATCGGCCATTTATTTCATGTTTAAAATTCGGAGAGTCGAACAGAAATATAAACTACGAGTTAAAACATGTCAAAAGGTTCATAAAAATGTGCCTGGGCAACAGTAAATAAGTAATACCAACTAAAATGAGCACTTATAGTCCAGCGGGCAAGTGGGGCAATTGTTCACTTTTTGGGGAAAGCATGGAATTTTAGAGGTGGGTAGTAAATGTCAATACAATTCATTTTCAAGACCCACCTCTGACACGCCCTCTGGTAGCCGCCATCTTGAATTTTAAAATGGCCGCCTTTTTGTATATTTTACCGTCAATATCTTCAATAATAAAGATGCTACAAACATACTTTTAATGGCTACCCCTACATTTGAATAGTCATAGAATTATATGAGACCATGTATGACTCTTATGCTCTCCGCCATCTTGAATTTCAAGATGGCCGCCATTTGTGAACCTTGCTTTTTAAATGTGTGTCTGACATTCAATGATGAAACTTCCAATGATTTAGTTTTGATGTACTTTTAATCCGCTTATATCCTTAGATTACAGTTTACATATAATGAAATTTAAGTTCATTTGTAATCCTTTAGTTTGTGACAATTAACATAGTATAAACCAATGTATCAGCAACAAAACTTTACATATTGAAAAACAAATATTGTTCATAGGATGGATGTGAAAAACTTATGACTTGTCCTCAAAACATTGGTCATCACAACCACAAAGTGATGTACAATGTAAGTTAGCTTTGGAACACTTGCAGTTGCCTTTGCAAGCTGACTTGCAGTGGCAGCATAGTAGCTCATAACAGGCCTTTGCTGCCATCAACCACGCCCTCTGGTATTATAACTTTGGAATTCAAATTAAGTAAATCTTTGCTCTCCTCTGTAAAAGGGTTGCCCATCATATCTATGGTCGTGACTAATGATCGAACATCCTTAGCAAACTTCTCCTGTGTGTGTTTTGTCTGTTCGTGGTGTCTTCATGGATCTTTTGTTTTTGAACCAAGCCCATTTTCAAATTCACACACCAAACGTGCAATTTCCGGACCAGCAATCATCCATCTGCATGAAGCTCCTGGATGCTCTGTCAGACCTACAGCTCCACCATCACCTTTAACCATAGCATTGAGCTGCTCATGGGCGTGGTCAAGAGAAATAGCAGAATATGGCCAGCTGTTTTCTTGGCAGTGAAAGCACCTCTTTGAAATGCTGAAATGCTGAGCAAACATCGCTGCATTTGTCTTCCAATGCCACCATATCACGAATATGGATGGGCAACCAGCAGGCATAGATCGTATGATCTAAGGCAAAAAACCATGGTGCCAACTTTGACATTGATGCTTTGTATAAACCAAAGTTGGACTGGCGAAGAGAGCGAACAAACTGCAAGATAATAAGCTCAAAATCAAGCAATGTTGACCAGTAGTGGAATTGTGGATGCCTCATTGACTCAAATGAACACCGGTCTTGGTGCTCATGTGGATGACTTTCCAAGTGAGTATATGCAGAATAAGCCTTCTTCTGTAATTGATATAGAGCAGCAGCAGTAACCTGATGAGCTCGTCTTGTCTTTGAAAGATGAGTTGCATGTAGGAATGATTCAGCTGTTCCTGCACTAGCTATGCTGGCCTCAGTCAATGCATCCACCCACCCACTTCCATCTAAAAAGTCTCCAATTGTCTTAAAGGCGGCCATTTCAGTGTGAAGTCCACCCAACATGATTACATACTTGTTTTCCCCAAATATTAGAGGGTATTTCCACTGAACCTGTTTG
Organism: Saccoglossus kowalevskii; assembly: GCF_978046115.1. Taxonomy (NCBI): domain Eukaryota; kingdom Metazoa; phylum Hemichordata; class Enteropneusta; family Harrimaniidae; genus Saccoglossus; species Saccoglossus kowalevskii. The sequence continues at coordinate 30,243,838 of NC_140658.1, forward strand.
GAAATAACACATAATAGCTGATCAAAGGTAAGAACTGGAGTCTGGCCAGGATTCAGGAAGTCTATTGTGACTGAATTTGTCTTCATTATATGAGTGATCATTGCTGCAGTATTGGACTTCTCTCAGAATAATGGCAGTAAAGCCATTTCTGTAATAGGTCCAGGTGGTTCACGCTGGCTAGCTGCATGAAATGCAGCCCACGAAGTCCAGTCATTGTTCTGTAGTACATCACTTCTGCATAGTTCCATCTGCTTTTCTAGCCAAGTATACTCTAATTGCCGGTTTTCCACCAATATTTCATTACAAGCCATCACAGGGCTAACTGATACAGGAACATGGGCATTCTTTGGTAGGAGCTGGGCTTGTGCAACTGTTGTGTATGCTGATGGCAGTTGGGGAATCCGCTTCACCTGTACTTTCTCTGTGGTGGATTGACTATCACGCTCTTCCCCAGGATTTCCTTCTGTCGGATGCTGGCACAATGAAAGGGCAGTCCCATAGAATGAATCATTGGCTGTAATAACACTGGGATTGTGATCAATATTGTCACATTGTCCTGTTATGAATACACCTTTGCGCAATTGGGGAGGACAAACTACACCATCCTTTTCATATTGCCTGCAAACACTATGTGCAACACTGGTGGAAATACTTAATATGCGCTCATATGATATGCAAAGGCCTAAGTTATGAAATCGATCAATGAGTTCACGTTTCCTTGTTTCCGAATGCAATTTCATGCCTATGTAAAGTGGTACACTTGTTTCACGTGCTTGGTGGTGTCGAATGTGACTACCTCCCCGCTTTACAACGCTGTTGAAAATCAGAAGCTCGAAAATAGCCATCCTGCATTAGTTGAAAGTTATGACTTTTCTGTTTGGTCATTTATGCTGGGTCCATCAAGAATCATGTTGACAAGGGCTAAAAGTGCATTAGGTGTAACTTTTCTTTCACTTTAAACTTCGTCATCTGATGTATCACGGTAAGCTGATGTAGTGTCAAAGATTTGCTTCCTAACAACAGTTGCAGCCTTGGCTAAGCACATTATATCTGAATCCTCTGTGCATGCTTTTAGAATTGCCTCCCCAATGTCGCTATCAAAAGCTAGAAGAATATCTCTGCCCTGTTTCTTGGCAGATAGATATGGACAATGGGACAGCAGTCTATCTTTCAGGCGTGTAGTGTTTACTGTCACACTAGAATCCATTCCCAAATCAACAAGTCGTCGTTTGTATGATGATGCCAAGTCTGCAAGACATAAGACAGGAGCAATGTCATCAGTAAACTTGTGTTCTTCTATGTGTGATACTAGTTTTGCAAGTGCAATGCTATGGAACACAGAGATCTCACTGTCAACTTTACTAGCACTGGATTGCCTCCTGCGGACTTGATGATACAAATCACGTAAACATCGTTTGTGGTATTTGGCATCGATAGCCACCATGTCGCCACCAGCTATTTTGCGCATTAACTTGGTGTCTCCAAGTTCTGCAGCATACTGCCTGACAGTTTTGTCAATCCCGTACGTAGATGCAGCATGCAGTTCACCATCACTACCATCACAAAAAAGACACATATCCAATTTTCTTGGCTTATCAAGTCGTCTTGTTTTAACTGGACTTGAATGCTGATCACTTGTTTCACCTGATTTACGTTTACGTTTTGCATAACAATCCAATTTCAACCTGCTGTACATTTCTTTACATAGTTTATGCCATACTGCCTCATGAGTTCGAATTGTTTTCTCAATTCAGGACCCATCATCTAGGTGTGGATAATGCACATGCAGTGGGTTGTGCCCAATGTCAGCTCTTTGAAGCTCCGCAGAAAATGACCTGTAGCCTGTACCTTTTTCAAATCGTTTGCCTCTACCTGGATGAACTACTACATCTTCGGTTACATACAGAGATTCCAGTCTATGGGCGGCTTTTCACTAGATGTTTCATACAAATTGGAGGGATCACTTTAAATTCTTTCGGCATGGCTACACGTTATCATATGTTGTCACTGAAAAGAAGGAAAGTAAAAGGTGATTACTTGATTACGTGATGTCACTATAGATGGCGGCAACAGAATATAGAGCTAAAATATGGTACTATAACGAATAGAGGTCATTATTTGATGCATATATAATTGAGCAATATATGTGTAACTAATTATTTACATTTATGTTATAAATATTTTGACATGCCTTTAATTTTTTACTATACAACAACATATCACTGCGAAGAATTCTGAAGCTGATGAAGTGCTTGACGTACCAAGAATTCAAAATACCAAAACTTTCAGACAGGTGTCAAAGATAACTATTAGTACTTAATAATTGCGTTACACAGGGCGGTATATTATTAACTGTGAATAATCTGAAACAAACAGTAGAAATTATGATTGTTATGATTGATACTACACGCATTTATGAAATGTATTATATGTAATTATAATACCTTGCTCATTTCGTAATCTTGCTCATTGATTGATACGACCAGATTCGTGAGAAAAAATACTACCTGGTTGGCAAAAGTAGTAAATATATATATTTATTTACATACACTAGTTGGCAGCCAGCTTAAAAGCAAAGAAGTCGGACATGACATACATAAGGCATTTAAAATATGAAGGCACCCTTTCAAACTATTGAGGTGTCTGACCTAATATTGAAAATATAGAGATAAATGAACTGTGGCGGCCATCTTGAATCCAAGAAGCTGCTGACAGTAGAGACAGTTAAAATTATATCATATGTGTGATGGCTTATTGGTACTATTATAAGTATCTAACTATCAATATATGAGGGTGCCATATAAGGCTTTGACCGTATCATCCCCTAATAAAACAGATGTTGGTGTACATATATGCTACAGCGGCCATCTTGGATTCAAGATGGCCGAAACAGTTATAAATGTTATCAAGAAATTGTAAAACTATTAAAATATGGGGGTACCCATTGCAACTATGAATGTACTCGAAATAATATTGAAGTTATTGAAAGAAATATAAACCAGATGGCGGCCATATTGAAATCTAAGATAGATGCCGACAGAGGGCGTTTCTGAGGTGGATCCTAATTGAAAATGGAAGGTATAGGGGTATACTACACATGTGCCAACTTTGATGCTTTCCCCACAAAATGAACGATTACTTGATATACGTGCCTTAGCCGCTGGACTATTAGCCCGATTTGGAGAACGCCGTTTTTGTAATTGGATGCTAACAACGATGGCATGGAATCACAACAATCGGCCATTTTTTTGTTATGTCTACAATTCTGAGGAGTACTAAAATACACATTACGAGCTAACACACAACAACATTCTCACTAAAATGTGCTAGGGCAACGGTAAATGTGTAGTACTAACCGAAATAATTTTTTAACATGTTAACAACATTGGATTCTCTAAAACATGTAAAACCTAACTAATCACAATAATGTATGATGACAACCTAAAAAACTGTTGAATGGAATACCGAATCACACATTTACACAACACTCACCTACTCAGAATTGACTTGAACGTTGATACCAACAAGAATTCTTCAATATTGGTGATGAAAAAACCCAGAATCGAATTGAGCACTGTTGATAAGAACGCATTCAAGGTGTAATGACGCGCTGGCTAAAGGCGTCAATCACCAATGAATACCAGTGAACGTTACTTGTGACTTCCTGCCAATCTTTTGATCTTTGTCCATTTACATTGTAAGCAGCGATATTTCGTTCAAACGTCATTCTGATCCTGTGTTCAACAAACGTCATGTCTCTAGTTCGCTGGTTAAAGAAAGTTAATTGTCCTCGTACTCCTGGTCTGCCTGATCCAAATCTCTGTACAACGGAAGAAGACGCCATGTCAACTCAAGCTGCCAATGATCAAATCGATCAACTTGTGATCAATTCATCAACACTTTGAAAAAGAAAACAAGACCAGTACAGTTTCTACAATGGTGAAACTCGGGCTAAAATAGCGAAGTCTTAAATCGAAATTGGCGTAATCGAGACATCGAGAAAATTCATCAAAGAATTGAACAAAAACTTGAACGAAAGCACAGTTCAAAGCATTTAATCAAACTTCCTGAAACTCCAGACAGCCGCCAACCACGCCGATCAAGTTTCAACTTTGCCTAAGGGTCAACCTGTTGCTAAGTGCTTCTGACGCATTGGTACAGAAATGTATACGCGGCGTGAGGTTAAATGGTGGTCACAACAAAATCGTCATGGGTGCCGCTACTTGTATCGTAAATTGAAGCAGTTTGGAGGCCACATCACTAGTTCATAGGCGAAATCATAACTTCGTGAGGTGAAATGGCACAGAAGGCGTAAAAAAATTGCCGACTGATTTTGAAGAAATAAGGGATGCATTCATTGGCCGGGTGAATACTTTCCGTGAATAGCATGAAATACCAGCAGCAATGGTGATAAACTGGGACCAGACTGGTGTTAGCATGCTACTTGGAGGAGAATGGACTTTAGAGGAAGGAGGAAACAATCAGATTACGATTTAAGGTCTAGACGACAAACGACAAATCACGTCAGTACTCGCTTTCTCAATGACAGGAAATTTGTTAGATCCACATATTATTTATGCTGGTAAAACTGATCGATGCCATCCCAGTGTGAACAGGAAGTGATGAAACCGGACAAGTAAAAATTGGTTTTGGTCCATACCGTGAAATTACAAGGTAAGCCTTACAACAGTTCATAAAATAACAACATATTAACTACGTGCAGAGTATTTTGTTACAGTATCACACCCCGGCAGTCAAATGGATGAATTAAAAAAGTACTTGGTGAGAAAACAAGAAGAACAGGTAGCTGATTATTCGCGAAATTGAGCGAATAGGTAGGAAATGACAATATGCTAGACCTACATGCTTTATATTTATAATTATTTGCATGTTTCTAATATTATAATTGCAATGTATGTTTTTATGCATGTTACAATGTTACTCTTAAACATTCATATTATTATTGTGTCACTTACATATCATTCATTATTAATCCCAATTGTTTTATTTAGAACAGTTATGTTTCATAGCGGTCTATGGTCTATCAATATAAATTGTTAAGTTAGGATCAAGTACCTAAAATTAAAAAAAATATCCTTTTTCAAGTTAATAATTCTGCATGTTGAATAATTTATTTTTTAGAGTCTCAACCCAGCACTTCAGTGTTCACACCATCTCATCATATGTGAAACGTTTCTCCCGGTAGCAGTAAACCAGTTCAAATAATTCCACCTCCAGCTTCACCAGATTCTTATTTTTTACAGCTGTTCTTTCTGTGGATCCCACAAAAGCTATGGGAACTCCGGCTCCGCTGTGATGAAGAATGTCAAGCAAAGCAGAATGCAAAGAAAGTGAAGGTAATCCCAAAATGTGTTTGTATTAAACATTAATTATTACAATGCATATTATATTAAAACAAAACTATGATAAAGGGATATTTTATTACAAAGCGCAAGTTAAACTATGTTTGTATTTCTATTATATATACGCAGGTGTACCGGACACAAGCAGGATTGTACCGAACTGTCAAGAAAGTTAAAAAAAATGATGGATGGTACTACATGGGTACTGAGTACCTGGAATGCAAATTTTGCAAACGAAAGGTTGCTGGTTGGTCTAGTCTGGTACTTGATCAGTTGGACATGGCATGATGTAGTTATTTCCCAGCTCTACTTACAGGTGAATAATCAATGCTCACCAAAATGGATAACTAAGTCATTAGATTTTACTAAATGAGTAATGGTAATGTAATTTTTAATAAATCCACGGTCACATTTATGCAACAACCAATCCGATCATCAATGCCGTTTATGCACTTGCAGAGTATATAAGTAACCCACTGAATATCAGGGGTGGGACATCAAAAATATTCAATTCAATGTATCATAGGTATGATAATGCAACAACAAATGATAAAAAAGTGACAAGAATAATTTTTCTTAATAATGCTTTCATATACTCTTGTGATTTGAGAGTGGTGAGGCTTCTTCGGGAGAGAACCCTGGGCAATTCATCCACCAAAATTCAGAAACAGGTACTTGAACAACACAGTGAAGTATATATGCAGAGAGAGTTGCGGTTTTTACAGGCAAGAGAACCATTCCATACCTGTGCACAGAGAATGATGCTCAATGTAACTGCGCCTACAAAGACAATTCCACCGATGGATAATGTACCAAAGCAACCATGGTTTCTGACAGTTTATGTTCGTGATGTAATAACACGTCTAGATGAAATCAAAGCTAAAATAATGTCAACATTTGGCAGGATACTGAAATTAAATTCTACCAAAAAGGTATACATTGTTGAACAGTGTGTGCAATTGAGTGCGATGTGTTTCTGTCTGTTTGTTTCTCAAAAACTAATCGTGTTTCAATGAAACTTTGTAACTAGATTCTCTGTAATAACCCAAAGTATTTCACTGTTTTGTTTTTCCAGGTGACAAAGAAATTAGCAGGGAAGGCTGCAGGCACGGCTTCGTGGGTCACCAATGTAGGAGTATAGACAGACGTATTGCTATTGCATGTACATCGGAATTACTTGCCCTATATCCAACATTCATGTCTCGTCTATCTGTATGCATGTTTGAGTGGGATGCTGCAGACTTCAATCTAATGCAAACAGCTAAGAAGTCTGACCTCCACTCTAGAGGTGCATGGAGTCTGACAAAAGAGAATGTTGCATTGCATGTCACCAAAAAGGAACTGCAACTTCACTGTAAATGGTGTACTCGGGGAGAGGAAGAGATTAAACGACTGATTGCCAACTTGATTGAAGTATTTAGTTCGGATAGTGGGAAGGATACCATGGGTATCCCTTTGCTTAATAAAGATAAAATACAACAGGTATGGGCAGAACAACAACGCCTTGTTGCATACACGATCCTAACATACAACTGTACACCCAGACTGGATCACTGAAGAAGGGTGGCCTGGAGCTACCTGTGTTCAGGTGTGGAAGAGGATCAACATTATTGGAGTCTTTCCATTTACATATTAATTGCTTTATTCCAGGTAATGAGGTACTTTTTTAATCTCAGTTGAAAATAGAATGCAGTGTTTCCATATTTTTAAAAAGGTTTCATTGTTTAATACAAATTCTAAATATTATATTTTTAATTCTCAGGTACATCAGCAAATGATACAACTATCAGGCATATCTCCTTTATGAGGGCATTGTACGCTGGAATGAAGACAGAGCATCAGCAGCTATTGAAGGTGGAGGTTCCAAATTCCACACATATAACAATGGGCTCCGCCACGAGATTAATCGCGTCAACCAGATTGTATATGATGAGGCTTTTGATGTGAAGTATCAGGATCCTGGCATGTACACTGGTGAGAAGATAGGTGTTGAATATTTATATAGTCAGACTGGTAAGCATTGGAAGTCATTTACTATTGATGAAGACCAGCCAGAAGAGCTGAATGATGATCCAAATGATGATCCGTTGGATGATGAAGGGTTTGCTGAATCTTGTAACGAAGACGATCCAATGAAAACCTACTGTCCCAGTGGAGTTTTAGGTTGACGACAAGTTCAAGAACTTGCCGCAGCTTTGTTTGAACTTCATAAAGAGCCAGTGCTAAGTGAATGTCAGTTGACCATATTTCAAATCTGTGGGAAAAGTTACCACCCTCTCTAAAAGAGTCAAGAGTGTTATATCCATCTCGATACACACAGGGCGATTCATGCAGAAGAAAAAATCTCCAAAAAAAAGCATCACACAGGGTAAATTGGTCTTAGAAGGTGAGAAAATATGTTATTAAAAGTTCATTCTAAATTATGTGCTGCAAACACAACACAACTTGCATACTTTTACCTTTTTTTTATTTTATTTTAGAACAATGTTTGGGGGCAATTCTAGACCTGCGACATCCGTAGATGCCAGTCCACTCGTTGAACCTCTGTGTGTGAAGTTGTAGTCGTTCTATCCATCACCACGAAAAACTGCAGAAAGAACCGTTTCAAGGTGGAATGTGATCCTTGACAGGCACCACCACATACGAAATCTGGTGACAATGTATGACCGTCTGATGGCCAAAATCATACAGCTCTGTGAGATCAATCAGACCACGATTTTCACATGGTGAGTTTTCAAACTACCACTAACATACATAAATACACAAAATTACAATTTGTCTCATTTTTCTCCTCCGGCATTAATTTTGTCTTTCAAGGTGGAATGCCAGACAGAAAAGTATGGAGAGACGAATTTTGACACAGGCTCTGCGCATGCCTGGACAAGCTGCCATGGAAAGCAACACAGTCACTGCCTCTAGCAAAATTACTTTTGCCTTGCCTGCCTACTTATCCAGCTCAAACTCCACATAAATTCAAGTATCACAAAGTGTTTCCCGACAGCCTATCAAACCAGCTTCCACCGCAACAACTGTCCCCACTAACCAGCCACCAGTATACAACAGTCCAATGGCCATCTCGGTACCACGAACAACACAGTACAACAAGAAGAAACAAAAACACAAACAGAAACTAGAAGGCGGAAGTACGGGAGGACAGCCACTTTCAACATTTGCAAACATTGTAAACTTCCTAAAACAAAAGACATTGGACACAGTAGGCATGTAGGTATAAAAGGATTAGACACGTTTTGTCCTTCATTTGAAGGAAAATTATTTGCAAGCAAAGATGCCTTGTTAGAGGAGAGAAAAGCAAAAATCCTAAAAAGGGGAGTACATGATTTCTATACATCATCTGTACAAACTACTTATTTTGACAAGGTTAATGTACTGAATGTGTAATTCATTGTTATATGCATTTGTGTTATCGTACTTGGAATCTCCCACTCTGTCAGTTTTTTGTCAACATGGTTGATTGATGATTTTAGTCAGTTCTTGTCAAGTTTAACTTCTTCTGCAGCCGCATAAAAATATTTTAAATACAGAGCTACATTTCGAAATTCTAAATCATATCCAGACTGGAACACTTGGTGACCTGTTAGAAAATTTCACTAGCCACCACCCAGCTGGTACTAGCACAATTGATTATTGTATATGCACAAAATCAAGTTACAAATACATTCAATACTTTAAGGTCAGTGATTTAAATTATTTGTCTGATCACTGCCCAATAGAATTATCATTTTCAATTAATTGTAAAATAGATATGCACATGAAAGAGCAATTGTATTCCCTTCCCTCCAAGTACATATGGGAAGATGATTCTGCAATTAAATATGGAGAGACATTAAGTAATCTTGACACTGTAAAACAACTCCATAGTTACCTTAATTACAATATAAAAGATTTGGATGTTAATGAATCAGCAAAACAGTTTGATGATCAATACAGCTGATAGTTGCTTGAAAAAAATAAAGAAAAATAAAAATAAAAAAATAAAGAAGAACTCAAGGATTTTATCACAACAACCGAACAATCCAATTGTCAAACAAAACTACCATGCAATGACAAAACATTATACAAAAATAATTAGAACAAAGAAAAAATATTTTAAAAACTCAATGATAAATGGACTTGAAAAAATGGGCAATGCAAACCAAAATGAGTATTGGTCAATTCTAAATCAGTTGTGTTGTCCAGCAAACAACAACTCCAGCTCAATTATAAAAATCATTTCAGTCAACTATATAATACAAACAATGGTACTAAAAATAAACAAATTCAGCAAGCTTTGATAGAAAAGGAGAATTTGAAAGAATTTAACACAATTCTAAATGCAAACATTACAAAAAAGGAAATAATGTGTGCAACAAAAAAGTTAAAGAACAACAAATCTGCTGGAGAAGACGGCATAACAAATGAAATGTTAAAAACAAACAATGAATTACTTACTCAATGTATCTTACAATTATTTAATCACATCATGAAAACTGGGAAATTTCCGGAAAAATGGAAATCAACAATGTTTATACCATTACATAAAAAGGTGATAAAAATGACCCAAATAATTACAGAGCTGTTGCACTGTCAAGCTGTCTGTCAAAATTGTTAACAAGTGTAATGAATGAAAGACTGATTTCTTATTTAGAAAGTAATAATTTACTAACCCAAGTGCAGTTTGGTTTCCGGAAGCAAAACAACTGATGCTATCTTTCTATTAAAAACGGCAATTGATAAGTCACTTTACAGTCAGAATGTAGAAAACAATCCAAAACGCTTGTACAGTTGTTTCGTCGACAGAAAAGCATTTGACCTTGTTTGGCGAGATGCACTATTTCTAAAATTACAAAATTTAGGTATAAATGGTAATTTCTATGATATTATCAAGTCAATGTACAAAGATACACAATATAAAGTAAAGTTGCCAGAAGGAATAACTGAGGGGTTTTCATCCACATGCGGAGTTAAACAGGTCTGCAATCTGTCACCGACTCTGTTTAATATATTTCTAAATGACTTACCAGAGATCTTTGGGGAAACACTGTTAAACCTGTTTTTATTGGCGACATACCACTAAACTCAATCTTGTATGCAGATGACCTTGTATTGTTGTCAGAACCTCAAGATGGGTTACACAATTATTTGAACAAATTATCAAATTACTGTAACCAATGGAATCTTGTTGTAAACATAAATAAAACAAAAGTAATGGCTTTCAACACTGGTAACAGAATAATAAAAAATCTTAAATTCACGCTAGATGACAAAAACATAACAGCAGTAACAGAATTTTGCTACGTGGGTATAATGATTACACCTAACGGGAAGTTTAAATTAGCACAATCAATGTTAAAGAATAAAGCAATGAAGGTGTTATTTAGTGTCCGACATTCAATACTGAATCATAAAATGATGTCAACTTCATTATGCTTGAAACTGTTTGACCAGTTACTAACACCAATCATAATGTACGGTGCTGAAATTCGGGCTGACGGAATACCTCATGACAACAATATGTTAGAGCAAGTGGGTAGTCAGTTTTACCGCTTTAACTGACACCAACTATTGGTGTAGGAGCAGCGTTAGAATGATTTCCAATTAGAATAAAAATAACTCTAGCAAAAATTAAATATTGGTATAGACTTAGCATGTTTTCTGACAATAATAGTCTGAATTTGCATTAAATGAAAACAAACAATTAAATCAAAGTGGATAAAACATATTGAAAATATTATTGTTCACAAGGAACTGCAGGAAGCAAACGAACAGCACAATGTAAATAATATTAGCCAGTTATCAAACATCATGAAAGTGAAATTAAGGGACCAATACAATCAGTCTTGGAAGGAGCAGCTAAACTCGTCCACTAGTAGTAGAGACAAAAATGAAGGCAATACACTTAGGACATATAAACAATTTAAAATAAACTATGAACTTGAAAATTATCTAAATGAAATAAATAATTTTAGCTTACGTGGAATGTTATCAAAATTCAGGCTTAGTGATCACATTTTGGAAATTGAACTGGGGGGGAGGGACCAAAACTACCAGCAGCAGAAAGAGTCTGTAAAAAATCTGATCAAGGCGTTATTGAAGATGAAAAACATTTTCTTTTGAGCTGCTCACATTTTGAAAATAAAAGAAAAATCCTCCTAAAAAACTGCGAAATTACCTCAAGTGAAAAGAACAAAGACATAATATTCTTAAAAATTATGGAAAATAACATTGCTCTGTCTCTATATCTTAAAAATACCATATACAAAGCACCGCCTGTGTAAACCCCTGGGTAGGGAGAACCTTTACCTTTACTTTATTTACTGTATTTTTATTAGCTTTCTGATTAGAACTTTTACACTATTTTTACTTTGTACCCACAGCAGATTACAGTTGCGTAATAAACTATTATTATTATTATTATTAGTATGTAAACTATGTATTAATAATCTAGTGGCGTAAAAATGTATTTTTTTTAAATAAAGTGTGAAGTAAGAAAAAAAGGCAAACAGCCTTTCTTAAAGGATGCAACATGATTTTGTCAGAATTTTCTGGCAAGCCGCACATGCAATATAAATAACAAGCAGAAATCACACCAGTGTGCGGTACAGAATTAATATGCTTTATCAGGCTAAGGGAAATATTACTAGTTACATTAATACATGTCACAATCCATAAAACGTCATACAATTATAAGACAAACTAGACTACACGCTCACAAAATAATAATAATGCGTGAAGCATACACGTTATAAGTACAAGCAGTAAATTAAGAAATAGCATTATAAGTTGATAATACAACCGGTTAGACCTAATGAACACGTCACACAATAACAAGTTCAGACTGTCCTAATGTCCGGTAAGTTCAAACATTCACTTTCTAAACACTATTGTTTCACTCCTAATAATCCCAAATTCCACTACAAGGTCTTCCACTCAGACTGGCCTCTATGAGCTATGCGTTACGACAGCTCATCACTCACAGGTCATCTGGAAAAGAGACAACTGCATTCCATAATACCTGCCGTTTCAAACACAACTGAAGTAACAATTTATGGATGTATTCAAACAGGCTACCGTTCACCATACAGTTGAATGAACTACTAAGAAACGATTACACTGAACTCTCAACTTACAGTTTCTATTTGCTGGCGTCTTGTCCATCTCCCTCACCAAGTGGTGGAAACTCCAAGTCAGTCTCAGAAATATCCCCAAGCTGCAATTTAGCGGACCTCTACTCTATATAGTTGGCTGACCTAAAACAGCGAAGTCACCACCAAGCACACTGACCTGCTTTGCATCAAAAAAGCAGTCCCATTCATCACTCCAGCCTACTCTAGTAAACTTCCATACACCCACCTGTACGTGCATACCATTAACTTCCAATTCACACTCGCATATACCAGCACACTGCAAATTAAACTATGACCTGATCCATGTACAGCTGTACACTAGTTACTAAGCAACAGACTCGGCACCATTAATTATATTATATTATGTGATGAGTTTATTCAATTAAGTTACTTTTACAGTACTATAACCTACATACACAAATAACTAGACAATAGCACATAACACCTTATAATTAGTGACAATTTGTCACAATGTTATGGATCGAATGTTATGTTGACCGCATCCATTGCCTTTAAATAATAAAGTTTAGAACCAAATTTTCTGTAAATAAAAATATAATGAGGTTGTAGCACATCGTTACAGTGAATTTCATAAAAAATTACACATCAATCCTTTCATTTGTGTTCATTATTTTCCAGCTATTGCTGT